>NC_038248.2:8281559-8653958 GCF_000004515.6 Glycine max
TGTCTTTCGGAACAACTTCTTCCGAAATTAAGCATTGTAACTTTCGAAAGAACTTCTTCCAGAAATTCAACATTCTCATTCCGAAACTACTTCCTCCTGTAGTTAAAAGTTCTTCCGGGAATAGCTTTTTACTGTTCATCTTCTCTAAACAAATACCCAGAAAACGAAAAAAAAAAAAAAAACCGATAAATGTGTACCTCCAACGAAATAGGAACAGTAACAACTAACACAACTTCAAATACGGAACAACTGCTTCACGGGACCACCAAATCTTCAAATACGGAACAACTACTTCACGAGACCACCAGAAAAGCTTTTTACGGAAAAGGATAGCAATAGCAAGAAGACGGGGATGAAGGTGAAATGGAAGTGTGTAAAACGAAAAAGCAGCGCAGTAACTTTAAAGAAAACAACACAGGGGCAAAATCGTCATTACATATACATTAAATATTATTTTATTTTTAGTTATTATTATAAAATGAAATTTATTTTTACTTCACGTTGTTATAAAATTATAATTATTTTTTTATTATATATTAAGTTTTGTAATACAAATTAAATGTTATCATAATAAATATTTTATATTTTTTTATAAAATATATGAATTAATTAATTTTTATGATTTAAATTATACTAAATTGTCACACAAATTATTATTTACATTTACATGCACGTAAAAAAAGAATTACAAATATTAGTCATAATTATGTTCACTAATAATTTATGTATAATAATATTATTTATTTTATAACGTAATTTATTTATTAAAATTAAATAATTAGAAAAATACAACATTTAAAAAAAAGAAAACAAAATAACTTGTGGAAGAACCTTCTTCCGGAAGAAGAAGGTGGTCTTCCGGAAGACCCTTCTTTCGGAAAAATTCCGGAGCACGTCCTTCCGGAACATATTCTGGAGTTCTTCCGGAATCTCACATTCTTCTTTCGGAAGAAGGTTTTTCCGGAAGTTTTTCGGAGTGACGTCTTCCGGAAACAGCCTTCGCAGAAGGGTAAAATTGTCCATTCACTATTTGCTGGGTGCCCCAGCAATATTGCTGGGTGCATGTAGCAACTCCGTAGTCATAGCACTACCCGGCCCAAGACCAGCCACAGTAAAACAAACAAAAAGTCTGTAAAGCTGTAGATTTTAATAGCGTTCGTTACATGATCATACTCAAATCAAAGCAATATTGAAAGATGGTTGAGTCTATGTTGTTCCATGATCATAGTCAAAGGAAAGCTACATCAAAAGGTGAATGAGTTTGTAATATAACACAAAGGTGGCAGTATGGGAAGAATGGATTTACACTTATGTCTTTAATTTTTATATGGAGAAACTTTATGAATTCCATGCATGATTAGTATAATCTTAATTTATTTTATTTTTTTTTAGATTTTTTACATATTTGGTGTAAGATCAAAGTTTAGAAGAAAAAAATATTGTAACAGAATGATTTTCATTTTTTTCTTATTATATTTATTAAATCAATTTAATATGGCAAACATGTTTTGATATTTTTATAATTTCATTTATTAAATTAATATGTAAATTAGTATGTTATCATTTGCGATATGCTAGCATAGCAGATAATTGAGTTTCTTTAACTAAGTAAAAGTGTTTGGTAATTACCTTTATTTCATTAATTGATAACATTTTTAAACACTGGTTTTGAGCTTATAGAGTGCAGTTTGTTTCGTCTCATATTTATTCTTGTTATTTTAATTAAATTCCTCCTTTACCCTCTAAAAAATAAAATAAAAAAATAGCAACTCATTGCTCATTAACTAGATATATATTTAGGATAAAAATAATAAATAAAATATTTTATTTACAGAATGCGTCATGGGTGAGTTTGGGTGCATACATGTGTGTGATAAACAAGTCTTAGGTCATTTTATAATTTATCAACTAACCCAATTAATTAACAATTTTATCAAACACTTCAAATTCAACCAACTAATTAATTTTTTCTATAAAAAAATTAACTACTTATAAGCGATAAGTAGTTCCTTACCAACTATCTCATTTGATGTCCATCAATTTTTATCAAATAAAACACATATGTGCACACAAAATCCAAATTATATAGATCAATTAATATGAAATTATTTCAATTTAATCAATAATTTCGACTTTCAAGTTTAGATCTTAAGTATGCAGTTACACCTATAATAATCTTACAAAGTTCGAACATAATTATCTTTTATTAGAGAATACCTATTATATAGATTAAAAAAAATTCAAAAGTGATCCCAAGTAAAAAAAAAAATATTAGACCTCTTTCTTGGGTTAGTAAGTGGTTTTGTAAGTAGTAGAATTATCCTTTAACTCCCTTGATGTCTCTTTCTCATCTTTCCCAACCTCAACCCTTCTTTATCTTTTGGTTGGTGTTGGTTGGCTCGGATTTGGTTATGGCGGTGGTTGATCTTGCATATTTGGCCAAATATGGGTGATTAATGACAGGTTGGGGTGGTGGGTCGTGGCGTTTGGTTCATATCTGTGAATGTATGAATGCAGAGTTTTGATGATGTCAAAGTAGAATCAAACAAGGTTGTTTCAACAAACATTCAAAGGTTAAGCATTGCTTCAAGATTAATTCAAGGTCAAGCAAACAAGATCAAGAAAAAGATAAGGCCTCAAATAATCTCACTGGTTGATTGGTTTTCGCCTTAAAACAAATTGTTTCCAAGAGATCAAAGACTCTGGTAATCGATTACCAGACAGTGTAATCAATTACTGGGAGACAAGTTTGCAAATCAGCTTTTAAAAAGGATTTTGAAATTTGAATTTTGAATCTTGTAATCGATTACCAGATGTTTGTAATCGGTTACCAGTAACGGAACTCCTGAAATTCAAATTGAAAAGTCATGACCATTCAAAATATAATTGTGTAATCGATTACCAGAAACCTGTAATCGATTACCAGAAACCTGTAATCGATTACCCATGAGAAAATTTCAGAAAAACTTTTTGAAAAGACACATCTCTTCAAACCATTTTGAAAATACACAATGGGTCTATATATATGTGTGTCTGACTTCGAAAAGCAAGAGAGAGATGTTCTAAGAGAACTTAATTGTCAAATGCTCTTTCAACAACTATTGGATAAACACTTGCAAATCTATTGAGAATTCATCTAGGAACTTCAATTCGTATTATCATCTCTAAAAGAGAGAAATTCCTCTAGGATCTTCAATTCAATTTGTATCATCTACTCTAAAGGAGAGAAATCTTTCTGTTTATCTCAGAAACTCAGTTGTAATCAAGAGACTAGTTGTCTCTTGGATTATGAGAATTGTAATCAAGAGACTGGTTGCCTCTTGGAGAATCTTGAACACAAGGGTGAGGGATCCCAAGGTATGTTCAAAGTCTGTAAAGGATTTACAAAGATAGTGAAAAATCTCAAGTGGGTTGCTTGAGGACTGGACATAGGCACGAGAAGTGGTTGAACCAGTATAAATTGAGTTTGCAATTCTCTCTTCCCTTATCTTATTTATTTTATTGCAATCAATTTTGTCTTGCACGTTTAAAGAACATTATTAAATTGATTGTTGTTTCTGTTTCTTCTGCATTTTGAGCCTATCATTTAAAAGGGGGTTAAAAGTTTGTTAAGGGGAAATTTTGTAAGACTTAATTCACCCCTCTCTTAAGTTATTGAGGTCACTTGTCCAATAATATCTGAACTGGCTTTGGCGGTTAGAGTTGGATTTGGACTAGTTTTTTTGTGTGGTGGTGGAGGTGGTGGCGCCTGAACAACATAGTGGTGTTGTTGGAGGAGGTTGTTTTCGGTGGCCTGCATGAAATATACTGGAGGGGTTGGGACGATGAGGACACATGGTGGCGACGAAGAGGTGGTTGGAGAGGACGATGATGGCGATGGAAGTACTTAGAAGGAATGGAGAAATTGGAGATATGAGATTGAGACTAATGATGCCTTTTTTTTGGATCTGAAATTGCTTGATTGTTTGATTGCTTATTGGGGGAGTAGTATGTGTTGGTTGTCTATGTAGTGATTGATGGGTTGCTTTTTGTTTTTGAAAAAACACATAGTATTGACTAAAAATTGTCATTGTTTTAAATAAATTATTTCAAAAATTTTAAGTTAATGGAATAACTAACATTTCTAACAAAAATAAGAATAAATGATCTAATGAACCAAAAGTAACATTCAGTCTTGTATCTATGTATATGAAAGAACATTTGTTAAGAACGTCAATATCCTTTCTTATTGAATATGCCAAAACTAGTTATTATAGCATTGCTTCTTATGAAGTTCCTTTTGTAATTGTGTCCAATCTCCAAAAGTATGTGACATATTGACATGCAATGCTAGTATTGGTATGCGTATTTTGTAAGAAGATATTTGTTTTAAATCTCAAAACAGTATATGCATAAATTATCTTAAATCATTATCATGCATTTTGGATTGAGAATAAATGGATTGTAGCATAGTTGACACTACAATTACTTCAAGAAAACGTAAAAGAGAAGAGTATAAGAAGGTAATCATATTAGCCGTTGCTTGTGTTGTTCATATGGCCATTGGTGTAGTGACATGGCATTATAATAATTATTTTGTTAAGGAACCAACCCGTAATTGGGAATTGGAATGTTGTAGCTTCCTTAATCGTCTTTATAGAGGGACAAAGAAAGATTGCATTGAACAACTGAGGCTTAATAAAAGTGCATTTCTTAACCTTTGTAGACTTTTACAAGAGAGGGGTGGATTAGTAAGAACAAGAAATGTTCCAACAACTGAAGCAGTATCAATGTTTTTACATATCTTTGCTCACAACCTAAAGTACATGGTAGTGCAATTTAGTTATTGTAGATCTAAAGAAACCATTAGGAAATTCAATGATGTCTTGAGAGTGGTAATGAAAGTGAGCAAAGACTATTTGAATTTCCAGTTCTGTACTTTAGAAGGTGTGGAAGAAAACAAGTGAAGATGGTTTGAGGTAAGTTTATCAATTGTTAGGAGAGATTAGTTAATTATAAAATTTTCTTAGAATCTAAAAAAAAAATTGTCTTGTTTGTAGAAATGCATTGGAGCACTTGATGGGACACATATTCCGGTAACAGTTTCTCCTTCAGAGACCCAAATATCGTAATAGAAAGGGTGATGTCTTTACAAATGTGTTAGCCGCTTGTGATCCAAATTTAAGGTTTATTTATATGTTACCTGGGTGGGAAGGGTCTGCAAGCTAGGAGATTCTTGAGTATTACAAGATGCATTACGTCGTCAAAACAAACTTGAAATTCCAACTAGTAATATCTCTTGGAAATAGGTTTTTTTTTGTCTACTTTAAGCCTATGATTTTTATTTTAAACATGATAGGTAAGTACTTTCTTGTGGATGCGGGACATACTAATGGTCTACGATTTTTAGCACCATATCAAGGGACTAGATATCATACAAATGAATGGATTGGAAACACCCCTCAAAGTTACAAGGAGTTATTTAATCTCCATCATGCAAGTGCACAGAATGCAATAGAAAGGTCGTTTGGGATCTTGAAAAAAAGATGGAGTATATTAAGAACTCCTTAATTTTTTTTATATAAAGACACAAATAAGAATTATCAATGCTTGTTTTGTGTTACACAATTCCATAACAGACGAGCGACAAACTGATCAACTTTTAGAAGTTCAAGACTTAAAGTTCTTATTTGTTGTTGATGAAGAGTTAGTCCATCAATCAAGAGAAAGAGTTCAAAATAATCTCACAGATGATATTACAACTATTTAAGCTATTTAGAACTGGACAAGATTTCAAGATACGTTAGCTATGAATATATTTGTTAACTATCAAGTTAGAAGAAACTTTGCTTAGAGGTAGTTCTTTTTTATATGTAATTTGCTATATTGCAGACAAACTTTGTGTACTTTGTTACTATTGTACTTTGTTATTGAAGATAGACTTTTATGTACTTTGTTTTTGCATAAAAACTTTGCTTGAAATATTTTCTATGATTGTGTAGTGGACTAGTCAAATTAATAAAGTAGCTTGTATCTAATATTTGTTATTTACAAGTTAAATAAGTGACATTAACTTCAATGAAGTCATCTAATGAAAAAATGACAGGCAAAAGAAAAGTTTCAGAAAAAAAAAAAGTAACAAGGAAACAAGTTATTTTACATGGAATTTGGAGATGGAACATGTATTGGTTGATGTAGTGAGAGATCAAAGGAATTTGGGAAACAAGGGCGGCAAAGGTTAGAAAAAGTCAGCATTGAATGTTGCAGCCATGGTGTTGTCTAAAAGCTTCAATGTTAATGTCACATTGGAGAATGTCAAAAATCATATCAAATTATGGAGATCGTGGTATGGTATTGTAAGTGACATCCTTGGCTAGAGTGGGTTTGATTGGGATGATACTAAGCATATGATCACAGTTAAAATTCTTGGAATGAATATTGCATTGTAATTATTCTTTTATATATTGTTATTTGTTATTCAAAGCAGATTGGGTTTGATTTTTTTTCTTTTTTTTTCTATTCGTATAAATCGGCTAAACAGTTTCAATTCAAGGTGCTTCAAAATTGGGATGATATAGTGGATTTGTGCGCTAAATATAGAGTCACTAGTCATGGAGCTAAAATTGTTATGGATGTTGATGAAGCGATGAGTAGAGAAACAAATGGAGTGAAATCCATAGGTTTAGGTGTCACTGCTATTATAGACTTAGAAGAACCAAGCTCTAATACAAAAGAAAAAGGACAAGGCTCAACTTCTTTTGACACATTCTCACAAGAGAAAGATTGGAGAAAAATAAGGAATAACAATTTCTTTGGATAAAATGGCCAACTCTTTTGACCGAAAATGGATGGTAAAGTCGATGATGAAGATATTCAAGAAGTGTTACGTGAGACAACTTTGAAACCATATCTTAATAGACAACAATGTGGTAAAGCTATTTAAAAAAAACACTCTTCACATCCATTTGATAAAGTTTAAAATTCGTTATGGCTTCTAATCTAGCAACTAGAGCATATGTTTCCCCATAGTCTATCCCATCTTCCTGATTGTATCCTTTGGCTACTAACCTAGCCTTATTTCTAATAACTATGCCATTTTCATCTAACTTGTTTTTGAATACCCATTTTGTTCCTATAACAGGGTCATTTTCAGGTTTCTCAACTAGTTCTCAAACATTATTTCTTTCAAATTGGTTTAATTCTTCCTCCACAGCTATTATCCAATGTTCATCAATTATGGCTTCTTTCAAATTTTTAGGTTCAATCATAGAAACAAAAGCCATATTATTGCATATATCTTTGAGAAAATGTCTAGTGGTTATCCCTTTTGATATATCACCAGCGATGTTGTCAAGAGGATGATATCTAGAAGCTCTCCATCCTCTTGGAAGATCAACATTTGCTTTAATTTCACCAATGTGAAAATTTTCATTATTTCCATCTCCTTTACCTTTGTGATCTTCTCCATGAATATGCATTTCTTCTAATGATTCTGAAATATCATCTAGTATATCTTTTCTTGGCAAAACAGCATTAGATTCATCCAAAGAAACATGAATGGATTCTTTAATAATCATAGTTCTTTTGTTATATATTCTAAATGTTTTACTTTGCAATGAATAGCCAAGAAAAATTCCCTCATCAGATTCAACATCAAATTTTCCTAAATTGTCTTTACCATTGTTTAGCACAAAACATTTACATCCAAATACATGAAGATGTGAAAATGTTAGGTTTTCTTCCATTAAATAACTCATATGGAGTTTTCTTCAAGATTGGTCTTATTAAAGCTCTCTTCATGATGTAACATGCAGTATTTACGGCTTCAGCTCAGAAATATTTTGGAAGAAAAGTATCATTTAGTAAAGTTCTAGCAATTTCTTCTAAGGATCTATTTTTCCTCTCAACAACTCCATTTTGTTGAGGAGTTCTGGGTGCAGAAAAATTATGCTCAATGCCATGTTCATCACAAAATGATTCAAAATCTTTGTTTTCAAATTCTCCTCCATGATCACTCCTAATAGATGCAATTTTAAGATTTTTCTTATTGTGAATAACTTTAGCAAGTTTCTTGAATGCATGAAATGCATCACTTTTGTGAGTAAGAAATAATGTCCATGTATATCTAGAGTAATCATCAACAATAACAAGAGCATAATAGTTCCCTCCAAAACTCATAGTTCTAGAAGGACCAAAAAGATCCATATGTAATAGTTGTAAGGGTTAAGTTGTTGACACAATATTCTTAGATTTAAAAGAAACCCTTACTTGTTTTCCTTTTTGACATGCATCACATAATCTATCTTTTTCAAATTTGAGTTTTGGTAAACCAATAACTAAATCTTTTGAAATTAGTTTATTTAGATGTTCCATATTTATATGAACAATCCTTCTATGCCATAACCATGGATCATCATCTTTACTAAGAAAACATTGATCTTGGTTTTGTTTTTGATTTAAATCTATCATGTAAACATTATTTGTTCTATAACCTATATGCTTTATATTCCTATCATGCTCATTTTCAATAACACATTTATGAGAACCAAATGATACTAGATAGCCTTTATCATATAATTGACTGACACTTAGCAAATTGTGCTTAAAACTTTCAACAAGTAAAACATTTTCAATGAAGGTAGATGAATTCACACCTATTTTTCCAACTCCAAGAATTCTACCTTTATTGTTGTCGCCATAAGTCACATGTCCGCTTTTCTTGGGAGAAATATGAGTGAATTTTGATGCATCTCCCGTCATATGTTTAGAGCATCCGCTATCTATGTACCAACTCTTCTTCAAGAAAACCTATATGAGCAAGTTTATGACTTAGGTACCCAAATTTCCTTGGGTCCTTGTGTGTTAGTTTTGATATAAGATCCCTTTGGGACCCATATCATTTTAATATTATTTCTATTTTTCTTAAAATAACATGTAGATGTACCATGTCCTTTCTTGCCACAATAAAAATAGGTTAAGAAAGGAGAACTATATCTTTGTGTAGATGCAAAAAAAAAATTATAAAATTTTTGTTGTTTATTAGGTTTATATCCTAGCCCTGCTTTATCAAAGACACACCTTTGCTTTCCTAATATAATATCTAGATTATTTTTGCCGATAGAAAATTCGGCAAGAGAAATTTTTAAATCTTTGATTTCTTCTAAATATTTTTTACAACAATTACATGAATTAGATATTTCTATATTATCATGCATGGTAGAAGAATGAATTGTATCATTTGATCTTAAAGTTATAACTTCAATTTTAAGATTTTCTAATTCTTTATTTAATTTTAAAACTTCTTTTTCTAGATTTGAAATTGTTTTCTTAGAAGATGAAACCAATTTTGCAAGTTTAACTGATTCTTTATGTAAATCAGTAAATACATCTTGTAATTCATCAAATGAAAAGGATAAGTTATTATCAGAATATGTTACCTCTTCATCGCTTTCATAGTTCTTAGCCATTAGACTCAGGTTTACAGCTTCGTTTTCTGATTCCTCAGAAGAGTCTATATCATTGTCATCCCATGTAATATAGGCCTTCTTTTCATTGAGGACTTTTTTTTTTTTTTCAGATTTCTCTATTCTTTTCTTGAACATTGGACAATCGACCCTCAAATGTCCAGGTTGATTGCATTCATAACATCTTGGAGTAGAGGATGAATCTTCTGTCCTTTTCTTTGATTTAAAATTTGATCTTCTTTGATTTCCTCTTACTCTAAAAAATTTGTTAAATCTTTTTACACATAGACTAAGATCATCATCTTTGTCTAGTTCAATTGAGTCCTCTTTATCACTTCCTTCTTGGGTTGATGATGAAGCTTTAAGAGCAATTCCTTTCTTTTTCTTATCATTCTCCTCATGTTGATTTAATCTTATCAATTCCATTTCATGTTCCTGTAACTTTCCAAACAAAGTAGCAAGAGACATGTTAGATTTATCTCGTGATTCAATAATGGTTGTTACCTTGGGTTGACATTCCCTGCTTAAGCATCTCAAAACTTTATTGGTAAGATCTTCATTTGGAAATATTTTTTCTAAAGATGCAAGATAATTAATTATGTGTGTGAACCTCTTTTGCATATCATGTATGCTTTCATTTGGATTCATTCTAAATAATTCATATTCATGAGTCAATGTATTTATCCTAGATCTTTTTACATCTGTTGTACCTTCATGTGTTACCTGTAGGGTATCCTACATATCTTTTGCACTTTTACAATTTGATACCCTAAAGTACTCATCCATTCCAAAAGCAAATGTAATTATATTTTTGGCTTTTAAATTGTATTGAACTAATATGTTTTCCTCCTCATTCCATTCTTCCCTAGGTTTTTCTATGGTTGTATTTCCTGCCACCATAGTGGAAATGTAAGGCCCAATCTCTATGGCTTCCCAGATATTTAGATCTATAGCCTCTATAAATATTTGCATGTGGGTTTTCCAATAATGGTAACTCACGCCTTTAAAAATGGGAGACCTATTTATAGAATTTCATTCAGGAAATAAATAGTTTGATGAGGCCATTATTCTTGAAGCTTTTAATCTTTATACAAGAATGAAGCTCTAATACCACTTGTTAGACAAGTGGTCTTAGTATCTTAAGAAGGGGGGTTGAATTAAGATACCAAACTATCCCCAATTTAAATTTAACTCTCTTTTTAATTAATAATGAAACCCTAATTATGAATTATTTCAAGAACAATTCAAAATAAACTTCTTTAAAGTGAAATATAAACAACAATAAATAAAAGAAGTTTAAGGGAAGAGAGAATGCAAACTCATTTTTTATACTGGTTTGGCCATACCCTGTGCCTACGTCCAGTCCCCAAGCAACCTGCTTAAGATTTCCACTGTCTTGTAAAAAGCCTTTTACAAAGTCAGAACCACACAGGGACAACCCTTCCCTTGTGTTTAGATAACCTTACAACTTAAGAGACCATCGGTCTCTTAAATAGATCTCTTAGAATAAGAAGAAGAAGAATTCTCTCTTTAAGAGAAGGATATTACAATTGAAGATCAATCAAGATTCCTTGTTAAATTTGCAAGTGTTTTGGCCAAGGAATATTTTGAGAGTTATAAGACAATTTTGTTTTGAGAGGATAAAACAATGTTATTCAGAAAACTCTAAGGAATTTCGTGTCCCAAGTCACCTATTTATAGGCCCTTGATAGCCATTCAAAAACTTTTTGACCAGTTGTGACTCTTGGGAGTTATTTTCGAAAATTCCTTACTGGTAATCGATTACATAACTGTTGTAATCGATTACACGATTAATTTCTAAAGAGTTGTGACTCTTCAGACTTGAAATTTGAATTTTCATGTCTGGTAATCGATTACATACAAGTTGTAATCGATTACAGACTTTAAAATTTAAATACAAATTTCTAAAGACTGTTATAAAACATTTAAAACTTCTGATAATTGATTATAAGCCTTGTGTAATGATTACAGGCTTTAAAATTTAAATACAAATTTCTAAAGACTGTTATAAAACATTTAAAACTTCTGATAATTGATTATAAGCCTTGTGTAATGATTACAGGCTTTAAATTTTAAATTCAAAATTTGCAAATTTGTTTCAGAAATGAATTTGGCCACTGGTAATCGATTACATCCTTTGATAATCGATTACCAAAGAGAAAATACCATATATTTGAAATCACAAGAAGCTTTTCTAAAATATCTTTTGACCAAACCTGTGCATCATCAATTAAGGAATGCTTTTTAAGATTCTAAGGACTAAATTCATCATTTTTCTTGAATTTCTGAATTCTTGACTTAGATTAAACTTGAGAAACAATTATCTTTGACATCATCAAAACTTCATATAACATATGCTTCTACATTATGTTTAGATGGGGGATTTGAAGTAATTAGTTATATCTTACCTTATTTGTTTGCAATAGTTAATGAATTTCAATATTTTCTTTTTAGGCACGAATTTCAATATCTCAAAAAATTAACACATGATTCTCAATTAAATGATACTTTCGGTTCTCCCATAAAAACATAGAAAAGATAAACTCAAATTTTATGCAAGATAAAATGGCTGTTAAAAGACAAGTTTAAAATGATTAATTTTATTCAAAAGTTAATTTCAAATTGAAATCGTGAGAGTTATAGCTTAACTTACTCTTTAATTTTTTCATTTTGCTTAACTCTTTGTTTTTTCTTAAAATACTTTCATCACTTCACTCGTATACAAAACGTGCCGATTATTCTCTTAATTCACACGTGCTTCTTTATGCAATCAGAAATGGACCCACTTCCATTCTTCTTCCCATAACTACGCAAAACCTTTTTTTTTTTTTTTTGTTTTTCTGATCACACTGAAATAAAAGGACGGAAAGAGGACCACGTGACTTGCGTGTGATGAAAGCCTCTCTTGAATTTTGATCACTCAAGCCCTTACAAGCCACGCCATTCTGTTTAAGCCTTCTCTAATTAAGAATCGGCACATTGCTCCAACCAACATATCTAACTTTGAATTTTGCTGCACAGCTATTGCGTAACTGGAAAAAGGAGAATAAATTCAATTTCCCTTGTGCTTTTGCTGCGTAATAAATCACACATAAATGTCCCTTCCACTTGAGTCTTGTAGTAAGTCACAAAATTTATAAACACTTTAAATGACACCTTTCTTTAACTTCTATTTCAAACCACCATCAAGTCACCAAACCCCTTTTTATATTAATAAATATAAATATAAGGTGTTTCATTGAATGTGTTTTTATAGAGCATTAAATGGGTATGTTTGGCATGTTAATATTTCTTTTGTTTGCATGAATATGAAAATGAGTGATACGGAAAGTTAACGTTTATTTCACGCCTAAGATATTGTGCATCTATGTTATATCAGGGGGAGGAAAGCTATCACACGTAATGATAGGTTTCGTTAGGTTAAAGGGTGTTAATCAATGTCAAAAGACACTCGCATTCGAATGATTTTGAATTGTTTGATTGGTTTCTAATTTAAAATTAAAATTTTTGACCATGATTTGATCATTATATTATAATAGGATTCACAACCATATCCAATCATATCGTGTAGCACATGATACTTCAAACTAAATAAATGAAGGCGTTTAATGCGAAGAAGTACTTGAAAATAGAAAAGTGAGGAAACTTCATTTTTGTGCTTGCACCATTGTCTAATATCATGATTATTGTTATCTTTATTTGGGTTAAGATTATCATGATTATTACTTTACTTAGGGGGTAATAGTACCCGATCGAACATAATGGTCAATTTTTGGAGATGAGTTTATTACTTGTCTCCCTCGGCTTCAAGATGGAAGAATGGACTAATATGGCATTTGGTGCTTTTGCAGGAAATTAAGTTGTCCCAATAATTAAGGTCCTATTTGGGATGATTTTTTTTTTAATTTTAAAAAATAAAATCAGCTCTAATTTTGAGTTTCAGTTTGTTTTTAGTTTTTAAAAAGTTATTAAAAATTAAAGATAAATAAAATGAATAAATCATTTTATCTTATTTTATTTTACTATGAAATAATGACAATAACAAAGGTAGTAAGGTGAGAGTGATGACGATATCGATGGTGGTGATGTTGGTGGAATGACAGTAGTGGCACTGATGACGGTGGTGATAGAATGATGATGTTGATGGTAGTAGCAGTGAAATGGTGAGACCAGTGTTTTAAAACTCGAACAGACCTAGTTGATCAAACCGATTCGACCACAACTTGGAAGTTTGCTTGGGTGTAGTTTCTTATTGATCGACCATGCATTAAACCTGGTATAACCCGATATAATTCGACCAAGTTTGCAATTAAACAGTTGACCTATTGACCCGATTTGGGTCACACCCAAGGGGGGAAATGAGTTGGATCATGAGAGTTAATTAAGGTTGGGTGTAAAATTTTAATTTTTTCTAATATAGATTGAGTCATGCTGGTTAATTAGTGACGTATTAGTTCGACCATTAACACATTGACCAAATGCTTGACTTGGTCAATCACCGACTCTATTTTTAAAATTATGGGTGGTGGTGAGGTGAAATAATGACAACAATGACGATGGAGACAACAGAATGATAGTGATGGTGATAGTAACAACAATGAAATAGTAGTGACGGTAATGGTGTACTAATGGTGGTGGCAGTGCTGACGGTGATAGTGGTAATAGAAATGGTGGAATGATAGTGGTGGTGATGACGACGACAATCATGGTGGGGTGAAGTAGTGGTAGCGACGACGACAACGATGGTGAAAGCGGTAAAGACTAGGTGCGGTGATAGTGACGATAACAACGGTGAAATGGTGGTGGTAATGATGATAACGATGGTAGGATTGGATAATGATAAAAGTAGTGAAAACAATGATGGAGGCAACAAATGTGGGGTGTGATGGTGGTGGTCATGGTGGTAGAATGGTAGACACATCAGTGGTAGTGGTGGCGGTGACAGCGTGGTGGTGGTGGAGGCAACAACAACGGTGTGTGATGGTAGTGGCAGTAGCGATGGTGAGGGCAGTGTGGTGACAACAACAGAGGTAGTGATGAGAGTAGGTGTAGATGTGGTAGTGGTGGTGGTGGTGACAATGGTAGTTTTGGAATGTATTTTTTAAAATTAAAAACAAAATTCAAAAAACATTTTTTTGTTTTGATAATAAATGTAAAACTGTTTTAAAATTAAATTAAAAGCTAATTTGGTATCATTTTTGTGAAATACATTTTGTTTTGAAAATAATGTGTTTGTGTGTGTATGTGTAAATGAAAAGTAGTAGATACACGTAAATCTTTTGTAAAAAATTTCCGAATAATTAAATTAATATCATTATTGTGTTTTTGTGTGTGAATATGGTACTGTTAATTTTATAAATAAAAAAATAGATACACATAAATCTTTTGAAAAAATTGTCAGAATAAATTAATATCATCATTTTGTGTTTGTGCGTGAATGGTACTGTTAATTTCATAAATGAAAAATAATAGATACACAGAAATCTTTTGTAAAAATTGTCAGAATAAATTAATATCATTGTTCTGTGTTGGTGTGTGAATGGTGTTAATTTCATAAATGAAACTAATAGATACACAGAAATATTTTGTAAAAATTGTCAAACTAAATTAATACAATTACTTTGTTTATGTTCTTATCCATCAGGGTTAACCGAGTTAAGACATTTGGTAAAAATTTTTGCAAAATTTTAAGCTCAAACTTTGTTACTGTCACTTTATACCAAAAATATACATTTTTAATGGATTTGAATAGGATTTTGGTTCTTAAAAATATGATAAATATGTGTCAAAAGTAAATAAATATGATAAATTTTGATTTTAGTACTTAAAAAAAATTGTTGGTTTTGATCCTCATTTAGTTTTTTCTTAAATGTTTCATATCGGTATTTAGTGATGAAGTGACATGTATATAGACATACAATATCAGCTATCGTTTTAAAAGAACATGCATACAATTTAATTTAGAATATATATATATATATATATATATATATATATATATATATATATATATTAGATTACCCTAACATTAATGAAACAGTTACAAATACTTACAATGGATATATTCTACCAACTACTTAGCTTATTCGAAGAAAGGGCTTTAATTATAGGTATTTTTTTTAAATAAATAATTAACGTAAAAGACATTTTAAGTTTGTTGATGAGTAAAGACATTTTAGATTGATTCTTATAAAAAGAATCAAGTGCTAATCCTAATTTGGGTCTTACAAAAAAAAGACGCAAGGGAGTAATAATTAAAATTTTGAGAATAATTACTTTTTATAAAATTCTCTCATAGCATTGGCAAAAATAAGTACTGAAATTATTTTCTTAAAATAAGTTTAACACACGTATTAATTAAGGCAGTTTTAAGAAATAAAGGACACTTAAATGATGGTAGGCATAAGCAACTTTCTATTTGGCCTACAGCTAGCTACATGCCTAGTTGCCTACAACAATGTACATTATCTTTTACAATTAAAAATAATATATGTAAACATTCGTATAGTTTATCAATATTTATCTTAATATGCACACAGTTTATCAAAATCGAATTAAAAAACAATTCTCTTATTGCTTGGCATTAAATAGAACAATACAAATTCTACTAGTATTTCTCACCTTTCAACGAGTTTCATATGATCCTTCGCTTTTTGAAAGCTACAAAAATATCCATTGGCTCACCGAAAATATCATCTCTATCTGTTCCAACGTCGAGACAAGTTGCAAGAAAAAAGAAAAATGTTATTAATAAGATAGCTTTTACACCTTTTAACTATTAAATACATTTAGTGTGAGTATTGTTTATTTCTATTTAATAAAATTTATATAACATGTACTTAAAAAATATTAAAAATATTTGACTAACATTTCTTTTATTATATATTATTTCACGAGAAACGTTATGAATCTTCATAATCAAAGTCCACGTGAAAAAAGTCTAGTACATATTTTATGGGAAATTAGTGGAAGGACTTATGACACGACTACGGTCATCCTAAATGCGTAAATAAATAAATAAATATCTTAGAACAGGGCAAAACAATGAACTTTCCTCTTTCTGTATTTGACTGCTATCAAAAACACCTGCACTAGTTGACTTATACTAGTCCTCCCCCTACTATACCTATACGACTTGAAATTTGTCAAGGCTATACATTTCATTCACACTACAACTACAAAATTCAACCCTCTACCATAAAAATAAAACTAACTTAAAAAAAGATACCAAACTTTCAACCGTTTTGAGTGGTTCAACACTTCAACATACCCACCCAACTCACCTCATGCATATCCCCACATTAATTTTTTCGAAGTTTAGCTAACTATGATACAAAACAAGGAATCTACCCTTGATTATTGGCACCCCATCTACATCATCCAAACTCTTAACCCCCTTAATTTGCACCAATCTAAAGCCTTTTTTTTTTCTTTCCAAATTGCACACACCTAACCTCCAATCATAATTAAAATTAAACCGTTTTCCACGTGTGAACCACCCAGCCATTGCCGACGGAAAACCTGAGCCACCAAAGTTAGGCCACGTTGACAACTCTAGAGAGAGAGAGAGAGAGAACAAACGATAGAGAGTGTGCGCCAACCAAATTAAGTAGCCAACAATTAAAAAGAACCTTTCAAAAAGGCCTTATGCTCAAAAGTGTCTCTATTCAATTACACATATATAAAAGGCCACGATAACCAACTCAAACACCTCACAAAAACCCTTTACTTTTTTTTTCTTCTCCTTATTTCAAACATGGAGTGGCATAGAGGCCACACCATAGGCCAAGGCTCATCAGCCACCGTCTCCACCGCCACGTGCTGCGGTGGTGTCTTGGCTGTCAAGTCATCGGAGCTGCCACAATCAGAGCCTCTGAAAAAGGAGCAGAAAATTTTGTCCTCTCTAAGTAGTCCTTATGTGGTTGCATACAAAGGGTGTGACATTACCATGGAGAACAACAAGCTCTTGTTCAACCTCTTCATGGAGTACATGCCCTTCGGCACGCTTGCTCAGGCGACTCGCCGGTGCGATGGTCGGCTCCAGGAGCCGGCCATTGCATGCTACACAAGGCAAATCGTGCAGGGGCTGGAGTACCTGCATTCAAAAGGGTTGGTGCATTGTGACATCAAGGGTGCCAACATCTTAATTGGTGAAAATGGGGCCAAAATTGGTGACTTGGGGTGTGCCAAGAGTGCGGCGGATTCCACGGGGGCGATCGGCGGCACACCGATGTTCATGGCGCCGGAGGTGGCGCGTGGGGAGGAGCAAGGGTGTGCTAGTGACATTTGGTCACTTGGGTGTACTGTGATTGAAATGGTAACCGGTGGTGCACCATGGCCTAATGTGGAAGACCCTTTTTCAGTGCTTTATCACATTGCATATTCTAGTGAAGTGCCCGAGATTCCTTGTTTTCTATCCAAAGAAGCAAAGGATTTCTTGGGGAAGTGCTTGAGGAGGAATCCACAAGAGAGGTGGAAGGCTAGTGAACTATTGAAGCATCCATTTATTGAGAAATTGTGTTTCAATAAGGAGGTTTTGGAGTCTAATACAAGTTCCCCAACAAGTGTTCTTGAGCAAGGCTATTGGAGTTGTGTGGAAGAGTCAGAGAGTTTAGGCGATTTGATTCACAAAACAAGAAAGTTTGAAACTTTGGCTGCCGGGAGGGTCAGAATGTTGGCTCTGTCTTCTGGGGTGCCCTATTGGGCAAGACATGATGATGAGAATTGGATCACAGCAAGAGGGAATGGGGTTGAAGGTTTTGCCAATTGTGGGGCAGAGACAGCTTCTTCTGCCAGTCATGGGTTGTCTCACTAGGTGTTGGTGAAAGCAATGTCACTGGTAGAATTTTAGTGGACATGCTTTTTAGTATCACAAATGTTGTAGATTGTTAGTGTTGTAGTTAGTGATCTCATTTTTTGACGGAGGCATTGCTTGGATGCTATTCTCTTAACATAGATTCTTTATGATTCAATTATTCAATATTTCATTCTCCTCTGTTCTATCAATCTATAGATTCTTTATGATTCAATTATTCAATATTTCATTCTCCTCTGTTCTATCAATCTTCCATTAACTTCAAATAACAAAAAACAATTATTATATATTTCACACTCCCTGTTCATTCTGTCATATTATATAACCTTTTTTGGTTGGATATACCCTTAAAATTAGAGGTAACAAAACATGATACTCAGTCTGATGCAAGTTGGGGATCATAGCTAGTTGGACTTAAAAGTCTAAATTTAATTAGGACTTACTATAGAGCAAGGCTTAAAACATGTAAAAGTCTGATTCTTTTTAAGTCTTTCAGGGCTTTTTGCTCGGATTAAATCAAAATAAAAATGTCTAAAATTTAGACTTAAATTTTCAAACTCAAACACTACATTTTATCGGAAGAATTCTGTCAAATTGGGTCATTTTTTACTTCTACTAATTAAAATGTATATCACTTCAAAAAAAATAATTAAAATGTATATATTTCCATAAATAAATTTTTAAAAGAATTAATATGTTTTGGTAAAAAGTTGGATACTTAAGATTCGGAAACTGATTTAGTTAAAAAATATTCATTTTTAAACTCTAGAAGTTGAAATTTAAAAAAAAAGTGATTATTTTATGGAAACAAACTAATTTAAATGAACATAATCCTATCTATGTTTGGTTTATAGGATGTATTAGGTTTAAATATTTAATTAAAATTTTGTTTTTATACGTAACGTTTATTTTCGATAAAATTCACATGAAAAGAACTAAATTGTTTTTTACACATAAAATTCTTCTCAATTTAATCTGTCATTAGGTAGATGTTCTGCTGTAGAAAAAAAGGTAGATGTTCTAAATTTCCGTCCTTACACGTTATCAATTTTTAATTTTTGTACGTGACGACAGTAACTATATTAAGAAAATTTTCCTATATATTATTAATTTAAAAACGTTTTTCACGTGGGAAATAGATTAAAAAAATAAATATACGTGTGGAGAACAAAAGTTGAAATCTATATTAATTATTCCAGCTTCATTCGTAACATTTCTGGGCTCAAATAAACTTGGAGATATTTTTGGATTTATCTGTGTATCTTCCTAGAGCCATCCCGGCCATTACAAGAGAACATAGAATAGTAACTTTTGTTCATTCAAAAGTAACACAAACCATGAAAATCCAACTTTGGTAGGTATGATGAGATCCTTTGAAAACTATTTTTTTTTTTATTTGGTGGAAAAAGTAAATTAACTCAGATAAAAACAAGACTAGGGAAAGAGAACAAGGTGGCAAAGCATGTCCAATCGATTTTTTTCTGGTACATCTGAAAGAAGAAACAAAAACAAAGCAAGAATAGCAATTTCCTAAAGACAACCCAACGGACCCCATCATATCCTACTATAGAGTTGGCTTCAACCTCTCTTCTATTATTTGAGATGGTTGATTCCAATGAGCATGAGCATAGGGAACCAAGGTGGCCACCCTTTGGAGCAATGTCTCTCATTGTCGACCTTAGTTTGGTGCCTTTACTTTGTCTCTTTTTTTTTCTTTTTCTTTTTAATGACTATTTATTTGTCCATGATATTGGTAGGTTTAGAGATAAAATTCCCAAACCCCCAAGTTGGTTAAAAGGTAATTTATCAACTCATTAAATTCCAATCTCTTGCACCAAACCAGTACAGCCTTACAGGTCCCATGTTTTAAAGTAAAGCGAATATGCAACAAATATTACGTTATGTGGAGTTTCTATCCATCAACCACTATCTCCCATAATTAAATAGCAACTCCTTTTTTTCACATATTATATATTATAGGTGTAATATTCATCAGTTTTATTATCCTCATCGATGTTAAAAAATTCCACTGTTCATTTTTAATTATGTCTTTTTTTATAATTATATTTTTTTATTATTTATAATATTTAAATATGAGATCTTAATTAAAGAATTCGAGTCTACTAATCAATGATATGATAAATAAACAAATTGAGTTGATGAATAGTTTGCCTCTACATAATCAGTTTGGTACTACGGTTTAACGACGGAATTGTTGAGTAACTTGGTAATTTTTCGTTGCAAACCAAGTTGACAGTAACAAATTTGATTGCTAAATGACTAAATAAAAGAAAATTTGGTGATGAAAAACAATCGGATATAGCTATGGTCACTAAACGGCAAGGGTTATTGGTCGGTGGCTAAATTTAATTGATAATCATCACTTTTCGTCTTGTGAAGTACATTAGGATGAATGATGCAGCACACATTACAAACAAGACAAGTAACGGCATTCTAGAATCACAATTTGGTCAACCTCCACTATCTCTTATGAAAATTCAGAACCAAGTCAACCCAAATACAAATCAAACTAATATTCTTCCATGGTTGGAGAATAGTTGGTCCTCTACAATCTCACCGAGAAACTTCGGTCATCTAGGCATAAAATTAACCTTCTAGAAAAACTCCAAATTTCAATTCGTTAGTTTAGGCCAACTTTACAATGGACTTGCTTTGACCCCAATACGATGGTTCGTTCTGCCTGTTTTACGTGTAAATATGTTTGTTTCATCTGCGGTTAGAAATGTTGGATGAACGTTTCAATGCAAATGATGCAAAGGATAAAAGTAAAATAAATGCTAAAACAAAATCCTGATCCGTTAATAAAATAACTTTTGTCTCAAACATAATTTTATAATGAAGAATCAAACATGCACTATAATGTTAAATATTATATTGCAGTCAGCACATATTTTTAAGGAAGTCATACAAATTGGTATATACTTGCTGCTGAATCGTTGTAAGTTTTGTTCCTTTTTGTTCGTTAGACCACGAACCTGTTGGTTGCTCCCATTCGTTCACGTAACCTATGTGTAGAAAAAGACCAATACAAGTCAGGCATTTGATAAACATTCTCCAACTTGGCATAAACTAACAATCTGTCAATAACATGAGCCCGTAATAACCTTTTTAACAGAAATAATGTTCTCGTGTTGATCTCTTGTATGTCGATTAAAGGTAAGTGAGACTTAAAAGTAAATTTTAAGAGGATATGTTTTTCCTTTAAAGAAGAATTATAGATTAAGTCTTTTCAATTACTAATATATGTGATATTTTTGTTAACATATGTGATTTTTTTTTATAAAAATTAATAACATTTTTTTTACTAATAGACCTAAATCTTAAGTTTTAATTACTTTATTATAGTAGTCTCCCTGGTCTATTGAAGAGACCAAACCCACCACAACCTATTATATTTGCTTGGCTAAAATTGTTTGTGGACTGGCTGGATTTTAACAAATATGCAGCTATGAGATCCTTACAATCTGAATTCCAAAAATGCACCGATTTTGAAGAAACAAGTGCCTTAGGTATGTTGGCTTTCTAGCTAAGTTCCTCATCAGTGTTCAATTGGGCTTATCCTCATCCCTCTTTGTTATTTTTAGCAAAACAATAGCAAGACACAGAGCAATGCCTTTGTCTAGGCCAAGTGTTATGCCAAGGACATTGCTTTAATTTTACCAAATTTTCCCACAGAATTAGAAGCACGTGGCCAAAAACCCATAATTTTTTCACTTCAAAATTTAAAATGTAAAAATAAGACTGAAATTTTTATAAAACTATAATTATTTTTTATCAAATAATTTTTATAATACGTGAAAATACTATGCATTGATAATTTAAATAAACAAAATCAATTTTAAATTAATAATTTTTTATGTGAAAAATACAATATTAAAATATACTTCAATTTTTAAATAATAAATAAATATAAATTACTTTTTAATTAATTTTTTATAAATAAATATTTCTTAATATTTTAATATATAAAAATAAGTGGCCTATTAAATAGTAGAAAATACTGGTTGCTTTCTGGAGCAATTGTGCTTTCTTTGAATTCCCAAAAAAGTTGCTCTCAAATGCTAAAAGAAACTCAAGCGAGTTAATTAATATAAGTGTCAGATTGCTTAAATTTATTTACTGAAATAAATATTTATTTTAATAAAATAAGAAAATTTTTAAATATATTTGTTCAAACGACTTATGTTTTAAAAAAATAATTTTATGTTTTTAAAAAGTAAATTCTATCTACTTCTTAAAAAGTATTTATATAAAAATCACTTATTTTAAAATTATTTTTTAAAATTTAAACAAACTCCCCAATAACCTTTCCACCCCCACATGAAAAAAATGCCTTAACCTTTCCTGAGTTGGATTTTCTCATGGTTTTTTTTTTATATCAACAAAATTACTTGTTAGTATATTATTATTGTACAAAAAAATATATATTATTAATATAAACTAGTAATATTTATACCAACAAATTAACTTTTATTAAATAAAACTTATACTATGGAACAGTAATTTTTTTTTTTTTTTATCATTCAGACTATGGAACACCAATCTAACTAAAGCGTTAGTGTATGATAATTTTTCAAGTGGTATCACGTAGGACACGACAAGTTTAGCCGTTGAAATGATAGCATGCTATTCAATCTACATGTTTGCGTTAATTCAGAAGATAACAAAATCTGGAAATTGATTACATGTTAAATGATGCGGTTTTTTGGGGGAACAAAGACACAACTACGAAATATAATTTTCATAGGTTGAGGGGTACATTGGTTAGCAGACTTGTTCGGACTGACATGTCATGCCCTCACAAATTGCAAATTTAATTATTTGAACCGAGAAACTGAAATCAAGTTGTCTGTTATTTGTTCTGATATTCAAATACAATTTTTGGTTCATGAATCATGATATACAGCTGATGTCACTTGTTCTGAGGTGACATTTGTCTGTCAAAGAAGGCTATGAAAAGAGGTAAAACTTCGTATCCCAATGAAATTTTGTTGGTTGAGACTTGGGAGAAAGGTTCTATTGAAATTAATTTGTCAAAAACTTTTAGAACAAGTCGGGACCAGGACAAGAAAAACGAAACACCAAAAAGAAGAAAAAAATATGAATAATTATACATTAATTTATACTTCTAAACCCTCGTAATACTTGTGACACGAGCTTGACATGTAATTATTGATGTTTATCTTTGTGCTTTATGATCCATTGAGTAATGATGGTTGTGAGTTATGATGGTTTTGTGCCTTTGAATCATTTTGGTCTGTATATGAACTATAAGCTTCTGAATCATGTGGTACTTTTGAATTTGATTGGTTTACACTTGATGATTTGAAAGCCTAAGACACCTCCTCCAGTTACTGCAACAATGCGTTGACTCCAATTCTACATGATATAATCTCGGTGAAGGTATATCGTAAGCTTGTTCAACCTAACTCAAAACTTTTGAAAGGTCACATGGGTTAGATATTGAAATTAAATCAAATAGAAATAAACAAAATTGGGCTTAGCTTGATATCCATTCATCATTCAATCTAGTCTGATTTGAATAATTTATTTTTTAATTATTTTCCTTTTTCTAGTTTCCGTATTTTCTTAATATGAATATTTTATAAAATTCACAATAACTTCACCTCAAAAAATTGAATTTTGATTTGGTTAAATAAAAGCTTTTCTAAAAATCAACCCATTTCTATTCAATTAGTTTAGACTTTAATCTTTTTTCTCAGTCGACTCAACTTACCCGTAGTCACTAGTTTATGATTATAGGAATGCTACCATTACCAATAGTACAAAGCTCCGTGAGACATGGAAGCAATTGTTTAATCAGGTGATAATCTAATTTTGGACATAGACAAGATGAAAAAAAATTGTGACAGCCCACACAGATTTGGGCTTTCCAAAGTGCATGAACCTACCTAAGAAGGAGCCCACACCAAAGCACGCCACATGAAGTCATATGGATGTCATGTTCAAGGTATGAGAGTGACAGAATGCACATATGCATGTTAGATGTGTGGGGTTATTAGTACAAGTACGTGTAGACGGTGTAGCAATTTGTTGGTTCTTTTCTTAATGGTGAGGTTCTACAATATTTTGAAATATTTGTATATGAAAAAATAGATTATACCATCATGGAATTAAAAATATTATGTATGATAAATTTATTAACTTTTATAATAATTATTTTAAAATTATACTAATGATAATCTATAATTGTCATCGAATTTAAAATATTATGTATGATAAATTTATTAATTTTTATAATAATTATTTTAAAAATTATACTAATGATAATCTATAATTGAACGACAGTATAAATTTATTTTACACTATCAATGTGTGATGATTAAACTCTTTATATATATGGGTGAACAATTGAATGATACTTTCATAATACATGTTTGGTTGAAAAAAAATTCTTTTAGATGTCATTTCAATAAATTTTTAATCATAAACTAAAATTTAATATAAATTACACTAATTTAAATATAGTAATTTTTATTTATTAAGAGGAAATACTTGAATGGGAAATTTATTTTTCACTTAACAAAGACAATTTGAGAAAACTCATTTAAATATGTTGAAAATACTTAGAATGGTTATAGAAGAATAATGTTATTTATTGTATGGTATTTTTTTTATTTTTTTTTTCAAAATCCTTTTACAAGCTATTGAATATAAAAATTGCAGAATTTATCATACATTAACATGAAAAAAACTAATTCATCCAGGTTGGGTTAAAAATGTTACCCGTTCTTAACATGAGTCTAACCCAAACAAACTATTTTTTTTTTGGCAAATTAAAAGTGAATTGAGTTGACCTATTTTATCACCCATACTCTTAGAAAATGCACTTTACAACTCAAGCTCACTGATGATGCCTTGCACAGCCTACAAAACCACATTCCAACACCATCTAAAATCATTCCAAATTATAATTATTAGAATAAATTATACCAACTATTTTTCAAGTTGTGAAATTATACAAATGTTCTATATTTTTTAACATTTGCATTGACCTCCCTTCAGGGGAGTCTAATGTACTGTTTTTACAAATAAGGGAGATTAGTGTAATGTATAAAGAAATATTAGCGTATATTTTTAAAAAATTAAGGAAGATTATTTAAGTGTAGAAAAAAATAGGGATTGTTTATGCAATTTTACAAAATTTAAGAAATAATCAGTATAATTTACTGTAATTCTTATCATGTCTCTAGAAAAGAACAATGACTATGGATGTTCACATTCAATCTGATATAAAAAAAAATAGGGATTGTTTATGCAATTTTACAAAATTTAAGAAATAATCAGTATAATTTACTGTAATTGTTATCATGTCTCAAGAAAAGAACAATGACTATGGATGTTCACATTCAATCTGATATAAAAAAAAATGCAAATCAATCTATTAAAAATCGAACCACAAATTGTTTTGATATGTGGGTTGGATGAATTTTGCCTTAAAGTCAATCGAATCGAACCGCAAATAATCCTAACAATGACATTTGAGTAATGATTTATTGAAAACACTTAGAGTGTGTTTGGATGGAGGAATTTAAAATTTTGAGAAATTTTAAATTCTAAGAATTTTAAATACTTCAATTGAAATTCTTTTATTTTCAAAATTTTGTGTTTGAATAAAAAAAAGTTAAAATTATGAGGGTGAAAAAAAATGAATGAAAAAAAGAAAAGATATGATTGGTGTACTAGTTATACATGTTCCTCTACGTTCTCAGGACTGAACGATGTTCCACAATCACTATTTTTTTATAAGAATTAAAATTAAAAGTTAAAAAAACAAATATATATTTAAAATTATTAATAAATACTTAAAATCACTTAAAGTAATTGTATTTTTTTATATTGGAGTAACTATGTTATTCAAATTATTACATTTAAGGTGTACTATACCCATGCATCTAGTTTTTTTTTAATCTGGAAACATTAATTATTAAAATGTTAGTTTTGTTGAGAGAATGATAAAACCCATAACCTTATCTTTTTTCCTTTTCTTTTTACCATCTAATCCACCATCATATATCTACTAAGTAAAAGTTTACTCCATGGCCACATCATATTACTAACTACAATATTGTGTTAATAGAGCAAACTTCTATTAGATATTTATATTAAAAAAAATTACACTCTGTGGATATATATAAATTAAATTGTTATGAGTAATAATGAATTAATAATCACGTTGCCATCAATGTTTCTCTATTCTAAACTAAGGTTGCGAGCGAGTAAGGGCGTGCTTGCTAATGTTAAGAGCAGTGATAAACCATTAAGATGAGAGACACCAAAACTGAGACCGATGATAAGGCAGACCTAACCACATGAGCCATGACTCCCTTAACTTTATGTGCATACTCAGCTGAAGCCAGTGCCAAAGCCGTTAGAGGAAAAGAATAAGCCCCCCATGCCACACATTGAACTTCTTCATCGACTTCTTAAATAGGAGAGGCCTTGAAACCTGTTTGTTCAAAAACACATAACAAAGACAATTAGTAATTTTATTTGGTGGCCTAGTCTACACGTGGAATAACTAAACTAACTAAGATATATATCCTAAATTCCTAGCTACCTCCAAGTACATTAAACCGCAAAATCTAATAGTTTAATATTTATCGATAAAAAAAATCATAATCGACACTACTATAAAAAAGTGTTTCAACGACGGTCAAATAGAGCATACAACGACGGGTTCCAAAATACCGTCTTAGAAAGTGAGCAGCTTTCTAAGACGGTGCTTACCTCAGCAATATCTTTGAAAGTAGGCATTCTAAGATGTTGCTGATGTGAGCACCGTTTTAGAATGTTTATTTTCAAAAACGTAGTTGAGGTAAGCATCGTCTTTGAAAGTAAGCATTCTAATACGTTGTTGAGGCAAGCATCGTCTTAGAATGCTAACTTTCAAAAATCGTGCTGATATAAGCATCGTCCTTGAATTAAATATTATTTTTAATTATTGATATTTTTTCTGATTGATATCCCATCAGAAAAAATACAAATAATTAAAAATTATTATTTTTAGCATGATTATAATTAATATTAATGGTAAAATTTATTTACTACATAAATATTTAAATGATAGATTAAATAAAAATAAGAGGTTTATGTATTATTTATATTTAATCTATCATTTAAATATTAATTATTAAAATAAATTTTAATATTAATTATAACATATTAAGAAAATTAAAATATAAATTAAATTTTAATAAAAATTACAACAGATTAAGAAAATTTTAATTAGAAAGGCAAAATGCATGTGAATTAATTTATCAACCTTGATCAACATATATGCAGACATTTGAACCACAAGCTCCTACCTAAAATTAATTGAAACATTTCATATTATAAAACATATCGATATGTTTTAAATAGTAGTAATTGAGACATAATTGTCTCCCTGAAGTTTTTAATACATAGGTGATTTCTAAAGTAGTTCTTTTCTAAACATAACTATTAAGCGTTTAGAGATTGCACGTCTTGCCAGCACCTATCATTTCGAACACATAATTGTCATAGCTGCCCCTAACTCTCAGCTCCTAATCTCCTATCATATACAATAGCTAAAAAACCATTAAATGTTAAGATTGGAACTTCAAAATTAGGAAAACTTCTTTAATGAAGTTGGTGCACAAATTCTTGTTTTGGTTATTTCCTCAATATCCTAATGAATGAAAAGCTTCAGCTTTTAGTAGTTGATTCCTATATAGCATTCTACAACTACACAAATAACTGAATAAGGCATAGGGAGTGGGGACAATCGAGCAATGCCTAATCCACAATCCTTAGAAAGATGTTGTTGCTACAATGGAACTATGAGTTTCAGGATTTCTTTTCCCATTTTAATTGAACCAAAACTCAAGAAGTTCCCCCACAATCACAAACTACATTCTCTAAGTTTTATCACAAGATCTACTGAAATATTTTGTGATTCTTCCATTATGTCAGATTCAAGCAGAATCAAGTTCAAATTAAGAGATAAAAAAGCATTCCAACCTTTAATTGGCTTCTGGTCACCTTGATTAATCCTTTTGCTACTTGGCCTAGTTGGAGGGGTCCTCTCATTAGTACTGTTGCAGCAACAATTAAGAGGAGCAGTTTGTCCAGCTATAGTGAATCCCAAGTCATCTAACAAACAAACCAAAAAACTTTACAACTTAGCTGAGCCTTCCTTAAATTTGAAGTCATCATAGAATAGACGGTAAAAATTACATATTTGAATAACAAAAAATGAAAAAAAAAAAACATTGAGTTCAAGACAAACATACCTCTGGTCAAAAACTAATTTGAGGTAAAATTGCTCGCAACATGACCAAATACAAAATGTCAAAAACTAGTTAGAACTAAATTACTTCTCAATGTCATACTTATAACCCCACCCTACATTCCAATCATTAACTTGTTCACACTCTACCAGACTTGAAGTTATTAAGGAAATTTAATAGTTACTTTTGATAATCCTAATCTTAATCAAAACCAAAAACCCAAATAAAACAACAACAACCAAACCATATCAAAATTATAAAGCAAAAAGTAAATAATTTTTGAAAAATCAATATAAAACACAACCCTGAATAATTCACACTACAGAGCCACCTATTCCTTACTAATTACTTGACAAAAAAAAACCACGATTAACCAATTACCTTTAATCATCTAGAACCCTGAAGAACGAGCAAATTCCCAAAATTAAAATAAAACAAAACATTAGAATTCCAAATAAAGAAAATAAATAAATAATTGTTGAAATCAAGTATAGGAAATTATGTCCTTAAAAGGGACACTAAGAAAACAAAGAAACAGAGCTATCTTGATCTTCTAACCAACCAAAACAATTTCATAGGTCTTCTGCCACTTTCTACACTCCATTCATATATAAAGGCAGATTCAGTACATACCATTCATACTGTCTTTAATGGCAATATTGGTCATTATTGACTTACCCGGGCCTGCAGTTGATGTACTCGCACCTGCATCTAAAATTGAGACAAAAAAAAAGACCGTTCAGGTGAAAAAAAGTAAACCATGATGAGAATTACGAAGGACAAAAAACCTGTTTCTAACTTCTATTACGAAAGATTAAAGTTTGAATATTTGGGGTGACTAGGCTCTCGGCACTGAATATTCATTCATACAAGATAAATCAACCTAAGGGCACTAACTAAATTTTGCAACTCCAAATATATTTCAAGTTGTCATGTGTGTGCTATAACTATTTGTATTTGATGAATTAGTATTTATCATGATGTACTGGTTTTGACATTAACACAGAGAGAGAGGATAGTAGATATCTAGTTATTGGAGGAATAGGCTCAATAATGGCTATTTCTAGAGATTTAGAACTTACAAATAGGCCTTCTTGAAGTGCAGAAGCTTTGCAGTTTCTATTGCTTCATCACTTGATATCTACCAAATCACACATCCATTGTTTAACAAATCTTAAACTGTTACAAATGTCCAAACAAAAACCGCAAAATAATGACAAAATCATATCTTTCAATAATTATATTCAAACAGAAAGGTGTCCATATTTACACCATGGTGCAGAAATTAGAACTTAATCCTCAAGACATCCAAGATTCCCTTCTACCCAAAACAATATTAAGTCTGACATGATGTAAAGGCGCCATTCCAAAAGTTCATAATTGGCTATTTGCAGTTTCCCCACAAACTGAAACTTTGCCCCCAAAACCCACACATCTCAGGACTTCACAAGGAAGTAGAGAATCATATTACTTAATGTAGAAAAAGTGCATAGCAGAAACTAACTGAACAACAAAAAAAAGAATGTAAACCTAAATTGGAAATGCTTAATTAGTAGCAAAAATATCAAGTCAAAGTATACACAATACATCAATATCACCAAATTGATATAAAAACAAGAAACTTCAGTATCAAACCCTGTATATATTAATTGAAAGTATAAGAATTTCAAGTAATTTATTAATTATCAGATGCAATAACCATATACACAGGAGTTATGACATTGTTTCCTAAAACTGCACATTGCATTTCCAAACAACTTTAGAATAAAGTTATAATATATCATTTTGTATATTTATGTCAAGTCTTAAAAAGTATGACGACTATTCAAAAACCATTAAAAGCTTACTTGAACTACTTCATCTACAAGGCTAACTTCCAATACTCCAGGGACAAAACCAGCACCAATCCCTTGAATCTTGTGTGGACCTAGATGTTCATAACTTTAAGTATTTATTATAAAGAAAAACCATTCAACTTGAAGTAACTACTGGAGGGAAGACAAACAGGAAAACATATAAGAGCTGACATAATTTAAAGTAATATTTTTTAGAGAACAAAAAAATTAAATCTAAATTAGGATTTTGTATTTAATTATGATTTGTGTATGAATTTGATTAACTTGGGGTTACAACTACCCTTTAGACGCCTTATGTTTTTCACAAACTTTGACATAATTGTAACAGTAAGATTTCCTTTTCATCATATAGCATATGAGTTACTAGTCAGAGAGTACTCTGCCCCCAAAAGAGTACTCTAGGCTTTTCTATATCACCAAAAGTCCTTCTGGTATGCTAAAGTGACCATAAAAAAGTGAAAATTTGTGGGGATCATACAATCAATGCTCTACTAAATAAATAAAATCAATGCAATCACCTTTTAATAATATGAGCAAACAGATCAAGACAAAAATGCCATTCCTAAATACACTTTAACATGGAAAAGTGAGGCAATCACCTAATAATGAATAAATAGAAAAGTAAACAAAAATCTAATAGCCATGCAACATTTTCATGGTTCATGTGAGAAAGTATTCAAAATGAGTATATAAGTTTTCACAATGGATCAAAGCATGTGTTATATAACTCACCAGGTTTTCCTCTAGAGAGTATTTGACAGACAAGGTTACTTACTCTCAAGTATTCCTTTTCAAAAATTGAGGTTGTAACTTGCAACCACCCTGCTTTACCAACGCAGAGTTTAGGCAAAAATTGAATTCAGAAAGGTATGTAGTTTTACTTGAGCAATTAATATTCTAGTTGTCACAAACACTTCAATCAGCAAATCAATGAAATCAAAACGTGAACCCACAATGCACATAAATGAAAATGGAAAGACAAATCAACGAAATCAAAATAGAAGCACAAATTCAAGCAACAAACCCTATATCTCATGAAACAAAAAACATTAGACATGGAAGAGACGAACCTGGAAAGCGATAAATCTACTTGTCGCAAAACACAACTAGCTAGGGTCCGAACCCAGCCTATGAACCGAGGGAGGAAGTGATGAAGTTAGAAGTTCCTGAAAAGTGAAAATTGGACAATATTAGTTAGATACAATATCTCAAACCACCACACCCAACTCTTCGTGCAACGAGGCCGATGTTACCTTTGTGAACAGTGTCAGTGCAACGACCTTTGGGTTCGCAGAAAGGCACCGAAACGCCACGCGGAGCTCAGGGGGGAGATTCGCGTTCAGAGGTGTGAAGGTGCTGCGAGCGCAGGAAGTTTTTGAAGGTTCACTTAGAAGCTCACTCACGAGGAAGACCTAGTGCCGGAAGTTTTCGTTCACTCAAAAACTCACTCACTCACAGGACAAGAAGCTTTTATAAAATATGGTTAACGACGGTGCATTTTAAAGCCCGTCTTTCTTTTTAGTGATTTCAACAACGTGTTTAATATACACCGTCTTAGTCAATTTTCTCGTTAGCATACGAAAATGGTCCTAAACAAAAACGTCGTTGAATATATAAGATATTTACAAAAATGTCACTGCCCCTAATACTACGACGGTCATGTTGCGACCGACTTTGAAAGTGCATCGTAAAAAGTTTTTATTTTAGTAGTGCGACAAAAAGTTTCTCATTTTATACCGGAGTTTTGGAATGACATTGTTGTAGAGGGGACCACAAAATAAAAATTTATATATATATATATATATTGATGGATTTGTACTGTATTAAATGACACTTATACTGTATTAAATTTTATCTTAAAATTAATTGGTATTGATGGATTTGTACAAAAATATATAAGTTGGACTTGAAAAATTGAAACAAGTAACATAAAACTTTCAACAGAAACACTACAAAATGAATTGTCCTAGCTAGTTATATCCATTAAATTGCAAGTTGTAGTCAACTTGTTATGACATTGTTTCCTAAAACTGCACATTGCATTTCCAAACAACTTTAGAATAAAGTTATAATATATCATTTTGTATATTTATGTCAAGTCTTAAAAGTATGACGACTATTCAAAAACCATAAAAGCTTACTTGAACTACTTCATCTACAAGGCTAACTTCCAATACTCCAGGGACAAAACCAGCACCAATCCCTTGAATCTTGTGTGGACCTAGATGTTCATAACTTTAAGTATTTATTATAAAGAAAAACCATTCAACTTGAAGTAACTACTGGAGGGAAGACAAACAGGAAAACATATAAGAGCTGACATAATTTAAAGTAATATTTTTTAGAGAACAAAAAAATTAAATCTAAATTAGGATTTTGTATTTAATTATGATTTGTGTATGAATTTGATTAACTTGGGGTTACAACTACCTTTAGACGCCTTATGTTTTTCACAAACTTTGACATAATTGTAACAGTAAGATTTCCTTTTCATCATATAGCATATGAGTTACTAGTCAGAGAGTACTCTGCCCCCAAAAGAGTACTCTAGGCTTTTCTATATCACCAAAAGTCCTTCTGGTATGCTAAAGTGACCATAAAAAAGTGAAAATTTGTGGGGATCATACAATCAATGCTCTACTAAATAAATAAAATCAATGCAATCACCTTTTAATAATATGAGCAAACAGATCAAGACAAAAATGCCATTCCTAAATACACTTTAACATGGAAAAGTGAGGCAATCACCTAATAATGAATAAATAGAAAAGTAAACAAAAATCTAATAGCCATGCAACATTTTCATGGTTCATGTGAGAAAGTATTCAAAATGAGTATATAAGTTTTCACAATGGATCAAAGCATGTGTTATATAACTCACCAGGTTTTCCTCTAGAGAGTATTTGACAGACAAGGTTACTTACTCTCAAGTATTCCTTTTCAAAAATTGAGGTTGTAACTTGCAACCACCCTGCTTTACCAACGCAGAGTTTAGGCAAAAATTGAATTCAGAAAGGTATGTAGTTTTACTTGAGCAATTAATATTCTAGTTGTCACAAACACTTCAATCAGCAAATCAATGAAATCAAAACGTGAACCCACAATGCACATAAATGAAAATGGAAAGACAAATCAACGAAATCAAAATAGAAGCACAAATTCAAGCAACAAACCCTATATCTCATGAAACAAAAAACATTAGACATGGAAGAGACGAACCTGGAAAGCGATAAATCTACTTGTCGCAAAACACAACTAGCTAGGGTCCGAACCCAGCCTATGAACCGAGGGAGGAAGTGATGAAGTTAGAAGTTCCTGAAAAGTGAAAATTGGACAATATTAGTTAGATACAATATCTCAAACCACCACACCCAACTCTTCGTGCAACGAGGCCGATGTTACCTTTGTGAACAGTGTCAGTGCAACGACCTTTGGGTTCGCAGAAAGGCACCGAAACGCCACGCGGAGCTCAGGGGGGAGATTCGCGTTCAGAGGTGTGAAGGTGCTGCGAGCGCAGGAAGTTTTTGAAGGTTCACTTAGAAGCTCACTCACGAGGAAGACCTAGTGCCGGAAGTTTCGTTCACTCAAAAACTCACTCACTCACAGGACAAGAAGCTTTTATAAAATATGGTTAACGACGGTGCATTTTAAAGCCCGTCTTTCTTTTTAGTGATTTCAACAACGTGTTTAATATACACCGTCTTAGTCAATTTTCTCGTTAGCATACGAAAATGGTCCTAAACAAAAACGTCGTTGAATATATAAGATATTTACAAAAATGTCACTGCCCCTAATACTACGACGGTCATGTTGCGACCGACTTTGAAAGTGCATCGTAAAAAGTTTTTATTTTAGTAGTGCGACAAAAAGTTTCTCATTTTATACCGGAGTTTTGGAATGACATTGTTGTAGAGGGGACCACAAAATAAAAATTTATATATATATATATATATTGATGGATTTGTACTGTATTAAATGACACTTATACTGTATTAAATTTTATCTTAAAATTAATTGGTATTGATGGATTTGTACAAAAATATATAAGTTGGACTTGAAAAATTGAAACAAGTAACATAAAACTTTCAACAGAAACACTACAAAATGAATTGTCCTAGCTAGTTATATCCATTAAATTGCAAGTTGTAGTCAACTTATCAATATATAGGGTTATAGACTTGTAGGGACCGGCTTAATTAATTCTAGTGGAATGCAACTTAGATACTTAAACATGACGAATAAAACAAATCAAGCATGAGAAGACCATGAAACGTAAACAATTTAACAACATCAATTCAAAGTTTGCACTTTGCCCCACTATTTTTTATTGATAATCTTGGATCCACCAACTGCTAAGCAATGTTGTTAATGATAGAATATATGATAAGATATTCTATCAGTATTATTAGCCTAACTAATCAGTTTGTATTTGATAGTATACTATCAAATACAAACTGATTAGTTAGGCTAATAATACTGATAGAATATCTTATCATATATTCTATCAGTTAGGTCAGCATGTAAGGTATATATTTCTTTCTTTTGGACTTCGAAGTAAAATAGTAGAACCTTAAATTTCTCTTTTCTGTCAATTATTCTACTTCCCTTTGATAACTTAAAAGAAAGAAATTAAACTATTCATTTGGTTTTTATAGTTATCTCATTTTGAATTTTAATTTCTATATGAAAAAACTGTAAATTTTAATGCATGTTGAATTAAAGTTTACAAAAACAACCTTCTACAAAATTAAATTTTCAGACAAATATAACCTTTTTTATATAATTTTTTTAGCAATTTATCACGATTATTATACTGTCAAAAAGTTTTTCTCCTATGTTCTCAACTATAAACAAAACTTAACCTTTTATGCATGTGTAGAAACAGAAACTAAAAGTTTTAATAGTATAGGGAAAAAAACTTAAATCAGGAAACTAAATTTGGTAGGAGAGGAGTTTTTGTTTCCCAAGAATTATAGGTTAGGAAACTAAATTTGGTATGCATTTTAAAAAATAACATTTTCAAAAAAGGATATTTTTTAGAAATATTTTTTAATCAGTTTTTTATGAAAAAAATTAATGAGAAGGTGAAAATCTTACTTTATTAAGTTTAATTTTTTTAATATAATAAAAATATCATGTTATTTTTTATTAAATTATATAATGTGATAAATAATTAAAATAATTAGTAAAAATATATAATTCTTTTATTCCTACAAACTTATCTAGAGATTTTCAATAGACAACAAAACAAATTTTATTTATCCCTAGAAAACATGATTATCAGGAATGATGATTTCCAAAAATGAAAAAATTTCTCCATTCCCAAACACGTTTTAAGTGAATATTTTAACTTTAAATTACCAGGGACATGAAAAGGAAGAGCGAGAGGAAGAACAGCATCTTGCATGTGGTGTCAAACCTGCCACAAATGGAGTTCCAAGCCAAGCTTGCCATGCTTGGTGCTGCAAAAGACAAGAACACAGGACGCAGCATCGAAGGGACACTATTGTTCCCTGCCAATCTCTGATAGAGTGTCACAAAAAGCACCAAATAATGTGTACTACCCAAACAAAACATGCATAGTGCACTCTCCTTCCACCCCATTTGTGCAGCAGCTTGTGCACCCACCAAGTTCCCAATCACAGACAATTGACTTGTTGGATTTGCTCCAATTGACAAAAACCCCTTCCCTTTGGTAAACCACTGGCCATAAATCTCCACATCAAGCATCACCAAAGGAGCAACAAACACCCACCAAAGTACTTTGTAATAAAGTGTTGCTGGGGAGAGGAATGGTGATGATTCTAGCAAAAGGAGCCAAGAAATCCAAGGGATAAATAGGTAATTTACTCCAACATGGTTTAAGAACTCTTCCTTAATCATGTCAAAGTGAAAGAGACATTTTAGAATGTAGAGAAAAGAGAGTGAAGCTAGCGTGAACAAGGCAAGGAACCATAGGAGGGTGTGGACAGAAGAGGGTATGGATGAAAATAAACGTCTAAGAGCAAATGCATCTTGGATTGGCTCAATGAGGATCTTCAATAGAAAGGCTTGGCTTGAGAGGGACAAACTAATCCTGAAGTACCCTGCATGGAATTGTGTCAGAATACAGGACAAACATTGGATTTGGATTTGAGGCTTGCAATTTGATTGAGTTTTAGTGAGTGAAACATCTATTGGTAACTCTACATGGGGTTGTGGATGTTGTTTCTCGTTGTCACCCATCTTGGTAACTTTTGGTTTGGTTTATGCGTACAGAGTGATGTATTTATAAAGTATGGTACCAATGTCTTTGTCACCACCACTTTAGTGGGAAATAGGTGATGAAACTTCAAGCGGCTGCCTCAGTTGCATTTTTGGACTAGGTGATTCTTCCATGTATAAGCCAAAAATTGTTCCTAAAGTTTGTGTCATTTACAGCTATACACACTCTTAAGGGGACCATTCTAATCAGAGCAAGAATATTTATATTTCTTTATGTTCTTTTATTCTTGGTATAAATTTTTTGAAGTCCTTATTTATTGGTTTTAAAAATTATCCATATTTTGCGCATATCTTCATGTGTATGATTCTTATATAATTGCATCTAAGCTTCTCCTTTGTTTGAAAAATCTGATTGAGAAATACGGAACAAGTGTTATCCATTTGGATAATAAAAGTTTGAAGTATAAAAAAATTTACAATACTTCAGGCACTCTGCTCAATCAAAATGAACTAGCTAAATCCCTTGATTCTGTGCAAATACCATTTCCAGAGAAATAATTTCTGGAAGGAGTGTGATTGAGAGGTACCTTTATGATAAAGGAAAATTATTGGTCCCTATCCAATGCACCCTGGTCACGGTCTTTACAAAGCACCCTTTTTAAGGTAAATGCCAATCTTCTTGAGTGTGATAGTTAAGTTTCATTTCATGGAAACCTAGCCAGATCATGGAGAAAGAGATGGACGCTTCCACTGTAATAAAATAATATTAACAGAACTGTCGAATGGAACATATATAGAGTTTTTTTTTTTTTTTTCTTGTCATTCAAATTGTCCTATATATACGAAATTTAGAGCAACTAGCCTCGTTGGGGAGGTTGTCACTATCATTCACATGATATACATAGCATTAGCCCTAGACAAGGAACATTCGAGGTGGAATCTAAAATCTCTTCTGGTCTTTTTGAGCCAAATTTTAATAATTACTTACAATTACTAAGACTCTAACTTAAAACGCACGTCCTATAATTTTCCGTGTCGCAACGAGCCTCTAGTTTTAAACCATTACCATATTAAATAACACATGGGAATAAAAGTAAAAAATAAGAATTAAAAGAGATCAAACTCAAAGATCAACGATGCATCTCTTTTACAAGTATCAAAATAGCTGGTTTAACACATTATTCTTAAACAACCAACCATTATTCACATGACTTAATTAATTTTCTCAAGTTTGTATACTTATGGTCAAGCGAATGACAGAGCGTGAAGTATTGGGATCATAAAACGCAGTTTGCAACACAGCATAGCCCCTTGCAAAGCGGAACTTGCCAGTCCCAGACACAACTCACGCTGACGGCTAATGCCTTGTACAACAAATTGGTGAACATAATTGAAAGGGCCACATTCACATTAGCCCCATCATGGGCCGAGGCTACGAGAAGGCCTTGAGCCCGGCCCACCATCTCGGAGGTTGGGCTTGGGCTCAGCTAGACAGGGTCATCCACCACAAATATGGATCCAAATGTGGTGTAGGTCCAATCCCCTCCCTTGATACCAGCCACTGGGGTAACTGTGGCATTAGGCCCTGTTGCTATGTCCTGCAGGTAGAACACCATGGTTGTTTGATGAGGCACAGGTGGAGGTAATTGGGCATAAACTTCATAAACCATTGTGATGGGTATCAAAAGCATTGATACAAAATAATGGTGCCATTTTTTTTTTCTGGGGGTGGGTGGGGTGATACAAAATGCTGCAAGGTGTAGAGATGAGTATTTGGTAAGATATTTCATTTATTTTTATTTATTTTACTAGTTGAAAAACTTGTTTAATTATTTGGTAAATGAACTTGTTTTATTAGCTTTTTACGTTATTTAAAGTAGTATTTATTATATTTCTTTTTTATTTAAATGTTTTTCATATCTAAAAAATAGGTCATTTTCATTTTATTGTTAAACTTCATTTTTTTTTCTTCTAAGTATTTGATATTTTTTTATGTTTCATTATAGTATCAGTTTCATTCAGTGAAGTGACGATGTGGTAGATGAAGTGTCATGTCATCAATGTTTAATCACTAACACGTCATCACTCTCTCTACACTTTGTCAAACTAACAATTACCATTTGATCCATACCGTTGAATGATTTTTTTAACGTTGTTTCTAGAAACTAGTGGCGTGAAGTGAAACATATGAGTTTCCCACTTTACCCTCGCAACTAGAGTCATTTTTCAAACCATACCCCTCTCTCAGTCTCACTCTTTCTTTTTCCTATGGAGCCACCCGCAGCAAAACACAGCTCCCTGTGGAACATTCTAGTTTGTCTCTTATCCTTTGTTGTCCTCATCTTCGTTGCATGATTCTCCATCATCGTCACCGTCTGTGGCGAAACCTGCGACTTCACCAACTTTTACTTCTCCTTCGATAACCTCACTCACTTCGCCCCCTCTTGCATCTTCGAAGACAATGATGACCCACTCTTTCCATTCATCATCTTAGCCATCAACAGAAATACCCTTTGGGTTCGAAATTCTCAAATGCCTCCCAAGAGTTTCCCTTAGGGTTTGAAATTTCCAAATGTCTCCCTTAGGGTTCAAAAAGGGAACTCAAGTTTTCTTTTTAATTTTATTAGTTAATAAAATATAAAAATTAGATTTTTTAAATAATTTAAATAATAAAAAATGATGTGAAAAATTTGTTAACGTGTTAGTGATTAGGTGTTAGATAATGCAACACTCTATTTTTCATGTTGTCACTTTACAAAATGGGACTAATAATAGATACTACAGTGAAACATAAAAAAATGTTGAATACTTAGATTAAAAAATGAAATTTAAATAATAAAATGAAAATAATCTATTTTAGAAGTATGAAAAATATATTTAAACCATTCTTATTTTTTTTATCTTTTCTATTTAAAGTAAAAATTGACTACTTTCATCCTTTATATAATTTTTCATTTTTCAACTACTTCAACCAATAATTTTTCCAAACACTAATAAGTGATTTCTAAAGCGTTAAAGATGATATATTCTTCAAGCTTGTGTGTCCCATCTATCATGTGAGTGTGAGTAACGGAAAGTGAATAAGGCTTTACAGGTCCTAAGCAAAAAAAGTATAGGTTACATATTAAGATGGTGTTTAACGTGGATTGAGATTAATGGTAATCAAATGTGGCAAAGAAAAAATGAGGCGCAAAAAGAGCATTAGAATTGGCCTTTTACTCTTGCTGGGTCATCCCATGCCATCCTCATCAACAACTTGAGCAGGATTGTTATGATTTCGTGACAGTTAATACTTTTGTTTCATTTGGCTTAAGGTTATAAACGTGATGGAACGAAGTAACATCTATCACATGAAACGTGTTTGAGCTTCCATGTAACTGTCACACGTAATAAAATGATTGGTACGGTTATGATATTAGGTTATTTGAGTAAAGTTTTCAAAATGTGTGGAATAACTAGTTTTTATAATCATGATGGTGAAGACTTTTGACTTAGTCCTAGAATTTCAAGATATCCTTATAAATTTGGATTTTTTGGACTAATTATATAATTAATTTTTCATTCAAAGGTTTAGTCACACATTTAAAATTAATCATCCAAATAAATTGAAACACGTAAAAATAGAAACCAAATCATTTCCCACAACATCCGCCCACATTGTTAAATGTCAATTGAACTACATTTCTACAACCCCCCCTCCCCCAAAACTTTCAATAATTTTTTGTAATTTCAATTGCATTAAACAAAGGAAGAAATGAGAATATTCCAGTTATTTAAATTGATAGCCTATATTAATATTATTAAACAGTAATTATATATTTAAATGCATTAAAACAATCACAAATTTTCAAAATATAATTAAAAGCAAAGTAATAAATATGATTTTAATTATTATTTATTTATAATTAATAAATATAAAAGGAAAATAAAAAAAATTATTTGAATCTTATTATTTAAAAGAAAAATAATAAATTCCCCCTCCTCCTTCCCAAACTTTCAAGAACTTTTGATAATTTCAGTGGCATGAAACAAAAGAATAAAGGAGAATATTCCGTTCATTTAAAATGATAGCCTTTATTAATATTATAAAACAAAAATTATATATTTAGATGCATTAAAATAATCACAAATTTTCAAAATTAAATTAAAAGCAAAGTAATAAATATATTTTTAATTATTATTTTATTTATAATTAATAAATATAAAAGGAAAATAATAAAAAATGATTTGAATCTTATTATATAAACGAAAAATAATAAATTAATCTAATTATATCAAGTAATATAAACAATTGAGCATATAAATGTAATCTTCTACTTTTCTGTAAAAATTTGTTTCGCAAATGTTCATTTTTTTACCGCGATATGGATTTTGCTTCTACATTTCTCTTTTTTCTATTTTTGATACGATATTCTTTTCTTTTTGATACGTTGTATACAAAAAATGGTGGTTTGTGCTTGATTCACAAAAAAAAAAGGTATGTTCTTTTTATATTTCTCTAAAACTAATTGCTTCCCTATATGTTCTTGTTCTTTTTCTTTTCTTTGGTGACTTTAAGGAGCTATAAAACCCAAAAAAACACAAAGAAACCCATTGATGGTTTTTCTACTTCTTTGAAAAAATTAACAAGTGATTGGACCCAGTCCTATAATTTTCTATACTTTTGTTGAAAAATAAATTATCTAGCAAAATTACAATATATTATTGAGTGCATCCCTGTAATTTTCTACATCAGAAATTTTGTTATAATATATGTTTCTCTTTTTAACGCATCCTGAACATTGCTTTTACATCTAATTTTTTCTACTTCTGATGGGATATTGTTTTTAGTTTTTTTTTTTATTTCTCTTCTTATATCTTTTCTTACTGCTACTTTGAAATTTTGGTTTTCCTTATTCTATCTTATTTAATGTCTTATTCAGTGATACAAAGTTCTTTTTATTTTTGTACATTGTATACAAAAAAATGATAGTTCTTTGAAAAAATTACTTCACATGTTGTTTATTCTGTTTTGTTTTTCATTTTGATTTTGGGTGACTTTATGTAGAAGGGTGGAAAGTCCTTTGTGATTAACTCGGCTCATGATTGATCTAGCAAAAATATGAATTTTTTTAACGCTTCTGAAAAAATTAATATTATTAAGGATAGTTTATTTTAGGGTTAATTAATTTTTTTAGTACCTCAATTTTTTTATTCTAATTTTTAGTCCCTCAAAATTTTTTATACAAGTTTTAATTTTTCATTTAGTCCTTTTAATTTTTTATTTATTTTTAATTCTTTATTTATTTTTATTGCTCAAAATTAGTCTTTATGAATTCTTAGTTCCTTGTTTATTTTATATTTGGGACTACTTTTGAATAATAAAAATAAACGACTAAAAATGGACAAATAATTCTAGAGAGACTAAAAATGATGACAAAAAATTAATAAAAAACTAAAAGTTGTCAAAAATATTTTTAAAAGACTAAAAATTATAATAAAAAATTAAAGAACTAAAAACTTAATTACACCTTTATTTTATAAGTGTGACTGACTTTTTTGACTACTTCTCTAAAAAATTCAAAGTTATGCTTTTTAATAAAGGTGATACATGCATAAACTTGTTCGCTTTGTGTCAAGGAAAAAGTTAACTTGGATTAAGGTGTGAAATTTGAATATTTGCGTCCTGAATTCTAGACTAAAGTATTTTTTGTTTCATAAATCATTCTAAGAAAACATAGTTTCAAAGAGTAACAGTTAATATATTGAAGAAAAAAAAAGAGTAGCATTTAAGGAAAAAGATATGATCACCGGCCATAAACCAATTTTATCTTTGCTGATAATTAAATACAAGACAATCCAAATAGTCTTTAAACTAAGAAAATTAAATGGCAAAATATATAAGTATACTGTATACATATTTTTATCTAATGAGTATAGCTCACTGAAGGATAAATCTAGAGGGAGACGAGTATATGGACTCGAACTCTTCTTTTCTTGGAATTTTTTTATGTATATACATATATATTTTTAAGTTAATTGGTATAAAATTATATAAAATTAATTTTGTATCTTATTATTATTATTATTATTATTATAATAGTTAATATTAATTAATATAAAATTATGTAAAATTAATTTTGTGTTTCACTGTTTATTGTTATTATAGAAAAGGCAGGAAGGATCTACAGGGCCAAATACATCTTTGTCTGCCATTTCTTTGTTAGGATTTGCTGGCACAGAATTACAAATTCTGTTATCTCCAATTCTCAGTATAAATATAGCATGAATGTAATAAGGCAGAATTATCAATGAAATCATCACCTTGAGTCTTTTTCTTTCTAATTTCTGTGGAGGTACTGACCCTCGAAGCCAGTTCAGTGTAACACAAACCTAAGTTTGAATATCATTGATAATAAAAATAAGAAGACAATAACAAATTCCGCGGAGAAAAGTTAAAACTCCTTACCAAAAGGATAGAAACGCTTAAACCTATAGGAAGCCAAACCAGATTTATTTATATAAAAGTCTCCTAGGCAAAAACAAGGGTCTGAATCCTACCAAAATGATATCATCATTTTTTTAAAAAATTATTATTTATTAAAAGTTAAAAATTATAAAAGAATAAAAAAAAATTACAGCCCCTTTTATAAAATTTCTGGATCTATTTATTAGTTCAGTTGATAATATACATTGAAATTGTGGAAGAATACCTTGGATTAATCTCTGCATATATACTAAGTAGTTAAAAAAAAAAAAGTATACATACTACGGAGGAAGATATTCGGAATTGCCAGCTTGAAACATATATACATAACAAAAATTGTACATAAACTTTATAATTTAAATAATTAAACTTTATTTCACTATTTAAAAATTGTTATAAATATTCTATTGAAATTTTAAATTTTGAAACTAATAAAAATCGAAGTTAAATAAGTAATTTCAAATTTACTAAATGTAATTATTTTTTTATAAACGCTTTCTTGAAACTTAAATTTATTTAAAATGTTATAGATGCTTTATTGAAAACTAAGTATAGTTGAGATAATTAAATAACATTTAAATTTACAAATAAAATTACTATAAATGTTTTTCTGAAATTTGATATTTTTCTAAAATATTACAAATGCTATATTGGAAATAGGTATATTGAAATTGAGTAATTAAATTAAATTTTAATAACTTTAATTACTTTAAAGTTTTTATAATTATTTTTTTAACTTATAAACTTTTTTTTTAAAAAAGGGAAATTGCAAAATTTTAAAAAATATGTTATATGGAATAATTGAAATTAAATATTTAAATTCAATAAATATTTAAGTTATTTGGAATTAAATAATTAAATTCAAATCTATTAATTTTAGTTATTTGGAATTGTTATAAATATTTTCTGGAAATTTTAGTAATTCCCTTAGGGGTTAAATTAGTATTTTCAAAGTTACTAATTTTAATTATTTATGAATTATTATAACTGCATTCTGAAACTTTCAAAAATTTTAAAAAGTTTTATAAATGCATTTTTTGAAATTAATATTAGTTGGAATTAAATAAATAAATTCATCTTTATTAATTTTCATTATTTAAAAATGTTATAAAAGACTTCTTGAATGTTTAAACTTTAAAAATAATATAAATACATTTTTTAATTTTCATTAATAATGAATTTTTTAGAACATGATTCATATATATCAAAACATTTTAGATTGGTTATATAAATCTGTTTATACGTTGTTATATTCAATTTTGTAAAATTAACTTTGTCTGTCACCAAAAAATTCGCACAGGCTCCCACACTAGTTTAATTTTTTTAAAAAAAGTATTGTTTCATTTAAATTGAAGTAGTTCTAGTTAGTTTCATTCAAATTCAAATATTCTAATGACTATAATCTTTCATATAAATTAGTTACAGTATTTTTTTTTAGAAAACATTTTTACATAAACAAACTTGAATTAAAATACGTTAACTCTTCGTAAAAGACATTAACTGTAATGATGTGATTTTTATAAAATTTATCAATTGAATGTGACTCTTCTTAAATATATATAAAAATATTTATAAATAAAGACATTCTTTATGAAGAAACTCATTCAATATACTTAGAATGCACCTTAATTCTCATCTATTTTTATTTACCTTTTTAAATTTTCAATTCACTGTATTTTTCTTCTCTTTTTTTTTCTACCAAACGGACCCTAAATTACTAACAGGTGAGGGAAAATTAAAATTAAAATAAATGTACTTGTTCACTCTCTTTGTGCATAGAAAATATATATTGTAATCGTACACATTAATTACATGTATAAACATAATTAATTGTATTTAATAAATGGTTAAGAATTAATAAAGGTGATTGTATATAAGTACTGAAATGTAGTTTAATAGTGTCATAAGATTCTTAAGATGTCTAATGATAATTAACTTTACCTCACAAATGGTTAATAGTATCATGTGGTTATGACACATGGTTAACTACAAACATAAAATGTAATTAATTTTATTTCATAAGTGATTCATAGTAAATGCGCTTATTTTATATAATGTTGATGTGTGATTAACAGTTTCATGAGGTTATATACTATTATCTTCTTCTCATATTTTTTATGTTTTAATTTTTTTTTTTGAAAATTTGATATTTTAGAATTTGAAAGATTAATTATTTTTTTCAAATGTACTCTTATTTAGTATCCATTACTAGTGATACAAGCATCAAATATCAAGGTATTAAATGAAAATATTTCAGTCCTAATATAATAATTTTTAATTCCATTAAATATTTGTTAATTTATGCGTAATAATCTTAAATATTAAAAGACAAGGGAATGAGGTAGTAAATTGTTTAACATGGTTAAATTTATCTCACGCAGGTGATTAATAATCTCATAAGTTTATCAAAATATTTAATAGTAATTGGTTGTACCTCAACCGTGATTAACATCAACAACATTTTGATAAGAGCCTTGCTATTTGGTACGAGATATACACTCGTGCGAAAGCAACGAAGAGAAACTTGAACCAATCACGGTTGTAATATCGATCATTCATGGTGGACTCAGTTAAGATTTTAATTATCTCCAATAAAGTTTCTCAGTATTATATATACAATCATGTTCATTTTTATTAATCATAAAATTAAAATTAATCATTTGCTGTTGTCCAAATATGGTACCCACCCACACACACGCCAGAAACAAAGAAGTCAAAAGATATATAATACCTTTTGTCATACATTATTATTGCTGGTTAATTAATTCATAAGCAACCATTAATTAACCACATCACATTATTATTAGACTTTAGTAGTAGTAAAACTTTGTCAAGATTGTCTCAAATTTATAGTCAAGCGAATGACCGAGTGTGCAGTTCCCGGATCATAAAACACAGTTTCAAACGCAGCATAGCCCTTAGCAAAGCGAAACCTACCAGTCCCAGACACAACGGAAAGCTCTTTATAACTCTCACGCTGACGACTAATGCCTTGAATCTCAATGCTGCTCCCACTGTACTGCAAGTTCGTGAACACAATCGAAAGCACCGCGTTCACGTTAGCGCCGTCGTGGGCTGACACTACCAGCAGGCCCTGGGCCCGGCCCACTTGAGCTGAGACCGGGCTTGGGCTCATCATCACGGGGTCGTCCACTGCGAATATTGTTCCGAATTGTTCGTAGGTCCAATCCCTTCCGGTGAGGCCGGTGATTGGGGAAACTGTTGCGTTGGGTCCTGTTGCTATGTCTTGGAGGTAGAACACCAACGTCGTTTGCAGAGGTAATTGAGAATTGGCTTCATAAACCATTGTTGTGGTTAGCAAAAGCAATGAGAAGGAGAAGAGCTTGGTTGCTGATGAAAATGATGGTGCCATTTTTGGGTTATTAGTACTAATGTTTGAGATGAAATTGGATTGTAAAATTGGATGAAACTTATAGCACTAAAGGGAAGAAATTGCGTCTAAAGGAAGAGGTTAATTTAATTGTTTGTCGTGCGTTAAAGAATTTTCGTTCTCGTCTATCATGTGAGTAAGGCCAGGAACATGCAAGTTTACAATGGAAAGTGAATTACAAGGTTGAAACTGTTGCGCAATCGAAGGGATAAACATTGAGCAAGCTTTTACTAATGGATCAAAACCTTAATACTTGTATTTTTATTCTACTTGAGATTTCACCTTCGCATTTTGTACTCTTAACAGAAATTACACGAATGGTTTGATGCAAGTTTAATATTTACGACCCCACTCCAGGAAAAAAATGTGAAGTATAAGAAGAAAAAAAATGAAATAATGTTGAAAACTAATAGTCTATACTCTATATAAAAGGATGGCTATGGACTTGGAGTTCAACGTGGACTGAGATTAATAGTAATGAAAAAATAAAGGTCCAAGAAAAAAAGAGACACAAAAAGAGCATTAAAGGCTCTTGTTTTCCTCCTGTTAATTATGGCATGCCGTGTCAAACACCATTTACAACTTGTGCTAGCTGTTTAGGATTTGTTTATGGTTGATACTTTTGTGATTTTACTCATTCACATGAGGAAAATCGTGTTTGTTTATGGTTGTGAACGTGATGGGACGAACTAACATAACATCTACCACATGAAATGTGCTTCAGTTTTCGTGTAGTAGGTGTAAAACATAATGATTGTTGCAGGTATTACGAGTTCATGTGTGCAATGTGCACAAGTCTGCCCAGATAAAGCTATGTTTGGAAACTCATTCCTCTACCTCTAAAAATAAGTTCAATGAAAAAATTACAAAAGAATTGCTTCCCAAAATACACGTTGAACATCCACAGACGTGACCCAGATATGCCGCAGGTTTGGATGCGGATTAATAGCACTGGACGTACGTGGAAGCTGATTACAATAGCTTCTACGTATTTTTTCTTCTTTTTTTTTTTTCATTGACATTAATTTAGAATAATTACACGAGTTTTTGATGCTCAACCAAACATGTATTCTGATAGGCCAAATCATTATTCTCAGATTAAAGACAAATGGCAGAATTAGATAAGGGTCAGGTTTGAATAAGTTTTTCCATAAACATCCGAGAGGAAAAAAAAAATATGTAGAAAAAATTAATTAAAATTTTCTCATAAACTAAAATTTATTTACACGTAAGTTAGAATTAATTTTTTGGAAAAGCTAAATAATTTTAACTTCTTATTTTAATTTGTGCATGAACTAATTTATAGATAATTTTTCTTTTTATCTTTTTTTTTCATACATATTTATAGAGAAATTTGTCTAAACAAAACAAATTTCTCTCAAGTCTTGATTCAATACAATAAATTATGATTTTAATTTACATGTATTTTTAAAAATATTATGTTGTCAGTCCATGAAAAATAATTTCCATCATAATTTTTGAAATAATAATTATTAAAATAACAAATTTATATTATATATAACAATTTATAATTAGATGATAATACACTATCCGTGTATATGTATTATTTATTTTAATAATATAATAATGTTAGGTTAGATTTGTTTGTAATTAATAATTCTTTATTTAAAAAAATTGGTATTTTTTTCAAAATAAATAAAATCAAATACACACACGTAATTTATTGGGCCGTCATACACATATATAATTCAAATTTTCAAGACTTCCTCTGCTATTAATGTGATTATTAATTTATTAGAAAGGTGTTTATTGCATAGTACTAAAGTATGACAACAATATTGATCCCTTTTTTAATTTTGAGAAATATTTATATATATATATATATATATATATATATATATATATATATATATATATATACAAAAGTTGGATAAAGATAATTATATATGATATCTTTTTGTAGTTATAGTACACAAACCAAAAAAAAATTCTTACCTTACACTCACTTAAGGACATTAGGAGGAATTGCTCAAAGAAAGATAATATAATAAAAGGCCGAAAAAGAGAGATTAATCATTAATTAGATATGTGTAAAATAATCATTAATTAGTTAAAATAAGATTTAGAGTTGAAAATGAAGGTCCAATTGAAAGCCATAGTGTGTGTACCGTGTAGTGTGTACTGATGGACAGGTACAGTGAAAAGTGCAAACCCCAAAAGTCCACGTCGGCTTTCGACTTTGATATTATTTCCACTTGTCATGGTTTAATGACTTGGCGCCAATTCCCCAACGGTTCACAACATGCACCATTTATACCATTGCCTAGTGGATACGAACGAAGCCTATAAAAAGCACACTCGTCATTCTGCAATGCAAGAGCAGCAACAGCAAGTGGATAAAGTGTGTGTATTTGTATTGTTTCGGCAATTATGGGTGTCACTACTAGTTTCCATCGGAAATGGGTTTCCGTGAGTGTTGTTGTAATGTGCATTGTTCTTCAGTTGAGTGTGATCACTGTTTTTGGCGATAATTGTCCATTTGGAGGCTGTAGGGGTGGGTTGGGTCGCGTGGTGGTGGCTTTGGCGGCGGCGGAGGAGGTGGTGTTGGTGGCGGGGCGGGTCAAGGTGGAGGTTTTGCCGTTTTGGAGCTGGAGGAGGCATTGGTGGTGGAGGAGGAGGAGGAGGAGTTGGACTGGGTGGTGGCTCAGGATATGGTGGAGGCTTTGGAGCAGGTGGTGGTTTGGGTGGAGGTTGAGGCCATGGAGGAGGATTTGGTGCTGGAGGTGGTGTAGGAATAGGAGGAGGAGGGGGAGGAGGTGGTGGTGGTGGTGGTGGAGGAGGAGGTGGAGGCTTTGGTGCAGGTGGTGGTGTAGGAAGTGGAGGTGGGGCAGGTTTAGGTGGAGGTGTTGGCGGTGGCGGAGGTCGTGGTGGAGGTGGAGGATTTGGAATTGGCATTGGGGTAGGAGTTGGTGTTGGAGCTGTTGTGTTGGTGTTGGCGGAGGAGGTGGAGGTAAACCTTAAGCATGCATGCATGCATGAGGTTATGGAGCTTAATTAGCTAACCGTATATATTTGGATATGTCCCTCAACATGAGTTGTTTATTTATCAAAAAGTGTTTTTGTGAGTTAGGTTGTGGAACAGTTTTAATTACACTCAAGAGATCCATCTTAATTAATTAGTGACACCATCTATTCGGGAGTTTGCTATTTTATTTGTGCTAATAGCTTTACTTGTATTCAGAGACCACACAACCATCTACATATAAATCTTGTATTTTCCAACATCTGGTATATTCTAGTTTCATAGGGTTTTGTCATTTACATTCAACTTTTTCTTTAGATGAATATGGATACTCTTATGATTTTTTACCATTTTAGGTATTTTTCTCAAATAATTTACCAAACTGGAATGGCCAATAAACTATTTAACTGTCATGAATTTTTTTTGTCATATAAATCCAAGTTAAATACTTTTCTTTCGATGAATATGGATACTATTCTGGAACAGTTCTATTACAATTACGAGATCCAAGTAAATTAGTGGCAATCTACTATCTCCATTTGGGAGTTTGCAATCTTAATTATTTGTACTGGCTTGACTTGTATTGAGAGACCACAATACATATAAATCATGTTTTTTCGACTTCTGGTTTAATAGAGTTTTTTTTTTTTATGTATAACATTCAACTTTATTTCGGTGAATACATATTACAATAGTCTTGTGTGTTACTACCAAGTAGCTAAGTTTACGTTAAACTTTTTTGATCATGTTATTCATGTCACCAAAAATGTGTTAATGGTTTTATTAGTTTCTAAGTTTCAAACTTTACGTTGTCTATAAGTAGCAGAGGAGCTATAGGTTTTTGATGAGGAATAAGTTTGCAATCTTCATTGACTAAGTTTCAAACTTTACATTGTCCATCCATTTGATCCAGCACAAGGCTTATGCGATATGACACTTGAGTAATCTTTTGAGTTGGGTGGTGGATATGGCTCATCGCGATTGGGAGGTGACATTCAATCTTTTTTTTTCTTCCGAGAATGTATGGTAGCAGACTTGCTTTCCAAGTATCTTGTGTATGGAAGATCAATATTCAAATGATTACAAGCAATCGATTTATAAAGTCGACACCCCTTTTGATTTCTAAATTGATTGCTTATAATCATTTGAATATTGATCTTCCATAAAAAAGGTGGTTTTCCAGGTTCACTGACTGATGCACAGTTGGATGCAAACACTGAATATACTCACCTTAGGCAATAAATATCAGTTCCTTTATGATCATCTTACCATTATGACAGCATGGTTATAGGCTGACTAAATCACCTATACAAATATGTATGAGCTGCTTAAAGTACAGCAAGTTCACTCAATCCACACAGCTAATCTCTGTCTGTAAACACTTGGTATTTACAACTGTAACCTCATTAAGAAAGTATGTGACACTCAAACAAGAGTTAAAACAAAGGATAAAAACTGTTTTCTGGATATTTCAACAATCACATACTCTTTTTATTATCAAAATTCAAAGGGCTCTGGTCAATGGCCTGCAACTGACTCCTAAGACTCTGATTGTCTTCCAAGAGGCGATCATATTCCATAAGGAACCCCTCGGATTGCTTTTTAAGAGCCTCTACTTCAGTTTCCAAAGTCTTAGCTTGACTTCCTTTTGCCTCACATTCAGATTCTAGTTTCTTAATTTTAGACTTCAATGTGGTAATTTCTTCATTCAATGCTTTATGTTCCTCTGAATTTCCATTTTTACCATCTTCAAAACTTCGGCTTTGTTTCTTAATAGCTTCCATGGTCTTCCTGAGTGACCGAAGCTCTCTTATGTAATGGTGCAATCTATCAATCATCAGAGAGAGGAACAGCAGAAACCCTGCACACATTAGATGCAAAAGATCAAGTTCAAAAACTAAATAATATATCTATTAATAGGAAAAAAAAACTACAATAAGTAAAGAAATATCCAACTCACGACACTCATGACACAGAAAACAGTTAAACCATAACCAACAAAAATGAGAGGAAGAATCTAAAGATGGAGAATCTTTGAAACAGAAACCTTGAAGAAGAAACAAAAAAATATGCAATGTAAAATAAGAAAACATATATTACAAAACAGAATTCTACCCTTTTAAGGCAAGAAATAGGACTTGACCAAAAACTATCAGCATGGTCCACACAAGGCAACTAGTATATTAGATCTAATAAATTGAACTCACTCAAAGACTAGATTCATAAAAGAATTCACTATGTTAGAAATAGTTTAAAAGGAAAAGAAAAAAAAATACTAAAGAGGGATAGACCCACTTATAAGTTATAACAAAACAGGTATACCTGCCACCACTTTTTTCTAACACTATTATAGTGTGATGTTATTTATGCTTCAAAGTCTTCAATTTTACCCCCATAATAAATTCTTTCTCTTGAAAATAAGCTATTAATTATTATTTTGCCAAAATTTTTAGGTTCATCACTGTTAATCAAGTACTTATGCCAAGGTTGTATCTATCATACACTGAGAAGAGAAATAGATAGAAGTAGATCATAGAATTCAAGCCAAGTGGATGCATAGGAGAAAATGCTTCATGAATTATTTGTGCTTGACAGGTGCGGCAGGTGCTTCTTGATCTCAAAAGGAAAATTTTAAGCAACAGTCATAAGACTAGCAATGCTTTATGGTACTGGGTGTTGGAGAATAAGGCACCAAGAAGGTTACAAGAGCATAACCTATGCATAGCATATGTCAACATGTATCAAAGAACATATAAGAAAAGATTAAATTATAAATGAGTGTATTAGAAAGAATGTAGACGTAACACCTATTGAGGAAAAGATGGTAAAATCTCACATAAGACGGTTTGGCCATGTGATGAGAAGACCAACAGAAGCCCCAATAAGAAGAATTGGACATATGGAAGAATGCCCGGTAGATAGAATTACACGAAGATCAACAAAATGTCAAAAAGACAAACTCACTAAGGGTCTGTCCGGATGACAAACTTAGGAGTGAAAGCCAAAAAGAGAGATGGTTAGTCATTCCCTTATTTGGGAGTCTTTTAAAATCCTTTCCCTTATTTGAGAGGGAATGGAAAATTTTCAAATAGGATTTAAGATTCATATTACTTTTGGTCATTTTAATTTACCCAAATGTCTGTTTTTCTCTCTCTGTAAATTGGAAACGTCCAAACAAGTGTAAGGGCTTATCCGTCATTTCCTTCCCCCCTTGATCCCTTTCATTTCCCTTTACCTCTTAACTCCCAAATATGCCCTAAAACCTAGATCTAAATTGCCTTTATTTAAAAGCTAGTTTTTTGACAAAACACAATGGTGCACTTTAGCTGGCTTACCCACAGTGGGAAGAGGCTCTTGTTGATGCTTGAAATATTAATAAAAAGGAAACCAAACAATGTCAATCAAGCTAGTCATTGATACAATGAAATAATCTTATTGTATGTCTTTCACAGAGATAAAAAGGGTACTCACTCTTGATCTTATCATAGCATTATATAGAAAAACAAAAATGATAATATGAGTTATATCACAAAGCTCCAGATTACCACAGTCACCATACCATCACTTCATTATTCAGATTTCCAGTTGAAAAAGCATTATCATAAAATAAATAAATAATCAAGTTGGGTAACTAAACCATATTGCAAAACACCCATGAAATTCAAAACTTCATAATCTATAAGCTTGTAAGCAATAAATCGAATCATATTTATTTTAGCTATGTAATGAGACAATTAAGAACCCATCATTGTTTCTTCTTCCCTTTTTTTTTGTTCTCATCTCTTTATAAGTATCATAAACCAGATTAGTCGGGGTCCCTTTCCCCTGATGAATCGAGGGGTTAAGACCGAAAAAAAAGTATTATGCCATTATTCCTCGGTAATCCATGCCAATTTTTTACTTCTTAACATCTCACAATTCAAATACATCGAAATTCCAATACACACAAGAAGGTTTCTACACATAACCATAAAACATCAACTTCTACATTAGATCACAAAGAATTATAATGGAACAGACCAACTAAAAAGTAGACAAAGATATTGCTCACGTCAAATACCCTTATAATTTCAAGCATTCAATCATATGGAGCAGGCTGATCACCATACCAGTTGCAGCAGCTCAAGTCCAAAATTCACGTCCCCCTTCCTAAGACACACCTTAAACCATTCCTACCCAAAATAGAAACCCATACACAGCTTGAAACAAGCCATCCAATACAGAATCATTTGAAGTCAAATGTAACTCAGACCAGTGTAAAACAACAAATAGCACTGAACAAAAAAAGAAAACGCTCCTATATAAAAAACGGAAATCAATATTTCTATTTTTTTAAGATAAAAACAGTGTAAAAAAAAAAAAAAAACCCTTTCTAATCCCATCTACCACTGTGACCACATATATGGATAAAAACATCAGCACATCGCAAATTACGATCACAATTAATCACTCGATCCACAATTCAATTCGTAGCCTTACTCCTCCAAGTAATTTCTCTTTTTTCCACCACAATTAACAAAAACTAAAAAATTATAACCTAAACCAAAAAGCCTAGAAAAGAGGGGTTTAGGGATGAGAACCGAAAGAAGGGTTTTTGAGAGATACCCATGAGAGAAGCTTCGAGCATGTGCTTGGACATGAGGACTTGGTCGGTGGGGTTGACTATGCCGGCCTCGAGGGTGCGTTGCTGGATCTTGGCCATGCTGTAGAGGCTCGAAGCGAGAACCACCATCAATGTGGCGCCCACGGTGGAAACCACCACGGGACCGCGACCGCGCTTCACACTATCGAGGGAAACGATGACGAGTTTTCTCAGTGGGGTTTTGAAGACGAGCGTGAGAATCAAAAGCATTTCGGAGAAAATCGCAGTGTAGAGTAGCTGCAACATCTTGTTCTAACTAGCTTCAATCACTGGCAAAACAGAACTACAATTTAGGAATAGAAGAGAAGAGAGGAAAAGAGAGAAGGGTGTCGGTTCGGTGAGGGTCTGGGCTGGTCCAATGAGGCGGCACACCGTTACATGTGTTTGGAATTTTTCGTTTTCCAAACTTGATTTTTTTTTTTCTTTCAAGCTCAAAAATAGGAGTAATCTCTTCCTCCTATATTTTTTTTTTTTTACAAATTCTTCTACCTTTGTTATGATAAGTATTAAATAAAAAATAAAAATATTAATTATCTTGAAATTATAAAACATATTTAAAATTTATCATAAAAGATAGTAAAATAATTTGTAGGAGAATTAACAATTATTCCAAAAATAAATTATGCTTATTTTTTAAGGTTTAAATATTTTTATAATTCTTATAATTTTTTTTTTAGTTCTTGTAAAATTATTTTTTATTCTTATTATTTACAAGTTATGTTTATTTTTACTTATGACATTTTAGATAATATTTTTTTTATTGTTTAAAGTGTTATCAAAAATATTTTAAAGACTAAAAATAAAACAACATAATTTACAAGGATTAAAAATAAAAAAAATAATTTTATAAGCATGAAAAACAAAAAAAATAATAAATTATGTGGATAAAAATTTATTTAAACCTTTTTTAAAAAATACTAGTAAAAATGTATTTTTTTTTACTTTTTTAATGTGTTTATTTAAAATATTTTTTAAAGTAAACCTTTTTTAACAAATAAATTTTATCTTTTCTAAAAAAAATTAATTAAGTTTTAATAAATTCGCCTTATAATTTAAAGACATTTGAGATAGCAAAGAATTTATTTATTTTTATATACTTTTAAAATCTTAATCTTGTAAATCTCTTATTCTTATTTTTTTTTTAAAAGAAATCTCATGTTACTTAAAGTAGCATATATTAGAGTTTTTCCCTCTCAAAAACTCACTCATTTAAGGGACAAAATTGTCATATCAGTTCTTTACATAAAAAAAATAATGCTTTAATCATATTTTAACTTGTCAATTAGAATCTAAAGTCCATTTATGATCATTATGTATAAAGAGATCAGTGGCAAAAATTAAAATTACATTGGTAAAGATCAACATCAACTTTATTATATGAATGCCAAATTATTCAATAATAATAATAATAATAATAATAATAATAATAATAATAATAATAATAATAACTATTATTATTTGATTTATAATATTTTTGGTTCTAAGTTCAAGATTACACATGTCCCCAAATCATTGATTAGAGACCTATCTTACTTTACTTACGGTGTGTAATTGTGATTAATCTAAGAAATTTTATACACTTTAAAAAAATTAAATACTTATTTTTTTAAAATAAATTATTTTCTATAACACATAAAATACATAGAATCCTTTCAAGTTGCACACCATTACCCGAACTCATCGTGTTTTTTTATTCATGCACTAAATATCCTTAATTATTTGAAAAACATTACAACTTACTTTCTTATATGAATGTTTTTATAAATGTTAAAAAAATATGAAAAATTTGTGTAATTTTTTGAAATGTCAGAAGTGATTAGTGTAATATATCCTTTTATAAATTACTTTACAAGAATAATTAGTAGTATACCAACTAAAAATAACAACAATAATAAATTTAAAAAATGTTTTAATCTTTTATTTGAAGTCCGTTTTTGTAGAATATCACTTCACAGCATTTTACTTGAAAAAAAAACCTAGTCAAATAACTAAAAAATCAAATTATAGAATATCACTTCACAGAATTTTACTTGAAAAAAAAATCAAATAGAAAGTCATATTAACTTTTTCAGAAAAAGTAGACAAGGAAATAACTAAAGAATGAACGGAACTAAGTTGGACATTGAAGAGTCATAGACAGTAGGTATTTTATCCACAAAAGTAACTACGTACCAATGTCATTATTCTTGCTGCAAGGGGGGTGCATTTGGGAAGAAACAAACATATCTCGAAGGAGAAATAAAGAAAGGGCCACTAAAAGTCTTATATATATGGTTTTGTGTGAGATTTTTAAATGAGTTTTATATTTATACCTCTTATTAAGGGTCACAAAAATTCACTTTAGAAACACTTCATTGAAATTAGTCAGTTTTTAATACCAAAAAATATGTTTTGTTACTGGTAAGAAATCTTAGTTGAATACTAGAGTTAGACATTTTCTTAAACAAATTGATAGTCTTAATTGAATAAAGCAAAACTAATTTATAATTTTTTAAAATTTTAGTTAAATATCACCAAAATTTCTATCACAAAATAATATTTTAAAATTTTTTACAACCGTAATTGAATGCACCCACGTATAATGTGCATGACTCTCACAAATTAATCCGGGAGATTTAACCAAAATCTTCGATGAAATAGTGATGCGATAGTATGCGTTTGTGTTTTGGTAATTACGTACAGACCTTATATAATAATAATACACCGAGAATAACTGTACATGTGTATATGTATATTTTTTATAATTTTTTTGCTATAGCCTTAGTATATGTGCTTTATTGTAAAAAAATTGGTAAAATGTTTTAAAGTTAAATTTGTAATAAAAATTAATTTACGTATATATCTCAATTACACTCAATAATTTAAAATTAATTTTACTTTAAAATTTATAACAAGTGATCACTACATTATTATTTTCCGAAAAATATTCTTGAACAACTTTGAATTGGTGTGTCTATAAGAGAGAGTAAAAAAAGATAAATAATTTATTTAATTGACGATGTAGTAATAAGAAGAGAAATAGAGAAAAAAAATTATTGATTGAATGTTTAAAATTTTTTTATCGTCAATATATAATTCTTATTTTTCTTCTATTTCAACAATTATTTGTTTATGCTTATGGAGTGGAGATTTAAGTTATTCCTTATGCATTACTAGAAAATAGGTCATTAACATTTATTATAGAAGACATTAAACATCAATTTTCAATCAATGTTGAAATTTCCATCCTTAAAAGTAAGACATTTTTTACATCGATGTAGTATAACAAAAAAGTAACATTGATTTTTATCAAAATTAATGTTGTTATGTACTATACAATATTGGTTTTGTAAAAAATGATGTTCTTATGTACTCACAATATTGGTTCTAACGAAAACCGATTTTGTATAATACATAATAACATCGGTTTTGATTGAAGTGATGTTGCTTTGGCATTTTTTTTTAATGTTTTGTTTGTTTTTTAAATGAAACCAACCTGTAAATTAAATCCAAAATCAGCCTAGGCAGTACGAATGGTATTCATATATATATATATATATATATATATATATATATATATATATATATATATATATATATATATATATATATATATATATATATATATATATATTATCATCAATCATCAAATAAATACAATTAAATAAAAAAAATACTTAAAGTGCAAACGTAAAAATACTAAACATGAGTTTAAAATGAGAATGAAACAAGTATACCAAATTACATCAAAGATAGGGCATGCACGATGCTTCAATTGTAAGTAGCTTGTGTCTTCTTCAGAGATAGGGCATGCACGATGCCCCTTAACACAATATCAACTCAAATTATCATATGTTGGAAAGTCATTAATGGTACAAAATACCATTGGATGTAACTTGAAGTTCTCATTTCGATTCCCATCAAACACGTCAACCTCTTTGTCCCATAACTTTCTCAAGTCTTCAATCAAGGGACTTAGATAAGAATCGATGTCATTTCCTGGTTGTCTTGGGCTCGATTCATCATAGGGAACATCATGTATTTTCACTTCATGCGCAACCAAGGAGGCAGGTTGTAAATTACTAGCAAAATAGGCCATGAACTGTGGTTAGTGCTTAAATTGCCAAAGGGATTCATTTGATCAGCGACAAGTCTAAGCCTAATATTTCTTGCCTCTTTCTCAAAATCTAGATACAAATGACTAATTTTCTTCCATTAGGAAGAATCATCCAAATGGAGAAGCATTCCATCGTAGTTTTTCCCATTTGCTTGTCATGTAAGGTTTTTTGTGTCATCCCCCATTAACAAACAGTCGCTTAAACCTTGGAGTGATAGGAAGATACCATAACTCCTTTGTTGGGGGGCCTTTCTCTATGCTTTCATCACTACTACACTCATCACCATCCTTCACTTTGTACCTAGATACTCCACCCTTGGGGTATTTATGCATTTCTTCAAACTCATCTTTATACTGTATGCAATCATTAGGGCATGCATGAATTTTCTGATACTCCATACCCATCAAACACAATGTCTTCTTTGCCCCATAGTATCTTTTTGGCAACATGTTTTCTTCTGGAAGCATACCCTCCACTGCCTTAAGCAATGATGTGAAACTTTTGTCACTCCACCTATATCTGACCTTCACATTGACTAGACTTAACACCGCTAACAACCATGTCAATGACTTCTTGCACCCCAGATAAAAAGGCTTCTTCGAATCACTTTCCAATGTATCATACAAAGAGGCATGTGCTTGATGAAAAAATATTGTCCAAGATCACGAATCATGTCCTCTAATCGATCTCTCATTTCTACATCAACCTGCTCAGTTTGGGACCCCCTTTTCATGTTCATCAATTCACCATGTCATATCCATGTTATATAATTCTTTTTAATCCCATAACAGAGAAGAGGGTCCCATATGCCATTTACTACTTTAGACTTTCATTCAAACAATTAATATAAGGACACAAATATTTCTCATCCTCATCCGGGCGAGTTCTCTCCAAGGAAAATTCTAAGAACTATTCGACCCCATCCTTATACGCAGGGCTCATGCGACTTGCATTCATCTAACTTCAATCCATCTTTCATCTTTTATGAGTCTCTTAAAATTATTCCATGCATGAAGATCTTGCTTTTTTTTTTCAATAAAGGTATAACCCTATCCCATTCAAGAATAAATTTTTTATATTTAATTCATACGCATAGGTTAAGTACCTTTTCTTACATTTGACAAAATTTTGGCAGCATTTGATATTGATCTCCAAGTACATGACATGAAAGAGGTGACATCAATTCCACCACAATCAAGTATGCACCCAGAGAACAAAGTAAAATGCACTACACCAAAAATTCATCAAATTTAAGAAAAATTACTTAACCTATGTGTATGAATCTAGTATAAAAAAAACTCTCCCCAAAGTGTCCAAATAGATAATTCAAGATTCAATACAACGATCAATCATAACTTGTATATAAAATAACATTCATTAATAGCATGAAGAGATACATTAAAATAATCATACCATACACAACTTTTATCAAGTAATTTCAAACTTGTAACAAGCACAAAAGTGTCAGGAAGAGATACTTACAATGGAAGAACCTCGCTAATAATAACAAAGAGTGACAATGGTGATGCAAACACTAAAGGAAAAATAGTCTACAAATTATCACAAAACCATGATTGAAGTTATTCAAGTGTCACTAGTATTTTTTTTCTTTCTAAAACTCAATAAATCAAAAGATATAACATTATGGGTGAGACTTATATGCGATTTTATTCAATATGGCTACATTACACTACGGTGTCTAAATTAAAACAACTATGGAAAATGATATCACATTGTGATCTTCACGTAAAAATATTTTTCTCCCTCCAAACCTAATAATTAAAATGTAACGACCCAAAGTCATAGAATAGAGATTGAGAAGTAATCACTTAATATCTGAGAAGTTTTAGACTGCTAACAAACCAAACTTAAAAAATTTAGTCATAAAGTACGATATTACAATTTCTTTCAACCGCTTGTCATCTAATTCTACATCTTAAAGAGACTCTACAGCTGCAACCTCATCTTCCTAATATCCATATATTATCTTAGCTACAAATTACCAATGAACTTTTTTTCATAGTTAAAATTGGTAGCAAATTGTAAACTTTCCTGTAGTGTATATTTCTTAATGATTAACATGAAGATTCTGGATTTTATAGATAATGGTTTTCATATAAGGAATTATTTTGGTTTCAACAATTGACAGTCTAGCAAACTCAATTAAGTCACTTAAAATTTAGTCCACTATAAATAGTTAATATAATTGTTATTAAAATATCCAACAACAATGACAACAAACAACATTATGCTTATCTTAGTGAGAATATTGCATCGTAAAGTCAAACAAAATCTTACAACAAATATATATATTGAACATTTATTGTTTTGCCTATTGATTAACTTAATTAAAATAAATGTCCATTTTAATTCATGTTTGAAAGATAAGATAATATTTTACTGCTCCATTGTTATTAAGTTAAAAATAATATTAGAAATGGGAAAATGAAGCATCGTCTAGTCCAGTGAGACAACATCTCGTATATAGCTAATGATCAGACAAGCATAAGGGGAGAAAAAAAATCAAATGGATGTGGGAGAAAAAATAAGCTCAAGAACTGAAGTTGAAAAGTATAGCACCAATCACATTTAGAATGTATAAACAAAAAATTAGATGTATTAATTAGATTGATCATAGTCATATGCTCATCATGGAGTGTAAAAACAAAATGGTGCATGAATTAGATTGATCATAGTCCTGGTTGTCATTTTTGCATTATTTTATTGCAAGTAGTAGGGAGGGAATGTTGGGGGTGATGTGGACACACTCACAAAGAGGGACGTGTATGTTTCAGTTTGATATATGCATTGAATAAAATAATACAAGTCAATTATACGCACACATTGCACCACACTACCAATTAAGAGTTAAACAACACACACAAAAGCACTTAAAATAATATGATTCAACAATTATGAAAGAATAGTAAAATGTTATTAACAAATTTTAATTTCCTTTTTTATATCAAAAACTATTTAGAGAAAATATTTAAATGACCAAAAATGGAAAATGGAAATTTCTTAACATTAATTACAATCACTTGGATATTTCTGTCAAGGATAGAGGAACTAATTATGAACAACTGTACATGTATACATATTTGCAATTGCAACCACTAGAGCACCTTAATTATAACAACCTTTTTAATATTACCATCTTTTTTTATTAATCACTAATTAAATGATTGACAAATCATATGATCATCTCACATGTGATCCCTTTCTTGCTGCATTACAAAATAGTGGTGAGAGATCTAGTAAGTGCATTTAGGTCACTACCATTAAAGTTGACTAAAATGAAAAAACAACTTAACTTGTCCCCTAGCTCACTGGCTGGATGAAATAAACTATCGACCCAAAAACCAAGATGAACCCATAAGCTAATTAAGTGAAATCATATAAAAACAGAAATCCTAAGCTTGCACTTGTTTTTCATGAAGAATTGCATGAAAATAACTTGTATTGAAACTAATGGGATTGTTAATAGCAATAAGAGAAAAGGGAAACCCTTCAAAGAACTTGTTTTACAAGAGTAATCCTCAACATGCTTAGGGAAACCACCCTCAAAAGACAGTTTAACAAGTAATTCATATAAACTTATACATCCTCAATTTTATTATACAATCTACTGATTTCAAGGCCAATACTGCCCAAAAATGTTATATTTGTCTGTTAAAAAACTAGAATCCATTAAGTCACGGACAACCAAGAGGAAGAATACCATTCATTAAATTGCAATCAAGATGCATTTTCACATTGTTTATATAACAAATCACCTTCAAGTAATCTCATTTCAGCTAACAAAACATTTATACATTAAAAAACCAAATTGCTCAATGCTAGTCAACTAGAAAAGGTTGTAAATTCAAGAAGTCAAATGAACATAAAATAAACATAGCAACCACCAAACAGAAAACATGAAGTATTTTCTTTGACTATATAAACATCCGTTTGTAGAACTAAACACAAAGCTCTTCAACAATTAATTTCAATACTTGGAAAGCCCCTTTCATATAGCCCTAATTTTTGTATCCCTTATTAGCCTAAATTTTTCCTCATTCAAACTTGGCCAAAGTAACTCTATGATTCAAAACAAGTTTTATGAACTTACTACAACATGATTCTATACATACAACATATCTTGAGCTCATGAACCTTCCAATACACAAAATGCTAGAAAATGAACTTTGTAAAGTATAAGAAATTAGTAGCAATTTTAAGAGAAAAAAGGGTAGGTAAATATAGGGAGAGTCCTACCCCTAAACTACATATATATAATATATTTGCTTATACAGATAAGACATAGCAGCATGCGCATAGGGTCTAAAAAAGCCATCTAATCTCACACACAACTTGATCTATCCGCATGTGAGTGCGTTTCTAATTTGTTTCCATGTGTTTTGGTGTTATTGGGTCCACTACACTAGGACTGTATTCTATGGACAATACAAATGCATAGGACCAGGAGCAAACTACGCACGGAGAGTACCATAGGTAGAAATAAAATTGACAATTTTACAAAATCATATATGTTAAGTTTTACCATTTATGATATGACTTATAGGTAACTTATGACAATAACAAATTTTAATATATTTAAAGAAGTAATGAAATCAAGAATTAGCATATAAAATTCTCTTTGGTAGTAGCAAGCAATTGTCAAGTGCATCTCTCACAATCCTTAGGATAAAATTCTCAAATTGTGAATTAGCTTCTTGGAATTTTTTATTCCAATAATTAATGTGAACTAATATTATAAAATAATTATATTAGCTATTTATTATTAGTGGATTTTATTTTATGTGATTAAATTAAGTTAGTCCGTTAGACAACTAAATAAGAGGATATAGACTTAAATGAGCAGATATCAGTGTTAGCCCATTGAGGGATAATGAGAATCTTATTAGGTTAATACGCTATAAGAAGAATATGATCCTCAATATATCGAGCCGTCACACATAGTTTCTCTTTTCCCCATCTGAAGAGTTACGAAGGTCCTATTGAGGAATAAAGAGGTTCCAGTTAAGGAAGAAGCATGAAGCCACCGGTTATGTTGTTAGCCGGTAATCCATTGTCTCTTCTTCCCATTTATTTGTATGTTTAGTATTTTTTAATTAAATTGATTGACACAATATATTGCAAAAGTAATTTCTATTGTGAAAATTGATTTAATTAAAATTGTATAGATTTTGTATGAAATTATTTATGCAAATTGTGTTCGGTCCAAAGGAAGACGCAATTTGGCCAAATAATATTTTGTACATGTGATAATAAATGTGTGACAATTATAAATGTATTTCCATGTGAATAATAGTCAGTCCAAAGAAATGTCATTATTTGACAGAATTTATTGTCAATATTTGATCATTGTGTTAAGAGTATCGATTATAAATTAATTTCTCTAGGAATTAATATTGTGCTAGGTATATTGTGATGAGTCTATTCTGCAAAATATTTGCATGTTCTATTATATATATATTTTTTATATAGCTAAATCACATGTGAAAGTTGTGAATTTTAAGACCTCCCATTTATTATATTAAATTATCTTGTATTTTTTTGGTTAAATTGATTAAAACAACATGTTTCCAAAGTAACCTCTGTTGCGTAAGTTGATTTGATTGAATTTACATGGATGTAGCATGAAATTATTCATGCGAATTGTGCTCGGCTCAAAGGAAGACACAATTTGGCAGAATAATTTCATGTTTGCTTTGGTAAACATGTGACGATTATAAATAGTGTGATTTTCCATGTGAATAATGAAATGTTTAAAGGCAATCATCATTTGATCGGAGTGATCATCATATAAGTTTTTCATGTGAGCAATGGAGTGTCCAAAGACAACCTTTGTTCAACAAGACTTATCACCAATGTTTGATCAATGTGTTGAGAGTATCACTTGTAGTTAGTCTTTTTTAATCCTAAGATTAAGGATTAATAGTACGCTAGGTATCTTGTTTGGGTCTTGAAATTTAACATAAAGATTATTTTTTCATTGTATGTTTATTTAATTGTTGTTTTGCTACTACTACGATTTAAAATACTCATATTATTTGAATTTCAAAGCTGCATATATAAAATTTAGAGTTTGAAAGGAGTCAGTTGAGAGTTAAGGATATTGTATAATTTTTTTCTAAAGAAACAAGAGAACAAAATAAGGAATTTCCTTATTGCTTTTGTAGGATGAGGCATATATATATAAAAAAGGAAGTCCCATTTAAACTATTTAGTGTGTGAAAAATGGTAAACTTTTCATTTTTTTTTTGTTTTAAAGTCAATTTAGTTTTGTACCGAAAGATGTTAATGGGTAGATTTTGGTTCTACTACTTACATAAGCATGTCTATACGATGCTACCTATGGAGTCATCCGCCAAGTGATAATGAAAGATTCATCTATGTGGGCGATGACATAAAGTTGCAGTTGAAGCTGTGAGAACTTTTATGTTGCTTTAAAGGACTCAATTTCATTTGAATTTGGTTCAGACATATATTGACATGATTATTAAACCAAATTTTATTTCTAATTTGGACAAATTCAGTTATTTTTGTTCAATTAGAAATAATAAAGTTAGACTCACTTATGATTCAAATGTTGCATGTTATGAGTTCTTTTATGAATATTTGAGTGTTCCTATTGCAAACAATTTTGGGTGGTATAAAAATTAAAGTTAAATGAGAATTTCGTCACTTTAAAACATAAGCGCTTAAGTCATATCTCTTAATAGAGATTTTGGATGCTTGTGTTATAGGAAATTTTGGATCCTTTATATTGATTGGACCTTATAATCTACATTGAGTATATAAAGGGAAAATAAACAAAAAGCAATTCAAGTGCTGAAAGAACTAAGGATGTCTTAGAACTAATACATACATATATTTGTGTTTTATTCCTTATGGATTCATGGAATGAACAAATGTATTTTATTGTGTTCATAGATGATTTCTCTTTATTTAAATTATGAGAAGTTTTGACCTCTAGACATTTAGTCTTTCAAAGCTGAAGTTAAACTTCAATTAAGAAAAATAAAGAAAATTAAGGTTGTCAAATGTGACCTTGGGGAATATTATGATAGATATGACCTAAGGTACAACGTTTGGAGTCCCCCATGTGTTGTTCTTCAATAATTGTGAATTTTTTTTACAACATGTAATGTTAGACAAACCTAGCATGAACAAAGTTGCAGAATAATGAAACTAGACTTGTATAGATATGGTAAAAAGTTTAATTCTTCTCTACCAAATTCGCTTTGGGGAAAGACATTAAAAAATGAAATTTATATCCTTTTAGGGTACCAATTAAAGTAGTCACTACCCTATAGGTATGAGTCGAGGAAATTCCAACATTAGGCATATACACATTTAGGGATGTTCAGTCGAAACAATGTCTTATAGGTTGCATAAAGCTAAGTTGAACTTAAAGATAATTAGTTATAATTTTTGTGTGTGTTACATTTAAAGTTCTCGCATGTATAAGTTTTACAATTCCACTTTAAGATCATGTTTGAGACATGCAAGACTCCTTGAGGAAATTGAGTTTGGAAGGGAAGGAAACATAAGGAGTATTGTCTTTAAAGAATAATCTGTTATTGATAATAGATAAGCCTTTGTACTTACCATTGTTCAAGAAATGGATATTCTAATTAAATAATGATGTTACTCCTAACATTATTAAAAGATAAGACAACACTAAGATTCCCTCGCAAGCACCACCTAAAGTTCAAACTCAATAACCTCAAGAAGTGTCATTAAGAAGATCCATTGGACAAAGAAAAAATGTAATTTGATATGATTATGTCATATTTCTTTAAGAGCATGAATATGACATTAGGTTGACCGAGAAGGTCTAATTGACCTTAACCAAATCATGTTATGCTCTAACTCTCAAGTGGATTGATGCCATAAATGATTTAATAAAATCGATGGTTGAACATGACATTTGGGATATTGTCAAATTGCTTGAAAGTGTGAAACCCATAAGTTGTAGATAAATATCTATAGTTGAAAGATATTCAATGGGTAATTTTAAGATATATAAATATTGTCTTGTTGCCAAAAGTTTTACAAGAAGGAAGGCATTGATCACAAAGAGACTTTCTCTTTGATTTCTTAGAAAGACTTTCTTAGGACTATAATAACATTGTAGCTCATTTTGATAATTGTTTTGCATAGATGGATGTAAAGATTACGTTTCTAAATGGAAACATTGATGAAATAATTTATACGGTGCAACCAGAAAATCTTGTTTAAGATGATCTAAAGTCTATGGTATGCAAACTAAAAAAATTCATTTATGCTTTTAAACAAGTCTCTCGTCTATGATATTACAAAATTCATCAAGATTATCTCTTATGGTGTTGAGGTAAACTTGGTTGATGATTGTGTGTGCTAAGAGTTCAGTAGTAGTAAATTTTTTATTTTGGTATTATATGTTGATGGCATCCTACTAGCGTCATACGGTTTATTGTTGCAAAACAGTTATGTAACAATTTATCATGTATTCTTAAGTTTATTTTTTATTATCCTGAAATATTTTTTAGTGGGAGTCCTAAGGTGATATATGAGTAATCTTGGTATGCAACACTAGAAAGTAGTAAAGCGCATTATGCGCTAATTAAAGAGAAAAAGAAACTACATGTTTTCATATCAAAAGTAGTAGTAAATTTGGTTGATGATTGTGTGTGCTAAGAGTTCAGTAGCAGTAAATTTATTATTTTGGTATTATATGTTGATGACATCCTACTAGCGTCATACGGTTTATTGTTGCAAAATAGTTATGTAACAATTTATCATGTATTCTTAAGTTTATTTTTTATTATCCTGAAATATTTTTTAGTGGGAGTCCTAAGGTGATATATGAGTAATCTTGGTATACAACACTAGAAAGTAGTAAAACGCATTATGCGCTAATTAAAGAGAACAAGAAACTACATGTTTTCATATCAAAAGTCTAGAAGTTTAGAGATCATTGGTTATTCTGACTTCGATTTGTACATAATGTCTTAATGGCAATCAGTCCACATAAGGATCCACATTTAACCATGTTGGTGGAGTTAATATTTGCTATGAGAAATCATACTAGAATTTATGATTGCTAAATTATTGTAACTGGCTTGTCTGTTGTTGTCAACATTAAGTAGCCATCGAGTGTTTATCGGGATAATATCTTAGCGGTCTTATTAAGGATTCAACCAAGTAAAAGTTTGTTGGCATAAATTATTTGGTTGTTAAATAAAGAATTCAGAAAATATAGATCTGTATAGAACATATAAGGGCTCATTCCATGCTAGCTGATCTACTTACTAAAGGTCTGACACTTAGTTTTTTCATGAGCACACTGCTCATATGGGTGTAATTCCTGATAGTATCTTAGTTTAGTGGGAGTCTTGCTTGTGTTCTATATTCTATGGCTTACAAACATTTTGTTGTTTAGGTTTTCTGCAGAAATAAAGTTGAAGTTTATCATTTCATTATAAGCTTGTTTGTTTGGAATATTTATGTTGTGTTTGGATTGATCTCTATAAAGAATAAAGTTTGGACCAATTGGAAATAGGCATGACTGAGATAACATTGCATGTAACTTCCATGCTGCTTATCCATATTGACCTATGTCATTAAGTGTATTGATGTGGTGGTCATTGGGGTCTAGTTACATTTGTTGTAGTGTCGAAAGACGTAGTGATTCTATTATTGATACATGAGATGAACCAGGTTGTTAAGGTGGAAGTCTAAAGGTAAATAGCATACAAATGGACGCTTAAGGATTTTTGATATAATTGTTACAATATGTAGCCCAAGTGGGAGATTATTGAAAATTTCTATTCCAATAATTAATGTGAACTAATATTATAAGATAATTATATTAGATATTTATCATTAGTGGGTTTTATTTTATGTGATCAAATTAAGTGAGTCTGTTAGACAACTAAATCATAGGATATGGACTTAAATGAGCAAATGTCAGTGTTGACTCATTAGGGGATAATGGAAACCCTATTAGGTTAATACGCTATAAGAAGACTATAATCCCAAATATACTAAGCTGTCACACATAGTTTCTCTTCTCCCCCATCTGAAGAGTTACGAATGTCCTATTGAGGAATAAAGATGTTTCGATTGAGGAAGAAGCATGAAGCCATCGGTTACGCTGTTAGTTGATTATCCGTTATCTCTACAACATTCCGTAACAGATCCTAAGAAAAGTACATAGATCAGAAATCACTTACGGATTTAGATTTCGTTGCGTTTATTTGATCAATCATTATGGATCCAGATATTCCTAAAACTCTTATTGATAATCTAACGTAATGTGTTTTTGGTGATTATATTGGTATTTTATAAGGATCCTCTAAAATTCCAACAGTAACAAGAGATGAATAGACAAACTTCTATTCAATCCATGCTTTCAACATGAAATCCATAACAATGTCAAAACTCAAAAGTTGTCAACCATATAATATATGTGTATCAATCTTCAATTGTAGTTAATCTAATTTTGCTTAATAAACCTTGGCAATGGAAGTAGTAAAATGAGATTTTGCTTATTCTAATTCAACCTTAAATCTTTCATCTTGAAACCCAACTTATGATATTTTTAGTAATTTTATAAAATAATTAAACAAATGCCTCATTTTCTTGGGTGGTACAGAGACAATAACCAGACCAATGGTTTCTATAAAACAAATATAGTCATATGAAAATTAATAAGAAAAGGAATTACAACTTAGTAATTCATGCAAAGCAAAGCAAATGAGTCTTGAGTTTTTGGAAGTTAAAAAAATCTAACCAGGAACTTAGCTACCATTAGATACAATATATTTGATTATTTCCCCTTTGTTTAGCGTAGAGGTTATTATCCATTTAGTAAAGCCATAGATTTATCATAAATAAATAATAGAGAGGCTACACAAAATTATCAACAATCTTTAAGAACACTAGCAAAGAGACAATTTTTTATGTACAAGTATGTTTAACTATGACAATGTACCTAGTGAAAGTTGTGATAATGTCATTCCTTCGAAGGGAGTAATAACTTAATAACTGGAGCTAGATACTCTTTGCTACCCAGCAGAGCAATTTAGGTACAAGAAATGTATAGAAAAACATCATACTGATGAAATATGCAATACTATAATGCTTCACAAGGAATGCGTGACTTTAGTAATAACCATACATGAAAAACAAAACTTTTGACAGTAAAACATACCAACACCAAGAGTTCCAACTAAAATCCCTAAGATATTGTTAACTAAATACACAAGGACTTGACAATAACTAAATACGCAGTTGTATGATCTCAGATATTGTTAACAACTGAATCAAAAAAGTATGCCCGAAATTGATGGCAATGAAAAGTTCATTAAGCAATATATATTTTTATTATCGTTATTTTCTCCTCTGCATTTTTTTGTGTGGCGTCTTTAAAGTTAATCGCAACATAGGAAGAAATAAATTATACAAGATGGATGCAAATGTAATGTAAAGAGAGAAGAAAGCGATTGGGGACATGCCTGCAATGTCGGCCACAGGGACAACACCAGAGAGGGCGCAACTTAGGACAGTGAAGAGGAAGGCTTAGGAAGACGACAACAGTGACCACGACAGGCAACAACAATGGCGACAGAGGCTAGGGCTGTAGAGGTTTTTGCGTGTGAGAGGTGAACAAGTTCTCAGACATTTGGGCGCGAGAATGGAAATTGTTATTAATTAGAAAAATAACAACATTAATTTTATTGAAAACCAATGTTATTAATAAAACTGTTGTTAAGGAAAAAATAATAAAATGGATGTTAACAAAAGTATTTTATTCACAAAAATTCTATCATGATTTTGCTAACATCTATTTTAAATGATGTTAACGGGATGATGTTAATTCGATCTTTTCTAACAGTGATGACATGAAATAATCAAAAACCCCTTATGGCTAGGAGGATAATCAAGAAATATGAACTCCTGCTAGCTGATTTTACACAAGAAACTTGGAAAACTAGTCTGCTACCATGTTACATGTACATTAGTTCTCGGGAAAATGATGGAATTAATGTGACCTCTCAATCAAACATTGAACCATATTCATTATCCATCACCCAACTCAACAAATTAGTCAACAAGTGATCTGTCGTATGAACCTTGTGTTGGATAGTATATATATAATTATATATGGATGGATTTCAATACGAGTCACTCTAAAGGTCTCAATGTAAACTTTTCTATAACTCAGTTGCCAAGCCAAGTGTTGTCCCTCATTAGCCTATATATGTAAAGTTTGAAACTCTGAAATTAATAACACTTCAAAGCATTAATTAATTAGTACCTTTTTGATGTCTTGATTAGACAACTTCAACGTAAGCTACTTGACAGTAACAGATAAAATAGTATCCATATTCATCGAAAGAAAAGGTTGAATGTAAATGACAAAATCTATTAAACCACAATATATATACCAGATGTTGGAAAATACATGATTTATATGTAGATTGTTATGTGATCTCTCAATACAAGTAAAGCCATTATCACAAATAAAAATTGCAAACTCCGAGATAGATGGTGTCACTAATTAATTAACATGGATCTCTTAAGTGTAATTAAAATTGTTCCACAACCTAACTCATAACAACACTTTTTGATAAATAAACAACTCGTGTTAAGGGACATATCCAAATATATATGGTTAGCTAATTAAGCTCCATAACCTCATGCATGAATGCTTAAGGTTTACCTCCACCTCCTCCACCAACACCAACACCTTTACCAGCACCAGCTCCAACCCCAACTCCTACTCCAATGCCAATTCCAATTCCAATTCCAAACCCTCCACCTCCACCACGTCCGCTGCCGCCACCTACTCCTCCACCTAAACCTGCCCCACCTCCATTTCCTACACCACCACCTGCACCAAAGCCTTCACCATGACCCGAACCTCCACCTATTCCACCTCCTCCTCCTCCACCACCACCACCTCCACCTAGTCCTCCACCTCCTACACCACCTCCGGCACCAAAGCCTCCACCATGACCCGAACCTCCACCTATTCCACCTCCTCCTCCACCACCACCACCACCTCCTCCTCCTCCTCCACCTCCTACACCACCTCCGGCACCAAAGCCTCCACCATGACCCGAACCTCCACCTATTCCACCTCCTCCTCCTCCACCACCACCACCACCTCCTCCTCCTCCACCAACTCCACCTCCTAAACCACCACCAGCACCAAATCCTCCTCCATGGCCCGAGCCTCCACCTAAACCACCACCACCTCCTCCTCCTCCTCCTCCACCTCCACCTGCTCCACCACCTACTCCTCCACCAACACCACCACCAGCTCCAAAGCCTCCGCCATGTCCTGAGCCACCACCCAATCCACCTCCTCCTCCACCACCAATGCCTCCTCCAACTCCACCACCAACACCTCCACCTTGTCCCGCCCCGCCACTGCCAAAGCCACCACCACTACCAATACCTCCCCCTACTCCGCCACCACGACGACCCAAGCCACCCCTACAGCCTCCAAATCGACAATCATCACCAACAACACTGATTAGACTCAACTGAAGAACAATGGACATTACAACAACACTCACACAAACCCATTTCTTATGGAAATTAGTAGTGACACTCATAATTGCCAAAACAATGTAAATGTACACTTTATCCACTTGCTGTTCTTGGAGAATGACGAGTGTTCTTTATATAGGCTTCGTTCGTATCCACTGGTTCATGCTATTAATGGTGCATGTTGTGAACCGTTGGGAAATTGGCGCCAAGTTACTAAACCATAAACAAGTGGAAATAATGTGAGTCAAAAGCCGACGTGGACTTTTTGTGTTTGCAGTGTACCGGTCCATTGTACACACTACACACACTATGGCTTTCAATTGGACTATTAATTATTTTCTATTTTTTTAGCCTTTTGTAATATTGATTATCTTACACAACTCCTCCTACTGTCCATTATAAGTGAGTGTACGCAAGACACTCTTTGGCTACAAACTATTATTTTAAATTTAAAATGAAAAATATTTTCTTTTAAAAAATTTAAATGAGTTCCCTTAGCATATATACACAAAGAAACCCTTTTCTTTTTCCAATAATTAGGGAAACCTTTTCATTTTTTTATTGTGTGTTTAGCTATAATCATAACAATAATATTTGGTGGTAATTGACCAATTATAATTGGTAACGAAGTGCTGCTTTCAAGCTCGACATATACGCGTAAAGGAGTTGGTCAACTCTACAGGCGTGTATACGGTTGGCTACCAATCTACCTTTCTGCGTAGCATTAATGGGTTTGTAATGTTATTATTTTAATTAAAATTAAAATTTTATTTCAATAGTTATTATTAATCTTAAATATTAATTTTATTATATAAATTATTGATATGAAACTTTATTTTTAATTGAAATTCATATAAAAATATTTAAATAAATGTAATTAAGTTTATTCTTAATTTGTTTAGTTCCCTAACTCAAACGTTATACTACAAGTAGTACTAATAAACAGACCCGTTTATAAATATCGGCAGTTTATACTTTATAGGCTTGTGTTAGTTAGTGCAGCATTGGTATAAATTACTTTTGAAAAGAAAAATATATTTCATTTTATGTTTAAAATAAACAAATATTTCTATAAAATAATTGTTTGAATAAAACATACAACTTATTAGGTAAATAAATTGCGACAACATCATATTTCTCTTTAAAATATTTTCAAACACAATGGCGAAAACAAAATTTAATTGAAACCATAAACGATTCGAATAAAAAAAAACTATAAACTATAAAAAGAGTACAAGAAATAAAGGTATAATGATTGTAGGTCAAACTCGAGATGATATTTTAGAGGTACATTAAAAATGTAAAGGTCAACTCCATCATTCTTTTTTGTGATAATAATTTGATACACTTATAGTCCTTTCCTCTACACTCGTATATAAATAAAAATAACTAAAATAACTTCTAAAATATTCTTCATTAAAATTTATTATCATAAATAAAAAAATCATTGAAAATAGAATAACATTAAATAAATAATATTTTTAAAATAATAACATTAAACATAACAAAATTAATTAAATTTACTTATATTTAAGTTATAGATATAAAATCACTTTTTTATTTATATATGAATCTAGAAAGAATACTTGTTTTTTTTTTATCTTCACATGTAATATTCAACACCTATTTTAGATGCAATTCCTATTTGAAATATTATTGAAAACTAAATATGAATACAGAGATTCAAATTGAGTATTAATATTTGAATATCTAACAAGGTGAAATTCTATTGACATTTTTTTATTTATCTCTTTTTATCATATCCTTATATTATTATCAATAAAATATAATCAATCATTTATTTCTTATTTCTTCTTATTTTTCTCAGATTATTTACACTCAAGAAATTAAATATTCAAATATATTTTTTCATTCAAATTACAATTCATCATATCCTGGAAGACTAATATCTTCCATTACAGTCAATTCTCATTGATAAATTATACTCACTCTTAAACATGAGTTTACAGGCACAACTCAGTAACTTGTTAAGTAAAATAAATTGTGACTCATTTAGTAGCTAAGTACCATGTTTAAAAAAACAAACTCAAATGGTTCGAATAAGATTAAAAAAAAATCACTAGGGTCTTTCGAAGTGGAAAATTTAAGTAATTTGCATGGAATCTTAGGTTCAAACTTTATGATTGTTGTTATTGTACATTAAATAAAAAGAAGAATAAAAAAGCATACTTAATAAAAATAAGAGTTAAAAATCATTAAATTCTCTGTAATTAATGTTAATGTCTATATATATATATATATATATATATATATATATATATATAAAGTTTTAACAGCTCAAAATTAAGTTTTATCTAATTTTAAAACAAATGAACACTACAGTTAATCAATTTGTTTATGTTTGACACTCAATATTAGTCATGTTAGATCTCAACGTAATCTAAGTCAAGTGTTCTCATTTCAAAAGTAAACCTCTCACCGAACTTCTTTTTTCTTTTTTACTATAATTACTTGAAAAACTTCATCTAAGAAAACTTAAACACCTTATCACTAGAATCAATAGGTGTTTCTGAATCAATTTAAGATAATTTTCTATGGAAGAAATATTTTTCAATAAAACTAATAATTTGCTTATTATTTTTCTGTTTTTAAGTATATCTGACTTATTAGAAAAATGACTTCTTGAAATACAAACAACTTAAAAAAAAAAAAAGAAATTGAATTCAATAACATATTTTATAGGTCAATTATTTTCTCATTACAAATTGGTTTTCATCATATATTGTATTAGAATTATTTCTTGTTATTTTTAGCTTAATTTTAAGGTGCAAATGTACAATACTACAATGTACAAAATGTCTTTAACAAGAGGGGAATGGCGAGCTGGATATAGGTTGTCCCTCGTCAGCCTTTAGCTCCTCTGCCACTTATGGCACAACAGAAAGTTTGAAACTTATACCATTATTTCTTGTTGACCATTTTTCTTAATGAATTAAACTTTGTTAAATACTAACAGGTGTCTTAAAGATATTCAAAGAATTAAGAATATTTTTTCCATCAAAAGACATAAAAATTACATTCCTCATATTTTTTATTAAAAGAGACAAAATTATATTTATCATAATTTTTTTTCCCATGATTTACATAATAAAATTTATTTCCTTTTAATCCCTTAACAATGCCTTAAACTTTAAAGCGTTACTTTTTGGTGACTAAACCACTTCAACACAAGTATCAGCAGATAAGATAGTATCTGCTTATTAAATACTAATAAAATAAAACTAAATTAATTTTAATATTCCATTACATATAAATAACAACGGGGTCTATATATATTAAACCAGAATTTGGGAAAGACGTGATCTACATGCAGATAAGCAATTCATTACACTTTTCTGAATATCAATGATAGTTAACAACACTAAACATGTTATTACAAATGAAGATTGCAAACTCTCCCAAATGGAGATAGTATAGTACTAGTGTCACTAATTATTAATTAACATGGAATCTAGTAATTGTAATAGGACTGTTCCAAAAACCTTGCTTAAACTTACGACAACACTTTATGATAATCATCACATAAAAAACTCATCTTGAGGCACATATCCAAATATGGTCAACTAATTAAGACATAATTATATATTTGATCCCATAATCAAAGTTCCATATATAACCTCATGCATGCAATGTGCTTAATTGTTACCCCCACCCCTACCTCCTCCACCAACACCAACGCCGAAACCTTCACCAGCACCAGCTCCAACCCCAACTCCTACTCCAATCCCAATGCCAATACCAATCCCTCCACCTCCACCACGTCCGCCGCCGCCGCCAACACCTCCACCTCCTACACCACCACCTGCGCCAAAGCCTCCACCATGACCAGAGCCACCACCTATTCCACCACCGCCACCGCCGCCGCCACCTCCACCTCCTCCACCTCCTACACCACCTCCAGCACCAAAGCCTCCACCATGGCCAGAACCTCCACCTATTCCTCCACCGCCACCACCACCACCTCCTCCTCCTCCACCACCACCAATACCACCTCCTACACCACCACCCGCTCCAAATCCTCCTCCATGGCCTGAACCTCCACCCAAACCACCACCACCACCACCGCCACCTCCTCCTCCTCCACCTCCACCTCCACCCGCTCCACCACCTATGCCTCCACCAACACCTCCACCATGTCCCGACCCACCACCCAATCCACCTCCACCGCCTCCTCCTCCACCACCTCCTCCACCACCACCAATGCCTCCAACTCCACCACCTACACCTCCTCCCGCACCGAAACCTCCACCATGACCTGCCCCACCGCCAGCACCACCTCCACCACCAAATCCGCCGCCGCCACCACCACCAAAGCCTCCTCCTCCACCACGACGACCCAACCCTCCTCCTCCACAACGTGGTTCACGTCCAAATCGACAATCATCTCCGAATCCTTCTTTGTTAAGCTTCTCATCACCAACAACAGTGATCACGCTCAACTGAAGAACAATGCACATAACAACTACACTCACGGAAACCCATTTTCGATGGAAACAAGTGGCCACACCCATAATTGCAAAAACAACTCAAATACACACTTATTCCAGTTGCTACTTGTTGCTCTTTGAGAATGATGAGTGTGCTTTATATAGGCTACGCCCACTAGCGATAAGCGAATGCTATCACTATCTATTAATGGTGCATGCTGTGAAACCGTTGGGGAATTCGACCCAACGTTAAACGATTCTAAATAACAAGTGGAATAATATTAAAGTCAAAAGCCGACGTGGACTTTTGGTGTACCGGTAGATTCATTTATTATGTATAATAAGTTTCTACAAATTATATACTTTTACAATTTTTGTTTGTATTTATTACATCAAAATTAGATAAGGAGAAGATAAAGTAATATAGAGTAAAATAATTTATGTAATTAAAAAGAATGTGATATTATAAGAGATATGTAAAATAATGTTAACTCTGATAATATATGTATATTATCTAGGCAGACCACCTCGTAGTTTCCTTGAGTGCGTGAGTGTATTTTTGGTTCTGAATTTTCCGTGTAGTTTGTATTATAATGACAAAAAAAATTAATTCGTAAGCAAAATTTAGTAAGTGTTAGAATTGTTTTTTTTGCTGATAAAAAAAAAGAATTGTCTTTTGTTAATATAATATTTGTCTAACAAAAACTAAAATGTTAGTATTTTGACAATATATATTAGTATTTCATACTAAAGAAATTATTATTAATAAAATATATCATACTTTTAGTTCCAATATAAACTCATAATTAACAATTTATTGTTCATATTACAGGTTAATAATGGACGCTAATTCAATGTTTAATGATCATTAATAAATGATAGCATTTTGAGTTCAATAGATAGGATTGTATATTTTTTAACATAACAAAATTGACACCATATGTAAATGATAACATTTTAAATTTTGTGTACATAAGTCTAAATATCTTTGTTAATAAATCGTGTGAAACTTGATATATATGTGAAATCACTTCATAATCAAATTTAATTAAATAGATGGGATCAACCAAAAAAATACTTCTACTACTTGAATTATATGTATTTATTTTTCTTATTTTAAAATATATATTTTCTTTTAACCAATATTTTGGTAAATTCTTAAAAGTAAACAATTATTAAATAAAATAATTAATACTAACTAAAAATTATTATAATATTATAATAAAAAATACAACAATGTATTGTCATCCAGTTACATATATAAATTGTGTTATATGTGTATGATATAGATTTAATTAAAAAGAAAGATATAAATGTACTGGCTTTTTATATTAATTAATTAACAAGTTATAATAAAAAATGATTTATTATTCATTAATTGAGAATATAAAATCTTTTAATTATATTGAGAATATGTATCATCAATTAATTTCATAATATAATATATAAAAGAAAATAATAATTATTAAAGATATAAAGGAATGTCATGGATGAACTCAAATGAAGAAATAGCTTGTGAAGAAAATTATTGGAATAAAAAGAATATTTGATCATAGAAAATGGTCCAGAATTATTATTACAAGAGTATCATATAAAGTATCTTTCATTACTTATATACACTCTATAACTATCATAACACAAAACTAACCATCTCTAACTAACCTCTAACTAATTATAACAAACTTAGTTAGTTAGGTAACTAACAACTAACAAACCTAGTTAGTTAGGATGGTTAATATCCCCCCTCAAGCTAGAGAATGTATATTTGACATTCCTAGCTTGCATTGAAGAAAATTGAAGGCGCCTGGTGGAAGTGCTTTAGTACATATGTCTGCAAGTTGTTGAGCAGAAGCAATGGGCAGTAACTTGATAAGGTCTGAATGCAGTTTCTCTCGCACAATGTGACAGTCTATCTCAATATGTTTTGTGTGTTCATGAAAGACATGATTAGCAGCAATATGAAGAGCGAAGCGATTGTCACTAAACAAAAGAGCTGGTCAAGTGTAAACAATCCCAAAATCATTAAGCAAGTGGGTTAACCATTGTAATTCACATGTAGCACTAGCTAGTGCCCGATACTTAGCCTCGAAAGAACTTCTAGAGATCGTGGCCTGCTTTTTGGATTTCCAAGAAATAAGGGAATTACCAAGATAAACTGAGTAGCCAGTGATAGATCGCCTGATATCAATGCATCTTGCCCAGTCAGAGTCACTAAATGCTTTGAGTTGCAATATGCTGGAAGTAGAGAAAAATATACCAGAACCTGGTGATGCTTTCAAGTATCTAAGAATCCTATAGGCTGCTTGTTGATGAGCTGAAGAAGGATGAGCTTTCAAGTATCTAAGAATCCTATAGGCTGCATATGTGATATCGGGCCTTGTATTGGTGAGGTAAATAAGGTGACCAATGAGACTACGATATGATGAAGTTGTTGTATCATCAAGTGGAATTCCAAATTGTTGGTATAGTCTTACAGCATAATCAATTGGAGTATAGACATGTTTGCTTCCTAACATGCCTGCATCATGCAATATATCAAGAACATATTTTCTTTGACAAATAATTGATCCCTTGTTTACTACAAGCCACTTCAAGTCCAAGAAAAAATTTTAAGTCACCAAGGTCTTTGATTTTAAAAACTTCATCCAGAAGCTGAGTGATGGACTTAATCTCTAGAAGATCATTTCCTAACAAGACAATATCATCTACATAAACCACTAAAGCAGTAAAAGATTGAAGATGCTGCTTAATAAACAAAGAATGATCAGAAGAGCATTGTCTATAGCCATGTGAGATGAGGAAAGTAGACAATCGAGCATACCACTGTCTACTGGCTTGTTTAAGGCCATACAAAGATCTTTGCAATCGACAAACTTGATTAGATTTTGTTGAGTGTATACTAGGAGACAAAGTCATGAAAACTTCTTCATTAAGGTCTCCATGCAAAAAGACATTATTCACATCTAATTGCTTTAAATGCCAGTTGTTAACAACAGCTAAAACATGTAACAATCTCACAATAGTTATCTTAGCCACTGGGGAAAAAGTATCAAGGTAGTCTTGACCCTCAATCTGAGTATATCCCTTGGCTACTAACCTAGCCTTATATCTTTCTACTGACCCATCAGCCTTGTGTTTGACTTTATAAATCCATTTACATCCAATAGCAGATTTGTTAGGAGGGGGGTCAGTCAAAATCCAAGTATGATTAGCCTCTAAAGTCTCAATTTTAGCATTCATTGCTTTGATCCATTTGTCTGATTGGGAAGCTTCTTTAAATGACTTAGGTTCTGTCTCTGAGGATGTAGCCATAATAAAATTGTGGTATATAGGAGAAAAAATTTTGTAAGATAAAACAGAAGCTAAAGGATAACGAGTACCTGAGGATTAACCAGTAACAGCTGATGTGAACGTAGTGTGAAAGTCTTGAAACTTCTTTGGTCTGGTTCTGTCCCTGTTAAATATTCTAGGAGGAACAATAATTGATGAATTTGATGGTTCAGAAGAAGTGTTTGAGCAATCCAATTGTGAAAGATCAACAAAAATGTTAGATTGAGAATTATCAAGGATAGTAGAGTGTGAGAAGGTGAAGAAAAAACCAAATCTTTACCATGGCCATAAATGGTAGGATAGGAATGTACAGGGAAAGTGGGAAAAGATTGAGAGGCACTAGGAAAGGCATAAGGGAAACAATCTTCATAAAAAAATGACATGTCTAGATACCATTATGGCTCTAGAGGAAAGATCAAAGGTAATATACCCTTTAGTGTGAGGCTTGAAGCCCAAGAAAATAGAAGCAGAGGCTCTAGGATCAAGCTTTTTCCTGTTATTAATGAGAGTGCTGGTGTAGCATAAGCAACCAAAGACTTTTAAAGAAGAAATGTCATATGCAATGCCACAAACTAACTTTTTGGGGACTTCACCACATGGTATACACATCCTTTTAATGGTTACCACAAACTAACTTTTGTCAATGAACAAAAACAACGTGTAGCCTAATCCATTTTTGCAGAAGAATTTAGTCATCTAATATCCCATTCTCCATGAAAGTCGTCAACTTCCTATTGGTTGTTACTAGAACAATATTCATAGTGAAAAAGTTGCCTTGGTGATCCTCAATAAGTATAATATTGTTTGCCTCATTACCCCACTTTTTGAAGAATGAAGTCAGGATATGGAGCTTTCCCTCCAAACTCATCAAATACAAAAATATATCATGACCTTGTCATTGTCCTGCCGTCAAAGGAAGGATGTAAAAAACATGTGATATGACAAAAAAAAAATAGGATGTGTAATTCTACCTAACCTATTTGGAGAATAACTTCAAACTTAGTGCTTGCATACGAATGACCCATTTGGTAATGGTGGGCTTAAACAATTGTGGCTTTCAAAAATGAACCTTAATGGAACTTATAACGCGTGTCTGGTCGGTTTAGAGGATTGTTCTTTAGTTAAATAATCGAACGAAAAAGCTAATACAAAAGTGGCGGGAATTGAGATTTCAAGTCTAAATCTTTCAAAAAAATATACATGTCGCATCAGAATCACCTTTTAAGTTTTGAAGGTTCTCGATGTCTAACACGATGGTATTCCACACGGTAACCCACTTTCAACACACTATAACAAAAATTTTATTTTTTATCGACCATACATATAAGTTGTCCTTTTTGAGTTGGTTATGGGCCAAACATCACTTGTCAATTTTTTCTGTCTTTGTTTCAATAAAAGTATCCTATTATATCTAGGCAAATGTTATCTAGTGACTTTTTTTTATCTTTCTACCCTCTTTCTTCAAGTTATGTTATAACCCCTTTTTTCAAATTAAGTACATGGATACACCTTTTTTTTAAGTGTGAAATCGGGTCTTTTCCCATCCCATCGAATTCACTTATTGTTTTCAGGAAAAATTTCCACATACACGTTGAGAATTCAGTTTTCCTGTAACTAAATTCTTGATGGTTTTTTTTTATTTTACTATTTAAAAATTTATTAAATAATATTTTTAATTAGCCAAATTATTTTTTCCCAAAACACATTGATGCGAATGAGGTTATTATTCACGCATCAAGAGTTCTGTATAGCTTTGGCTTTTGTGCCAGATAATTAGTGGTCAAGATAACACCAATGACAATCAACGGATTAGAACGCATCGATGTAAAAAAGGTTATTGTTTATCCATCAAAAATCCTATAGAACTTCATCTATTGTGTCAAAAAAAGTGGCCGAAATAGCACTGATGACAATTAGCGATCCAAAACACATTGGAATAAATGCTTTTAATATTGATCACTCGGCAAGAATCCTGTAAAACTTTGTCTTTTGTGCCAGAAAACTAGTAATCGAGATAGTATCGATGACAATCAATGACCCAAAATGCATTGATGTAAACGAGGTTATTGTTCACTCGTCTTGGATCTTGCAAACCTTTGTCTTTTGTGCCAGAAAAGTAGTGATCGAGATAGCACCGACAAAAATCAACAGCCCATAACACATTGATGTAAATAAGGTTATTGTTCACCTCTCAGGAATGTTCTAGAGCTTCATCTTTTGTTTCAGAAAAAAGAGCGGGAGTGACTGAGATAACACTAGAACAAAATGCTCGATAACAGATTTCATTTACAATTAAGTTATCTCTTCGATTCAAAGTTCGAATCATTTATTTGTATAAATAGGGTTAATGTATGCATGTTAACTTTAATATCTCATCATCTTCAAACCAATTATTTTTCTCACAAACTCTCTTTCATCATGGACAATGATCCATGGGAATTTCCTGACATCAACAACTCAGATCTCCCATCCTGTGTTAGATCTTCTGACCCAAATTTGTCATCCTCCAGTTCAAGAGCACTTATTTTTGGTCCCGCAAAGGTCATACAGGCTGTCATGATGAATCGACAATCTAGGGAGTCACTCCGAACTTAAGAATTCATAATGTGTGCACATCAACAAAGTCAGTATGAATTTAACAGGAATCCATGATTATGTGCTACCATAAAACATTTATTGTATTTCATCCACCTAAATCCTAAATTGATTGTTGAATTGGTATAATTGTAGGATTAGTAAATGTTGACAACGTGCTTCACGGGACACCGTTAGGGTCCATTGACTATACTTTTGTTTGTGTACCTTTAACAAACATCATTGTCAAAACTTGTACCCTCAATGGTTTTGGCGACATGAGAGTTACACTCAAGGTAGTCAAGCTTAATTTGATCTTTAACAGTTACATTGCTTTTTTTGCGATATTCATTCATGAGATTTTTCATTTTAGGATCCTGTAAGAACTATTGATGTCACTTTGTGACAAACATTCATACAAGATAAAGATTTTGACCAATTGGTTTTGTATTAGTTCTACAAGAGATAAGCTTCTTATTTTCTTGCTAATTTCTTACTTTGTGTGTCGCGGTCATTTATTTGTTACTTTGTGTGTTGTGTATAGTTTATTTTTTTATTGAATTGAATTGTATACTATATAGGCGGTGGTCTTTTGTCCATTTCCTCCTCACACCAAATATTATTTGAATATTATGCTGCACAATGTTATCAAGGTAAAGTTTTTGCATTTTAGATCGCCTATAATTTTGGTATTTATAAATTTGTATTATATGCCCATGTGTTGTTAATATGTGACAACTTTGCATTGATTGATATAATTAGAGTAAAAAAAATTTATATTAAAATAAATTTACAAAATAATTTATATATTAATTTATGAAATTTTATTATGAATTGGTAAAATAAATAATAAAAATATCTAAACTATTCAAAAATAAAATAAAAAAGTAAAAAATAATGTAAAATAAAATTAAAAATATTTATATGTTAAATCTTTTATTTAATTTATAAGTTTTATAATTCAAAACAAAATTAATAACTCTTGACTAATGATACATACAAAATAGTGCTTACAAAGTTAACTAAATAAAGTAAGTGTCGTAATAGTTTGTTATCCTATCTTTAAATAATAAAAGGTCATAAGTTCAATTGCTATTAAGATCTTTTTTATTTTTCACTTTATTTGATTCCATGTCACATAAGCATCATGTTAACAACCAACATAAGTATCATGTAGGCACCAATATGTTACGTCAAAGTCAATGTTTGACTTTGTATAATCAACTGACCGAAGGACCAAAATAGTTTAGTCTGAAAATAGGAGAATTAAATATCTTAATTTAAAAATAGGGAGATAAAATTGTTGATTTAAAATTATAGGAAAAGTAAAATTACAATTTAGTTTAATTCTTTAAAAAGAAGACTGATTGCTCATGAAAATTTCACAACAGGAAATCATTCTCAACTAATTATAAAAAACATAATCACAAGACGAAAATAATAAATAGAAAATTTAATAATCAAAAAGACAAAATTTTCAGAGACAAATTTCTTCATATCTTCAAAAATTACAATAAAATCACAATTCGATTTAAAATAATACAATGAAATTACCATTTCATTTTTAATAACAAAATAAAATCATAATTTTATTTGTCGGGATCCAAAAAATATATACCTAAAGCTCATGATTCCACTATATATGTATTCCATAACCAAAGTAGCTTTCCATGAGGCAGGTACTTTTTAATAGAAAAATACATACATACAATGTCGGTACATTAAATCACAAATTGGTAGTGATAATGGTAAGTGCCTGAAATATTTCCAAAGATTCTGGTCCACAATCTTCACTTCAACATTATATCTCAAAGAAGGGGGGAGGGGTCAATTTGCTGGTACACCCTGCACAAGATGCGCATTTTCAAAATTGTCTTTCCGTAAAGCTGATACGAATTATTAATCCGGAGTATTGTTAATCCATAATAGGATTACGGATTGGCAATCCGTAAACTTGTGACTTCCGCGTTAATAGCATGATACTTTAACCAACTGAGGTAATAAGTTAATTATGTTATAAAATAATTAATGTTATTATTATAACACTAAAATTTTTAATATGTATTTAACACAGGTATAAATTTAAATAATAAATTATGTGACAATTAATTTTAATATAAAAATAAATCTATGATCTTTAATTAGAATTTATATATGTAAACAAAATTAATTATTACACCTCTCACTAACCCAGTTAGCCCATACCATCTGACAACCCTGGACACATATCAATCAAGTACGTATTGGACCTGTCACTAACCCAGTTAGCCCATTCTTCGCCATTAACATCAAATGCAAATTCAAAGCACAAAACAAAAAAACCGATCCACACATCAACACAGTATACTATATCTCTACCAAGGGATTTGATTTCCCACCAGTATTTCGGGAACCTAACCCTTCATCTAAAATCTCCACCTAGGCAACAATGACAAATCAAACAAAAATACCTTTCAAATACATAACATTAAACTAATCCACAATTAATCTATACAATTTACCAACCAAAACATAAAAATCACTATCCGAATAAGGTCGAAGGTTTCCGATGGCTCACATCACCACAGCACTTATGGAAAAATTTGATCTCACGATGCTACACACCTTGTTTTGATCCAACGATCGATGTTTATGCGAAAAAACCAAACACAAAAAGTAAAATCACTTTGACAATGCTGAACACAATGACCCCATTCGACTCTCACAACGGAAAACTTGTTTAACAATTCAATGTCTTTATAACTGCTTGAAACACTCCTAACAAAACTGATCGGAGAACACATAAAAAAAAAAAAAAACAAGTCCAAAATTAAAATTAAAATGAACTTCTAATATAAACACCGTTAAAGAAATGCCGACGCCGACCGCTATCCGACTGAAATATAAACAAAGACAACATCAAGCTAAATGAACTTCTAATTTAACAAAAGGGCAAACAAGTAACTTCCATCATTGTGATATATAAAAAACAATAAATTAAAATTACTTACAATACAAATTCCTCAACCCCCAATAAATCAGTATTATATCGGACGGACAGTTAAAGGTGGTCTAAAGTGGACTGCTTAACAATATGGTCCACCGAAGCCTTGTTCACCAATCGTACATTACGATCTATGTTGCTTTTTTGGACTTTGTTTCCAAAAATATATATAATATTCATGTACATTATTTTAAAATGCATTCAATATCACAACCTAGTCGTTTTTTTGGACTATGATGACAAAGATGTAGATATACTAGTTGGAAACGTTCCCGTGGCTAGTAATTGAGATCGATTAATTTATGCTATGTTTTAGTAAGGCTTTTCAGGAGTTTACAAACTATTTTTATTAAAATAAATTTATTTGATAAATAAATTTATTTTAATAATTTGGCTTATGAAAAATAAGTTAATTTATAAGTTGTTAGTTTTTTTTCTTTTTAATTTTGTCCTTATTATTTTAACTAAAATTTCATTCTACTTTTTATTTAATTTTAAAATTTTCTTATCTTTTTTGTTTAGGATTTTTTAAAAAAATTATCTAATTTTACTTTCTTATATGCACATGACACATATGATAATCAATTTATCAATTATTATCACTACTTTATTCCTTAATGTTAAAAATTATTTTGGATCATATCAACTTTATAATTATTTACTAAATTAATCTATATTTTTCCTAAAATTATATGAGTTAATTTAATTTAACTTTAAGGTACAAATGTACAATGCACAATAAACGTTTTTAACAAGAATAATGGGTTGAGGGGGAGGTTGTCCCTCGTAGGCCTTTATAAGCTCCCCTGCCACTATTAGCAACAACATAAAGCTTGAAACTTAATTACTTACCCATTACTAATAATAACTTTAAAGCATTAATACATTTTGGTTAATTGACCTAACAATTTAAATGCTAGCTAGCTACTCGACATTAACAGATTAGATAGTATCTATTCACCGAAATAAAGATGAAAGTTGAAACCTGTTGTTATACATAAATGAAACAACTCTATATGCTAAACCAAAATTTAAGACAGAATTTGTATGCAAATAAGTAGTTTATTACATTTTTCTCAATATCAATAACTGTTGACAAGAAGTTACCCATTATTACAAAAGAAAATTGCCAACTCCCGAGTGGATATAGTTGAGTGACTAAGTAACATGGATCTCCCTTAATTGTAATAGGATTGTTCAAAACCTTATAACTTTGTTCACAAGACAACATGCACTAAATCATAGTCATCACATAAAGGACTTTTTTGGAGGAACATCCAAATGTGGTTTAGCTAAAGCTCCATAACCTCATGCATGCATGCATGCTTAGTGTTTACCTCCAACTCCTCCACCAACACCGGAACCATGACCGGCGCCGGCTCCAACCCCAACTCCTACTCCAATGCCAATCCCAATCCCTCCACCACCACCACGGCCACCGCCACCGCCAACACCTCCCCCTCCTACCCCACCTCCTGCACCAAAGCCTCCACCATGAGCAGAGCCACCACCTATCCGACCTCCACCACCACCGCCACCTCCTCCTCCCCCTCCTCCCCCTCCTCCCCCTCCTCCCCCTAGTCCTCCCCCTGATCCTACACCACCTCCGGCACCAAAGCCTCCACCATGACCTGAACCTCCGCCTATTCCTCCACCTCCACCACTACCACCTCCACCTCCACCACCAATTCCCCCACCAACACCACCTCCTACGCCACCACCTGCACCAAACCCTCCCCCATGGCCTGAACCTCCACCTAGTCCTCCTCCTCCTCCTCCTCCACCTCCACCACCGCCACCACCTCCTCCACCACCAACACCACCTCCAACACCACCACCAGCACCAAATCCTCCTCCATGTCCTGAACCACCACCCAAACCACCACCACCACCTCCTCCTCCTCCACCACCACCTCCACCTCCACCTCCACCTGCTCCACCACCTATGCCTCCACCAACACCACCACCTGCTCCAAACCCTCCACCATGTCCTGAGCCACCACCCAATCCACCCCCTCCACCTCTTCCTGCACCACCTCCGCCACCAATGCCTCCTCCAACTCCACCACCTACACCTCCTCCACCACCTACACCTACTCCACCACCATGACCTCCCCCACCTCCAACACCACCTCCCCCGCCACCACCAAAGCCTCCTCCACCTCCTAGACCACCACCATGGCCTGCACCACCGCCGAGACCTCCACCTCCACCACCACCAAACCCTCCTCCTCCCCCTATTCCTCCGCCGCCACGCCCACGACGGCCCATCCAACCCCTACAGCGCGGTCCACGTCTAAACCGACAATCATCTCCATATCCGTATCTTTCTTTGTCAAGCTTCTCATCACCAACAACAGCTATAACACTCAACTGAAGAACAATGCACATAACAAGGACACTCACGGAAACCCATTTCCTATGGAAATTATTAGTAGCCATTGTCAAAACAATGCAAACACGTTCACTTTACTGCTCTTGAAGAAATGAGGAGTGTGCTTTATATAGGGTTTGTCCACTAGCCAATCCTATAAATGGTGCATGTTATGAACAGTTGGGGATTTGGAGCCAACATTAAACGATGACAAGTGGAACTAGTACGAAAGTCAAAACTCAACGTAGACTTTTTTTCGGTGCTCTCAGTGTACCGGTAGATTCATTTATGTATAAGGAGTTTCAATATCAGTACAAATTATATTTTCACAATTTCATATTTCAAAAAGAGAGAAAAAAAAGAAGAAATATAGATAGAATAAAATAATTGGTGTGATAAAATACATAAAAAATACTGCTACTTAAAAAAATAACTTATAATATATATAACTCTTTCAATATATATGCATCATGCAAATTGGACATTTATTTTTAAGTCTAAGACTTTATTTTATCTAATTAATTTCTATTTCGGGTAGCTTTTATAAATATATATTGTCTCTGCACAATTCCTCGGTGTTCATGAGTGTACGTAGTACTCTCTTTGGTTCGGAAGTATCCGTGCAGTTTGTTTGTACTATAGTTAAAAAATCAAGTGACGAATCCAAATTTTTTTGAGGGAATAAGAAATAATGTTTAATATTTTTATAAAATTAAAATATCATAAGATATTTATAATATCATGATAAAAAATTTAAAATATTTAAACTTTTACAAATTACAATTATCTTTTATCTATTTTCATATTTTAAAAATGTTTTATGATTTTTTCATTATCAATCCTATCAAGTAATTGAGTTTTTTGTTATCTTTATCCCAACAAAATTTTTGTTATTCTTTGTTTTTTTCAATCATTGAGTAGTATACTAATACAAAAAAGACTGTTTATTTATGTAATTTTAGGGAAAAAAATTGTTCATCCATCCTGTTACAAGTTACTGTAATGAGCTGATATAATTTTTGTATTAAATGTGTTATGTTTATTTAAATTTTGGGTTTAAAAAAATCCAATAAGATAATATATAATTTTTTATTGGGATAATTATATATATATATATATATATATATATTAATAAATAAATAAAAAATCTGGGGGCGGCAATTGCCCCACAAGACATAACGTGCATCCGTGAATGTATATATTAGTAGGTAAAATTTATTAAATGTTAGACTTGATTTCTAAAGCAAAATCCTGGTCTTGTAAATGAGAAAAAAAAATCTTAATTGAGACAAATATTTTACTAATCAGTCAAATCTTTCAACAAAATTTACTCAAATAGAGTATCATGATGAACTAAAAAAGACAATAAATAATAAAGGAAGTCTTAAAATTTTGAATTAACGGAAAAAACAACAGTTGAGTGGAATCTCTGCATAACCAAATAGAATTATATAGACCGGATCTACCAAAAAATGCGACTACTAGATCAGAACTTGATTAACCATACATTATATAGTACCTTATGAGTTTAATTATATATAGTCGTTGACTTGTAATTGTGTTTATAAATTCGTATGGTACTATACTTAAATTATATGTGTATTTGATTTTACTTATTTTGAAAAAACAATATACTGTGTTTTATAAAAAAAATATATAATTTTTAAAAATAAACAAATATATGTTAAAAACAATTCTAACCCAACATCATCAAAATATAATAGAGTAAATTGTGTTCGAAGGGACAGTGTGCATATGTTATAAGTTGTATATCAATGGTCGATATAAATTATATAAACCCTAATAAAATATGCACGCAGACCAAGGAAGAAGAAAATACAAATGAGTTCACTTAATAACATATGTACTAAGAAACCTTTTTCTTAATTAGGGAAACCCTTTTCGTATACTCTTTTTCTTTATTGCATTAGCTATATTTGGTAGTAACTGGTAACGAAGTACATGTACATGTATGCTGGCATACACGGAAATGAGTCGTGCATGTACATGTATGCTGGCATATACTGTTGGCTTCCAATCTACCATTCTGCGTAGAATTAAATTCGCTCCGTTAATTATTTGTATGAAAAAAAAAAAGAAAATTGCTCAGACAAATTCTGGCAAATTTGAATGGGCAGTCATGGAAAGAAAATGTTTTCAAATCGAAATTAATAATGGTAGTCTTCGTTGACTCGTGCTGCTGCACTGTCACTACTCAGTGGGGAGAAGCTAAGCTAGATCACAATTCACAACAGCTCCAGTTGCAATACAAGATAATGTTCAGCTCCAGTTTCTAGTTGAGGTCATTCAAGTGTTGGGAGTGTACCCACAGAAACTGAGAAACATCTAATATCTAAAGTTATGTTTAGGTTTAAAGTTTGGTAAGTATTTTTTTTTTTTTTTGCAAATTTAATTTTAATGCAAAATTACACATTTTAATGCATGAGAAGAAAAGATTTATTATTTTGAAACTAAAAAAAGTACTTTTTATTTCTTGTTTGGTAAAGAAGAAGAAAATAGGACGAATGAAAATAGAAATGATGAAACGAAAATAAGAAATTAAATATATTTGATTGAAGAAAATAGATAAAGAGTAAAATAGAGAGATAATTAAAAATAGATGAGAAATATATAGTACAATAAATCCTATTAATTTAAAATCATTTATTCTTTTTCTCTCTCCTACTAAACAAATAACAAGCTCATCCTTTTTCTGAATAGAGACTTAATCTTTTTTAACTTTAATTCAAACATATTCTAAGTCAAGACAAAGTAATTACTATAAACTTACTTTATATTTATATATATTTATAAAATTCATAACTTATATATAAAAAACTTGTTTTTGAGACTTAAAGCGATATAACGCGCATTTATAAGAATTTAAATATGTCTTGATATCTACACCCACACATTTATTGGCAAAAAAAATTGTTTCATCCTTATAACCAGCTAATTACCTTGAGTTTTAATCTGAATATATAATTATGTTAAATATTTTAAAAAAATTATTATTCATAATCATCTTATCTAATTTAAACAAAATTATTTACAACAAAGCATATTTATAATCTCTACGTAAAGAATTTCAATTAAAAAAAATGTACATCGTTGACAACACTAAGGTTTACTTTAAAACTTTCAAGTTACTTTTTTTTTTCTTTTCAAATTTCTTGTAATAATTGTTTTTTTGCTGTAATTATTTTTTTCTTTATCAAATTCATTGTTGATTGTTTCAAACTAATTGAATGGAATTTTAATTTGTGAAAAGACTCGCATTGTCCATAACTATGTTTGCAAGAAAGATTGACTATAACTTCAAAATTTAAGTCAAAATATATAATAATAATGATTACATTAGAGGGAAAATGAATTAACTAAAAGTTTACATGTGACATTTGTTTACATGACAAAAAACTTCATATTATATACTAAAGATTCATTTATTCAAGCTTAAAGAGTTAATTTTGTAATGCAACCTTTTTTTAGTTTTATTTTTCAAAAACTATAGTTTTATCTTTTGAAAAATTTACAAATACATTTCTTAAAGTTTTACATTTTTTAAAATATTACATAATTATTATAAAAATTTTAAACATAATTTTAACCGAAAATGAACCTTTTGTTTTTTAAGAAAAAGGCACACTATAACAAACAAATTCTAAATTAATGAAACTAAACTACTATATATACCAACAACAACAATAATACTAATAGCTGTAAAAAAACAATAATAATAATAACAATCTCATTATTTCCATGGCACATGAACATCAGGTGCCTTGAACCTATTTAAATAAATATATAGTTTAAATAAGAATATCATATATAATCCAAACACGGATGATCTTATAGCTGCTGAATTTGGACATAACATGAAGGAGGGGAGGACAGGAGCAATCTATAATTCTATAATAATCTATGGCATCATAACATGAATGGTACAAGAGAACAAGAGAAGAGGCTTGAGTTAAGCCATGAATGGAAATGAATGACACTGTTCAAATAAGAATACCAATGCTGTTGGTGGCATTAATAGTGGCCCACAGCCTTGCCACACCGAATAGCATTACTTGGAATTGGGTACTCATCTCTCCATGAATTTGCAGGGGAATACACTCTAAGATAAAATTGCTGGCCCAAATACTGATGAACCCAATTCTCAGACCTCACATTCCACATTCCCACATTATCCAAAGGCATGTAAATTGCAGTCCATGACTTGGGATACACCTGTCAAACCAATTAATACTTTTCAATATCTAAATAATAATGACAATGAAAACGATATGGCATCCAACTAAATAATTCATGCACATGCACGACCCTACAAATAATTTTTACCCTATTAATCAATCAGAAATTATCATGTACGATGATTTTGTCGATTTTTATAATAATTATCTTAAAAGTCATTTATAAAGTACTGACCGACTATCAATATACAAGCCTTTTATATTGTCTGTACATTTGTTTTAAACTCTAAAGAGAACACATTAAGAGTTATATCATATCACAAGGGATAATTAAGTTGATTACCTGAACTGTGGAACGAGAAATTGTATCTCTTAAATTGTAATTTAGCCTGCTTGCTGATGACCATTGACCTCCATCCATTCTGTTCATTCAAATGAATAGGCGTATTATTATAATGTTGAATTAGTATGACAAAAATGTGTATATTTGTAAGTTCAAAGATAGAACTCAGTCAGAATTTTGACAGGAGATACATGTGACTCCAAGTTGGTGAGTCCAAAAATCATAGATCTCAAAGAATACGAAGAGTTCCATAGAAGTAACCCATTGTATTAATAAAATGAAAAAAGATAATAACAAATAAGAGTGCTACATACATGCATCATTTATAAAGCTTGTTGAACTAGTAATTAACATGTAATTAACTAGCTTATCAGAAAGCTAGTAGAATCAAAAGCTGTAACACTAAGCAGTTTAGTATCAAATTTGCAGCAGAAAGGAATGAGTTGGGCAATCTTACCCTACTACAAAGAAGCTGTGGCCATCAACGTGCCATGACTCCACAGTGTCTTCAGTGTTCTCAAACACAACCTCCACAAAGCCTCGAAAATCGGCTTCCATGACAGAAGTTTGAAGGTAACCACCACTACCAGTGGGGTAGTCAGGGATACTTCCAAGGGAGAACACCCCTTGAATCTTGTAGTAATCAGCCAGTTTAAGTGGTGTATCAGCAGGTATGAAGGACACACTATTGACAGCGTATCTCTGTTTGCCATTGATAACTGGAGCAGAATTTTGAAGTCTAATTGTTCGAGTTGTGTTTATCAAACCATAATGGTATGATCCTTGTGGATTAGGTCTTGGCCCACTTGCTGTCAAATTCCTCCTGATTTAATCAAGTACATGTTGTAAGTAAGCATGGTACAGTGAGAATAGTATATTTCAGAGACATTAAGATAACATAAAAATTTGGCAGTATAAAATCACATAAACTTGTTATATCACTCGACTAGTTCTTCACTATAGAATAAGTCGATTAGATCTCAAACAAAATATTAATATAATTCTGTGGTGGATAATTCTAAAGGATCAAATAATGATTTTAGAGTGTTGTTCTCCAATCTAAATTATAGTTTAACCTTGGTAACCTACATTGATTTTTTAAGCAAACCTTTATTATAGAGATTACTGAGGTGAAACTCTAATTCTGATTGGATAAGGATACTAGAAACACCTAAGGAACTGCATTTGTATTTTGTCCAAAGGAAAATTGCAAGCAAAATTATCAGCAAATAGCATATAGCTAGCTAATGAAGAACAACATGAAAATGCGAATCTAAGTAAATACCTAAGAGAGCGAGCTTGGTTTAAAGACCAATCAACTTGAATAGTTGGCCCCCAAGGAAAAAGGCCAGTAACACCTCCACCAGAGTTACTATAACGAAAAATGGAGGTAGCATTCAACACTTGGGAGGTGAATCGTGTTGTGACAACAATGAGGTAGTCTTGGGGTGGTTGATCAGCAGTAACCAACACAGAGTAAGTCTGCCCTAGATGAACATCAAGTGAATCATAAATGTTTTGGAGAGTGTGGGTCCCTTCCACCTCAACAATTGTCATTTTATGCCCTTGGATTCTAAAGTTGATGGAAGAAGTGAGTCCCACATTTGATATCCTGAATCTGTACGTCTTGCCTGCCCAAAAATCAAGCACCTCATGATTTAAAATCCAATTATTGTAGCTAGATCTGCTATGGCATCAGCTTTCAAGTAAAGAAATTGCTTGAAGTTTTTGTATACCTTGATCAACTGTAAATGTGTAGGCATTGGAACCACGTCCATTGATGATAATCCCATCTGGGAAGGGAAGGTCACTTCCACCATCCAAAATAGCCCTCAAATCCTGCAAGAATCAATACAAGTTTACAGATGATTTAGCCTGTGTTTGGAAACATGTGTGCCAAAGAATAAATCATGTCACATGATTATTGACGCAAAAGCTACAACTAGTAGCTTCTATCCAGATGTGAAAAACCACATCCATAGAAATTATTGCATAGTCACAGACCACCATGTGTCTATTGTCCCAACCAATCTTCACTAGACATATAACCGAAATTTTCAATTTATGAGGAAGAGTTTATAACTCTCAATTACATGTCGTGTGCCAATTAGTTGGGACCATGGTGGTCCTGTACCATTAAACATGTAATAATTTGTCTTGACACATGACCAAACACGCACATGGGTGGAATTTCTTGAACAGCATAGACTGTTTCTTAGTTACATTGTATGGAATGCAAGGACTAATATAAAGCTCCTTTTAAAGTGAGGTGATGTATAAAGTGGAAAAGTAACAATACATCTAGAAAATTGATTTGATAAAATACTTGCAAACTTAGCCAAATCCAACAACATTTATCCAAAGAAAGCAACTTACTGTGTGATTTCTCTTGTACCAGTCTCCTGCCAATATCGTGAAATCTCCTGCTGGAGGAGGAAAAGGCACCGGAATCCCGGGGCGGCTCTCAATTTTGAATCCACCATAACCTCCTGCTGCCTTGTGGAATGCAAGGGAAGGGTAGTAGAAGTAGCTACCTATCTGATCCTTCACTTGAAGAACATAAGTGAAGTTATGCCCTGGTAGAATTGGACAATTGGTACCATACACTCCATCCTGCCATGAGTTTCTCCTCTGCAGAACTCCATTCCTATAAAGAATCAAGTAGTATAACACTGAATTCTCCTCACATGAATAATAATAAGCGTTGCAATAGAAGTCTTAGCCCTGTCATTTTATTTACTTATTTGGTTGGTTATCACTAATTTACTCATCAAACATTGCCTACCATTTTGGGGCAAAGGCAAGATTCCATCATGTATTATATTGTAACATCTACAAATTACATTAAAAATTTGATGTTTCTAAATCATACAACTATTTAATATTTCAATCAGGGGAGTGTCTGTTGTCACTTGTCACAATTTTTAATTATATAAAATTCTCTAAATTATTATTTTGATTAGCAAATGAGGTTATTTATAAGAAAATTATATAAAATAGGAGTTATAATAAACATATTAGCGTGACAATAGAAGAGTCTTATAGATCTATTGAACCACAAAACATAAAATCAGTGGCAGTTCCAGTCAAAGAGATTTTAAAACCACCCAGATCTAGGCATTTAGCAAATAATATATTCCTGTAAACCAAACCAACCACAATCCTTCCTCTGCATTACCCCTTTTAAACGACATCGTAGCTTCCAAAAAAAGGCTTTCATAAATGGTCAGAAAACAGAAGAAAAGGGAAAACTTTTTTTTCTACAATTTTTTTTCTGTAGCTTATACTTTGAGAGTGAACTGAACAAGAAGGAAATCAGAGAAAGAAACTAACCAAGATAAGAGGAAAGGTTCATCCAAGCTGTTGTAAACATTGATAATCAAGTTGTCATTGGTCACAGCTTCAATTTGTGGCCCTGGGAATTGCCAGTTTATCAAAATCCCCTGCCATTAAAATTTACACATCATATATATTAATTTCATTCATAAGAAAAACTAAGATTATGAAGATAAGAAAATCAAAACAACACTAAAAAAAGGCACCTGTTGTTTAACACCAAGTGGATAAATGTCTCCATATGTAACATTCCAAGTGTAGAATCTATAAGGGTCTTCCCCTCTAGCACATGACACCAACAAAACCAAAAATAAGACACAACACTCTCTTATGGAGCAACCCATTTCTTAATTCTAGGATTCTGCTTCCCTCCCAAACCCAAAAAATGTGGAAATGGGAAAATGAAAATCTTGTTTCAACTTTGAACCAACCAAGTTCAATATTTTTTTAACACAGCACCACCCTCTTTTCCTTTGTGCAAAGGGGTCAATGCCAACCCTTTGCTTTCTTTTTCTTTTGCTTTAGAAACTCAGCCTAAGACAACTGATATAAAGAGAGATAATGTCGGGAGAGAGAGAGAGAGAGAGAGAAACCAAAGGATTCTTCAACAGAAGCAATGGATCATTAGGGAACCACCTCTTGCATTTGCATGTGGATATGTGAGATAGTAACCAGTGGCATAATTGAGCTGTACCCAACAATGCAGTACCTTTATAATGAGTGTCAGCAACCCCTTCAGACTACGTCCTTTCAAATTGACCATAGCTAAGTCATTGATTTTAAATTATTTGATGTTAAAATATACCAAAAAGGAAATAGAGGCCCAGAATTAAAAAAAATAGTTAAATTATTCATTTATTTTTTTTTATAATTTTTATTTTTTAGTTTTTAAAGTGATTTTTTTTTATAATTTACAAATTACATGAACTAACTAATAAAAAATTAAAATGTAAATTATAAGAACTAAAAAAATACTTTTAAATTACATAAAGTAAAAAAGAATTAAAATATAAATTATAAAGATTAAAAAAATTATTTTCAAATTATAAAAATTAAAAATATAAGAATCATGAAACTTATATAAAAACATAGTTTAACCTAAAAAAAATTGAAAGTTACCGGATAATTATAGAACCACTATTATGGAATGACATTTACTTACTTTGGTATGCTAAAAGAATAATAATGCCTTAATGATAGAAGACAATTTTAAACTCTAAAACCAAATTCAAGGTTTAACTTTATTTACTTTTATAATAATTTATAACCGCAAGTTGCTTTTTTAATTAGGAAATGTGAGGAAAAACTTAACATAAACATAGAAGAGTATCAATTATCAGGGATGAATTTGTCTTTTTGTTCTTTGTTGCTTTTTGTCTTGAAGGAACTATGTAACTGATTTGCTCCAGAAAACAGTGCATTAGGGTCTACTTTGTCTGCAGGTGTTTGAAAATCCTGGTCTTGTGCATTGATAGCCAGTAACCACTTTTTCTAACACGGTAACACTTACTAGATTTTAATTCTACACGTTGATTCCGTGGCTCGTCTAAAAAAATATTCTCTCTCTCTCCCTCATTTTCTTTAATTAAAAATGTTTATAGTTTAATTGTAGGATTTCCTCTAAACATAAAGAAGCAAATCAAGAAATTTATTGTTTATTTTTAATGGGTCAGTTTGTTTAAATTTAAAAAATATTCTCTAAAACAGTATTATTTTATTAATGCTACACATGATACATGAAAAAAAACTAGTTTTGAGGATTTCAATTTTTATTTTAAAAAACTTATATAAGGATAGATTTGAAAAATACAATAAATGTTAAAAAATTTGAATAGACGTATTAAATTAAACAATATTCCCACCCTAAGTATAGAAATATTAACATTAAAAAACTTTAATTAATGCTACACATGATACATGAAAGAAACTAGTGTTTATCTTAATTCATATAAACACTATATTTAGATTATAGTTATCATTAATTTTTCAATAAAATAGAAATATCTCTATGAGTTTTATGAATTTTCTTTTGAAAGAGATGTTATAGAGCGTGTTGTACTCTTTTTACTACGGGAATTTTTTTATAGAAAAATATAAGAAACCAAAAATATTTTTATAGTAAACAACGGCTTACAGTTCTTAAAAAACCACCATGTTCTTTAGATTTGGCCACTTTTGTTAATATAATCGGAAATTGGGAAGGTCAACTCTATAAGACATGAATGGGCCACATGGACTTCAGCCAACCCAAACCTAATATGGATTGGGACCATGTTGGACTTCTGGACTACAGTTTACCCTTAAAAAGCAAATTGCTATTCCTACATGAGATTTTGTTATTCTCACCTATCCTTTTTCCAGATACAATCCAAAGGACCAAAATAACCCTATCCCCTTTTTTACACCCTTCCCCAATCCCTTCTCTTTCAGAATCTTGCTTCTTCCACCCCCACCAAGTGACCATGTTTTTGGCACCCCACCCCGTGACACTGTCTGACCAAGATGGTAGTGACCATGCATATTCAAGTCTCCGCATTGCCGCCCTGTCAACCTTCGGCAAAAACACCAAAAGGGGCCCTTTTTACAAATTATTTACCAAAAAGGGGCCCTTTTGCAATTATTTCCGGGGGGTCTCTTTTTTTATTGCAAAGCGCCCCCCACCCAGGCGCCTCCACTGTGCACGTGACACAGGGAGGTAGCGCCCCTGACGCAGGCGCCTTTGGTAGCGCCCAGGGGTCAGGCGCCATTTGTAGCGCCCAAGGGTCAGGCGCTACGGCTAGCGCAGGGCAGCCAGGCGCCTGCCCCCCCCCCCCCCCCCCCCCACCCCCCCAGCCTCTTCTTCTCACACCCCCTCAGCCCCTTCCCACACCCCCCAGCCTCTTCTTCTCACACCCCCCCAACCTCTTCCCACACCCCCCACCCGAAAATTCTATATTTTTTATATTGTTTATCAAAAATTTAAATTTTGTTTCATTTTTGTTATTAGTATTATTTGTTATTTTTTTATATTCTCCCACCCCAAAATTTCAATAAGATTATTTTTTATACACTCTAAATTGTATATTTTTTAATTTGTTTATCAAAAATTTAAATTTTTTTCATTTTTATTATTATTATTATTTGTTATTTTTTTATATTTTATTATTCTCTCTTTTTGAAGTATATATAAGTACATTTTCAATAAAATACATTTTCACCTAAAATACATTTTGAAATCCTAAAATGTTTTAAAAGGTTTTTTGATTTGGTCAATTCTTTTTTGATTTGGCCATTAAATTACGTTAGAGATCACTTTTGATTTATGTGTCATTAACATTATGGTTATTTATTTTTATTTATTTTAAAAGCATTGCACAATAAATTGAAACGTTGAAGTGACAATAATATAAAATTAACATGAAAAAAAATCATACAAAGTACATGACAATATGAAACACATGGAAAAAAATAATACAAAGAACATGAAAATGTTAAACCATGCGGAAAAAATATAAACTCATTATTAATCAATCATCACTATGTCTGTGATACCGCGACGAAGTTCCACATGGCCGGTCCCAATTTCTAGCTGCCCTATCAGGATTTCTTCTTCTAGGATTCGCCCTTTCATCCACTTGGTCAACCTCGGCAGAGAAATCATGACGTAAATCGACCCTTAATAAGTCGTCCATGTCGGGTATATCTCCAGGTACATTCCACGGACCAGCAAGTGGGGCATTTGGGGTCGATACTTGACCACTTTGGGTAAATGAAGGAGTTTCCGTTGAAGAAGGAGAGGACCCAAATATGCCTGCAAAACTATACCCAGGTTGAAAATCATGTGGGTATGAATACATCGGCGGCATCTGAGACGGTTCTTGGGTGAATGTCAGCGGTGTGTAATACATTCCATGTTATTGTTCTGGCATCGGAGGCAAACTATATGTTGCTGCATCAACAGTTTCCCGACGTCGCGCTAAGCCTCGAGTCTCCACACTTTGCCGTAGTATATTAAACTGTTGATGTTCAAATTGTGGCTGAGAAGGGGGAGCATCTTCATGTGCCTCAAGTATCCTATCCTCTTCCTCAGACAAAAGAGTGATCTTCTCGATACATGGCAGTAAATCGTCAAAAGTAGAAACCCTTCTCCCAACAGGCGACACCATAAAATGTAGTGTTTCGGCGATTTCACCCTGCATAGAAAATAAATGAATAGTTATTAAAATAATCTTAAATAAGCGCAACATTATTTTCTAAATTATAATGGACAATGTATACCAATAGTCCTCTTCTTGCATGTTTTGGGTCCACATAAACTTTTGTTTTACGCCTGTACAACCTCATATATTCAGAGTTCAGACCGAGGGTCCCTGTTTGTGGCGGCGTCTGCTCTACTCTCCTTTCATAGCGACTATTTCATTCATTAAGCGCGGGTTGCATTAGTCGCATCCAATTTTTTCCTTCCTTTCCCTTTAATGTCAAGTCATGTATGTTGTTGGGTTGCATTACTGGTCCCGGAATAGGTTGCTGCATTCCAAATTGTCTCATGACTCTATCCGGCTGGTGCCATTCCACTTTTTGAAAACAAATAAGTGGTATGATACATGTCCATAATACAGACCCAAAAAAACAAACTTGACTCAAATTCATTTCCACATGTCCAGCATAAGGGACCCATACAAACTGCATATAAAAGTTAAATTTAATAAATTAATTAAGAAATACAACATCATTTAATAAACAAACATCAAAATTGTTACCTCGTCGCGTTTCATGACATCTAATTTACGACGAAACTCAATTAAATTGTCATTGCCTATGTGATGCAATTCACCTCCCAACCAATGATTAACATCAACCAAGCATGTTTATTAATAATGAATTCAAAATAGTAAAGGAAAGTATACCTGTAACCAAGTGGCGCGTTTTGTTGTTGTGGAGGAATAACTGAGGGGGCTAATGTTGGGCATCGTTCCCATGCCCATAATTGAATCAAGAGAGTGAAACCGCCTATTGATTTAGCATTATAGTCTGTTGCGATGCACATCTCTCTATAAAGGTTACCCAAAACAGCAGCTCCCCATGCATAACTACTGCACTCTCTAAGGTCTCTCAGAAACTGCAAATATTTCAAATGCACCCGTTTGCTGCTTTTGTCAACAAACATTACCCCACCTATGAATCGTAAGATCCAAGCACGAGCAAATCTTTCAAGGCCTTTTTGGTTGCCTGTAAAATCATGAATATTTGCAAAATGAGAAGACAACCAACTCAATTTAATTGAGTTCCCATCAATTGCAGCATCGTCAGGCATGACACCCAATAATTCATGAAACAATTCAAACCAGTCAATATTTGTATTTCCAATTAATGGTCTTCCATCCACAGGAATACCAAGTAGCACAGAAACATCTTGAAGTGTAATAGTTGCCTCTCCACACTTCAAATGAAATGTATGCGTTTCTGGCCTCCACCTTTCAATAAAAGCATTCACCAATGCTCCATTCACTTTCAGCTGCGCCAATTTCATTATCGGGTACAAACCCGAAATTTATAATAGAGGAATAATTTCTTCGGGCGGTGCTTCTCTATGATTGTACAGTGGTGTGGCTCGTCGAATTTTTAATGTCCTATCATTAGCACCATTCCAAATATGTTGGGATACATGATTTTTTTGCATCCACAATAAATCATCCTCTAATGGTCCAGATGCCACGTCATAGTGATGAGAAGATGACGAACTAACCATATTAAAACTCCTGTATAGAAAGAAAAAAAAATTAATAGTCACACATATCATAAATAATAAATAAAGTTAAGTACGTACGCGTAATTTAAATTTTAGAAACGAGCACGTAATTTAAATTTTAAAAATGAGCACGTAATTTAAATTTTAGAAACAAACACGTAATTTAAATTTTCTTCACATTGAGTGAGGAATTTTTTTACTTAATTTTCAGAAAATATATTTTTTTTTCTCCATTTCAACAATTTCAAAAAACATATATATATATATATATATATATATATATATATATATATATATATATAAATTATATATATATATATATAATAAAAAATAATTTTTACACATTCAGAAATTTTTTTCTTCATTTTCAGAAAAAAAAAAATATATATATATATATATATATATATATATATATAATAAAAATTAATTTTTACACATTCAGAATTTTTTTTCTTCATTTTCAGAAAATATATATATATTTTTTGTCAATTTCAGCAATTTCAATATATATATATATATATATATATATATAATAAAAAATTATTTCTTCACATTATTGAGGAATTTTTTTTTTCAACTTTCAGAATATATATATATATATATATATTTTGTCAATTTCAGCAATTTCAATAAACATATATATATATATATATAATAAAAAATAATTTCTTCACATTGTGGATTTTTTTTTTCTCAACTTTAGAATATATATATATTTTTTTCCTCAATTTCACAAATTTCAGAAAATAATATAAGAACACGTATATATATATATTTTTTATATATAATAATAATATGCCTTTCTATTTTAAATACGCCTAATAACAATATTACAGTAATATTTATTATGAATCTTAATTAAATTTATATTCTAAAAATTAAACAACCGTAACATAAATAAACAATTTGTTATATAATTAATAAAAAATAACTAAAATAATAAACAAATTAAACTAACAGCAAAAATATATAAAGATAAAAAAAATAAACTTGTTATGTTGTGAGTTAATACAATTTTTTTGTACACAAGATGACCACCTGCAAAAAAAAACATACAAATAATAAAATATAACAATTTATAAAAAATAAATAAATTTGAAACAATTAAAAAAATAACATACCAGCAAGTTTGGGGGAGAATGAAAACAAAAATGGAGTGTTGGGAGGGGGGGAACAAGCCTGAGACAGAGGAGAGTTTGGGGGAGAAGGAGGGAGTGGGGTGAGGGGGGACCAGGGGGTGAGGGGGGGACCAAGAGGGGGTGGGGGGGGGGGGGGGGGGGGCTTTAACGCGGAAAGAGGGGGTGGGGGGGTGGCGCCTGGTCCCTAGGCGCCTAGGGTCGCGCCTGGTGCAGGGGCGCCACCAGTCGCGCCCAGTGCCAGGGCGCTACCAGACGTGCCTGCATTAGGGGCGCTACCTCCCTGTGCCACGTGTCACGTGCACAGTGGAGGCGCCTGGGTGGGGGGCGCTTTGCAATAAAAAAAGAGACCCCCCCCCCCGAAAATAATTGCAAAATGACCCCTTTTTGGTAAATAATTTGTAAAAAGGGCCCCTTTTGGTGTTTTTGCCGTCAACCTTCTCCTGTCAATAGAAAGGTGCTTTTTCTAATAAAAAAAACTGCTAGATCTAACGAAAAAAGGATTCCATTATGTAAACAAACACAAAGAAATCCCATTTCCCCGTTCATAATATGGTTAGGAAACAGTGGAAATGAGTTTCTGAATGTATCCGAATCTGGATCATAACGGAAACCCCTTTTCTCTATGTATCCAAGATTTCGATACATAATGGAAATGAGTTTTTGCTATGGTTATTTTCAATTTTAAGTTTTTTTTTTAATTTTTTTTGTTTGTACATATTTCATTGATTATATACTTAATTTAATTCAATGTGAGCTTTTGATATGCAAGTATATACATTATAAAAATTTATTTAAATTTTAGTAGTATTTATTTAAAATCAAGTCATACTAGTACATATTTGTTGTAGTTAATATTTATATTTGAATATGTAATTATTTAAAGGTTAAATTATTTTATTGGTCCTTTAATTTATTTTTTAGGTTTCATTTGACTAAGTGACAATTTTAAATTATCACAAAATGTATATGTAGATAATACTACCAGATTTAGACCACATGTAGGATCAAATTGAAATGATTTTAAAAATTAAAAGATCAAATTGAACCTAAAGAAATAAAGAGTCAAAATGTAAAAAATAAATTAGAAAAAAAAACAAATTTAACCTTATTTAAATGATAACATTTATTTGAATTAAGTTAAAGTTAATTAGTTAGTTAATTATTAAAGTAATTAGTTATTTAGATTATGACATGCCCGACGAATTAGTTATTTAGTTATTACAATTTAATTAGTTATTTACATTTGTTTAATTGTTATTTTGCTTTTTTTTTTTTTGGTGTTCAAGCAGACCCCTTTGCAATGGAGGATGCTAGACCAACTATCAGCCCGTTGTCGGTATAGAGATGCTAACATGATTGGAAGCATTGCAGCACTAATAACAATAGGAGGTGCATTAGGAGGAGGTACCAAAGGATGCTGAGGACGTACCTCATGGTGAACAACATGTTGAGGATGTATGTGGGGCATACTTGTGAAATTAGGTCTGATATGATTAAAGTAGTGAGTTATTGATTCAACTAGTGCCAATTAACCTATATATATATTAAAAATTTAAAATTATATATGTATTTATTATATATAGGTATATAACTAATATTATTTAAGTAAGAAAAATTCAATCATATTTTAAAACTCAAAATAATAATTAATAATAATAAGATATCAAAATGGTATTGTACATTAGTTTATTTTTATTGGTATTTGTAAAATTGATTAAGTCGGACCAATCCAATTAAGATCTGGTAACTTAATCGATCGGATTATTTTGAGTCAATTGTATGATTGATCCAATAGTAAAACTGGTTCACTTAAACTCATGAGTCCTATTTGAATTCGTACAACCTACTGGATGGAACCGAATTTCACAACTATCATTTAGGCTGATTTTGCAAATCGAATTGTTGAATTTCCATTGGAGACTTACTCCTTCCATTTGTCAATGTGAGAGTCATCTAGAATACTTTAATGATCTTTAGTGTTTGTATGATCATCTTAATCGTGCCAGCCTCCAATCCACAAATCGGTGTGGAGGATATAATTTGCTTATGATATATGACATCAATTTGTTTAAATTTATTTATTAAAAAAGTATTTTTAAAAAAATTTGTTTATCTAATTCGTTTGCTGAAAACAAATTTATTTGCTTATTAAATAAAATATGTTTTAAAAAAACTTATTGTAAATTTAAACAAATTCACCCATTATCATATTTAGACTTGTTTATTGGTTGTCTTTTTAATTTGTAATTTAATGGATTATTTTTGGTTTTTCACGCGCGGATATATGAACACATGCCAATTGCCAACCATGACCCATCAAGAGACATGCATCAGTTACATGGAAGAGAAGCCTCGTGCATATATATGGAAGATGACTAGGGTACATGCCTTGCATTGAGAACCAGACAAGCGACTTTGACCAACTACAAATGGATGAAAATAATTAAATAAAAATATATAACAAAAAAATTAATTAATGTATTTAGAAATTTAAAAATGATACCATAAAAAATAACAAACAATTTTTTTAGAAAATTCTTTTAATTAGGAAGAAAGGAAATAATTAAGTTGTTGAATGATTTATATTTTGTTTTAACAAGTCTAATTAAAATACTCATTTAAATCTTTATCTAACGATGTAAAATTCATACAGAAAATCCATCTCCACCGAACGCACTCACAGCCCTTTCTATCTTGCCATCAAGTGAGTGGTGAGTTCGTCTGAAAAAGCAACGACAATTCCTCGTTCTTGAGATGCATCAAAAAGACATTATAGATACGTAGCAAAATGCAGCACATACATAGCCACATATCTCACGTAATTGACCACAAAAACATTTTATGTTGCAATGGTTCACGGTTCACCACGTAGCTTACTTTCAACTCTGAATCGAATAATGAAATTTTCTTGCATCGGTGACTAGGTTGAGCACTGGAACTTTTTTAACGTGGATCCCACCTTTGATACGTAACTTCTTAAGAATATTTTTCAATCTAACTCGTGTTATTTCACGTTAATTTTTTTATTCACTAGAAGTCATCTTTTATTTTCTCCAGATGATTTCACATTTTATAGAGAAAAGGAAAAAGTGATATAAAGTAAAATATTTTCAATTACTTTCTGACTTTCACATTTTTTAACATTTATTTTTATGTTTATTAAAAATTCTCCTTATACTTTTATTTTCTCTCTGTATCAAATGATTGTAGACCATGTCCATTCCAAGTACTCGTACTCTTTTTTCTTAATAAGAACTGTTAAAATTTTACCTTGGAGTTAACCTTATATCGAGATATGAGATGATTTTTTTTAACAAATAACAATAGTAATAACAAACAAAAAGTTGATAATTAATATTGATAAAATATAAGAATATGCGATTATTTGTACGTAGAACTCATTTAATAAAAAATGAAATTGTTGGGTTAAAAAGAAAAAAATATATTTAAATTATATAAGATAAAAATAAGCTATGCATAATAGTAAATTCATTTAAAATGAGTATAAATAAATAAAAAAGAGATATATGAAAAACATGATTGTAAAAATAATCAATATAAAAATATCAAACTTTAAAATGAAAACAAAATAAAGAAAAGTAACCTAAAGCAAACATATTTTTATTTCAATCATAACCAAATCATTGGATACAAATCATTGGATACAAGTGATTAATATAATGAAATTAAGGTTGAAATGTTAGGTAATACATAAGTTTGATCCTTGACGAAAATAACTCTTGATCAAACTTTACTTACCTTTTGGTCGAACTCCGAATTAGTCAAGTTATTTTTCCTGAATAAATCGAAGGGTTAAGATAAAAAAAAAATCGTTGTAATTTTGGGGTCCCCACAAATTATACACACAAGCTAAATTCGAGTGTTTCATATGTTCTTTTTTTATATAAATAGTTAAATTTATCTTCAAAAGTGTGATGCGATGATAAATTAATCCCTTAAAGATTAAAAATATAAATTTAATCCCTGAATGTATAAAAAGTGTGATAAATTAATTATACCATTAAATTTATAAGACTATTTTATCATTAAATTATAATATTTAAAGATTAATTTGGTAATAAGTTATATTTTTTAGGATTAATTTGACATTAAGTTACAAAATTTAAATACTAATTTGTCATTAAATTATTTAGAAGACTAATTTATCATATTTTTCACATACTCAAATATTAAATTTAAAATTTTCATTTTTCAATAACAATTTGTGAGCCTCCAACTTTCACACTTTCAGCACAAATTTGATTATTTACCTTTGTTTTTTTTTAAGGATATGGAGCTTTTCGCTTGCATCCACAGAATCTTCATATGTGTGTCTCTCGATCTCTTCCTTTTCTTGGCCCATAACACTAGCCAGAGAGTGTGTGACATTTCCACCTGCAACTCCAATCTAGAGAAACAAAGAGAGAATAAAAAAACAAAAAACTCTGAACAAATAGAAGAACATGGGGTGGATAAAGGCAGCAATTGGAGATGCAATTTTGACATCAATGTGGGTTTTCATAATCTCAACATTAAGGATTGTCACAACTGAGATAACAGTTTTCCTTGGCCTCCAACCATTTTTCCTTGCAGGTCTCATAATCAGCACCATCCTAAACTCCATCTATGTCCTCACCATAAGCTTCATTGGAAGAATCTTAGGTGGTGTCAGCTTCAACCCTTCAACAAGTCTTTCTTTCTACACTGCAGGGTTGAGGCCTGACTCATCCCTTTCATCAATGGCAGTGAGGTTCCCTGCACAGGCATATGGTGGTGCTGTTGGCATCAAAACCCTTCTTCTAGTGATGCCATCTCACTACAAGGACATGCTGAAGGGACCTTTCTTGAAGGTGGACTTGCATTCTGGTGCTGTTGCTGAAGGGCTGTTGACTTTCATTCACAACATGGCTATCTTCTTTGTCATGTTTAAGGGTCCTAGGAACCCTTTTGTGAAGGTGTATTTGCTCTCTGTGACTACTGCTGCTTTGGCTATTCTTGGAGGTGGCTTCACTGGGCCTTCCATGAACCCTGCCAATGCCTTTGGATGGGCCTTTGTCAACAACAAGCACAACACTTGGGAGCAATTTTATGTCTATTGGATTGGTCCCTTCATAGGGGCTTCCTCAGCTGCTTTGATTTTCAGGTCTATGTTTATGCCACCAATCAAGCAGAAGAAAGCTTGAATTAGTTGAACTTTGTACATTTTGATTGACTAACTGAGTAATAAATAAAACATTGCCTTTAGTTACTTCTTCTTCTTCTTCCCTTGACACTTAGCTTTAAGTTGGAATTTTGTACATGACTTCTATCTATCTGCTATTCTGAATATTCTGAAAGACTACTGTGGTCTAGGAAATTTCAGTATTTTATTATGTAGGTGAATTCTAACCTTTTTAGAAGAGTATTCATGATAAAGGGTGTGCTTAGTAATAAGAGTGAGACAAATGAAGAGAATGATGTGAATGAGTTGCTTAAATTGAAGACTAATAATTTTTTGCATAATTTCTTGGATGAACCATTATTGCTGTATTTTTTAGCAATTGGAAATGTTCTTTCATATAATTAGTGAAATAAAATATTGCCTTTACTTCTTCCTTTTATTCCCTTGTGACTTGTGGTTGAGTTGGAAATGTGTACATGATTTATGCTATTCTGAGAAACTATTGTCGGTAGGGAAATTTAAGGATTTAATTTGAATGCTAACCTTTAGGAGTATTCATGATAAAAGTGTGCTTATAAGAGTGAGACAAATGTGGATTCTCTGCCGTCACAAGTCGCTATTGTGACTGCATAAAATCCTGGCCGCAAAAAATAATTAAATATAGATTAAATAATAAAAGAAAACACAACTCAAGAAAATCTGGAGCATTGGATCATAAGCACCGCAGGACTCTGCAGTTATTTTTGAACTGCACAAAAAATAATTATTATATGAAAGTGGGGAACTAATAGCTCAGCTAGACTTATATGTGATTAAAGACAATAATCACGCATATGATGTTTAACTCACTAGCTAGATTTCTTGATAGACGTACGTGTATGTGTATATATATATATATATATATATATATATATATATATTACTGCATGAGGTATATTTCTGAAATAACTCAAATAAGTGACTCAGTAGCATTGAAACGGACCCTCTGCATTTGCTTTTCAATTAATGCATTCACTCTCAAGACATTCACGCATTTAATAATTGGACGGTTCATATTTCATTTCCCTCAATCAACCTAAGAAATTTCAGCCATCCGATGATCTTCCGTCTAACAGATATAAATGTGTTGAATGCATAAACGCATAAGTATGACTGCACTGAATACTGTCCCATTGAAACTTGAGGTTTATTCATTGTGTCGTTTGAAGAGAAAAGAAATTGTGATAAAATTTGTTCTTGTGTGCATCCAAGCGCGTGATGAGAGAGAGAGAAACTAGTGAAGATAAACTCACAATATGATATTATTACACAGGAAATCAAACTTTCACTATTCATACATAACTCACGTGACCATAATAATTTAATACTATCTGCTGCAAACAGCATCGGGGAATTAAAATTCAACAGTACTATTACAACCATAGAATGCAAAATCTTAGACTTACTGCTATAATAAACAAAGCTAGTATTCGATAAAGGATTAAAAAAGTGACAGGTTTTGAAGTTTCCAAGGGGAACTCTCTTCAGCAGGTACAAGAGCATATGATCTAAATGAAGCACACTTGCAAGCTGCCATGGAGTACAAAATTACAAATTCATTACATTGAAGACTTGAGATCATGCATAGTCGTCCTTTAAAAGAGGGTGCATTGGTAATTTGAGCATGACCATTAGGCCCTCTTGGGGTGCCATGTTGCTGCTTAGTAGTTTTTCAAGTAGAAGGATCTGCATAGTGCATTCATAGCATGCAATTGGAACATATTTATGAGTCAGAAAATTGCACAAGGCCTCGCATGAACCTTTGTCCCACTTTATCATGCTATCACCACCACCATCGATCCAACTCATGGCTTCTAACTAAAGTTACATCTTCATCTTAAATAAACCCGGATTTGTATTTCCTACTCCAAATTATTGACAAAAATGGCATTAGCACCTGTTTCTTCATATCTCTTTCTAATCAAATAATTAATGAAATTATATACCACGGCATTCATAACAAATATTATATGAATAACTTTTGGTCACAATATATTTAATGTGTGTTTGGATCAATGTTAATAATATTGATATTGAATGAAATTAATTTTGATTGAAATGAATTTTAAAATGATATGATTTATATTTAGATATTTTTGTTATAAAATTTAATTAAGAGTAAAATTTAATATAATTTTTTTATCTAACACAAAAGTTATTCAATTGTTTCAACTCAATCAATTTTAAATACAAAATCAATTTTAAAATCTTCTTACAACATGAAACCAATCATATAAAAATTTATCTAAAATCAATTTTGTATTTAGAATCAATTTTCTAAGGTGAAACTAAACATACACTCAATATTTGTATTAAAAAATAATTTGTGATCTTAAAATATTATATTAAGGTAAACCATTGGGAGTGTTTGGTTTGGCATTTGAGAACCCAAACTTATGTTCACTCCTCATGAAAAGTTACACTTGCTTAATTCTTTTCTGATTGAGTTGAACATGATTATTATCAAAACTGATGTATATCCCAAATCTATTATTCTCTTATTTGTCCATTAACTGAGAAAATTTCAAAACATAAATTAAGTTACATTAAACAACTTCTAGATAAACTTAACTTTACATAATTAAGTTCAACTAAATTTCATTTTTTTCAATTGTAATTCAAACACATTAGGTAGTTTAACAACAAACTTTTCTTTTGTGTTTGTGTGTGCCAATAAATAGATAAATGATGACGGGAAAGAGATCCTCTCTAATTTTGAATGAACTGGACACAATCTCACAACCATTCTAAAATTTGTGATAAATTTGAATTATTAAAAAAAAAAACATGTATGAATGATTGAGAGGTATTAAACTGGACACTTTGCAGTTTTTCCAACTGAAAAGAATGTCCACGATGAATGCTAATGCCTAACAATACACTTTTCTTAACCGATAGATCGATCTCTCTGCAACAAAAACTGCACCATCTATTATACTCTCTTATTTAATTATTGTAAAATAACTAATTAATGCTTGTGATTTGGTTAGATCTTGACTGCAGACAAAGTTGGCTGAAGAGGATTTATTTTGATTTTTAATTAAATTTTTTTATTGGTTAAATTTATTAAAAACTATAAAATTAAAAATAAATATAACTAATTAGATAAAAAGTGAAACTCGTATAAATCATTTTTATTAAGTTATATTATATGAAGACTGATGACCAATGAACGGTTGAACTGACGTGTCAGAGTCAATAACTAAGCTAGCTAGCAGCATTAGAGGATACACAAAGAATATTCTATTACAGTTGGCATCAAGTAAATAATTGGGAGACTTAAGATCGAGTACTTTCCATTTTCCTTGCATCTAGGTTTCGGGAAATAATTTATAGTTAAAAAATGTAAAAATACACAAACATTTTTTAAGAAGAAAAAGTTGATTAAGAAAGATTTAAAAAATCCACAATTAAAAAATAAATATGTATAGTTTTGTGATTGGTTAGTTAATTTGTGCAGCTATAACACCAATTAATTAAGAGCTTGCTGCTATATTTTACTTTAGCTAATGGCTGCCCAAATCAAAGTACGTTTTTCTATTGGCTAATTCTATAATTTTAAGACTTCAATTCACAACGTGAAAACATCACTAGCCAATGACCTATCCTTATATACAAAATCCAAGACCTGCCCCTGCCCAGTGATGCACGCATCTTTGTGATGTGATTTTGGTTGTTGAAGAATATTTAATTTATAACTCATCAAAGCATGGAAATGATCGATCTCTTTATTTGTTTACTCCATTGTTACTTATTTTCCCGACATAGATTACAAAGTAATTAGCCACAACCACAATTTTTTAAGAGAGCCATCATTTTTATTTAAAAAAAGGGAAAACTTTATCATTTTACAAATAACCAATGAATAGAGATAGCAGGAAAAAAAAACATCCCTGAAGTCAGTTTAATAACCCAATTTAAACCTAATTTGGCATATGAATAAGAATATTCATAGGATCATACAAAAATAGCATAAAAGTACCTGAAAGCAACTGCTATTTGGTTCTTGAGGGACACTGAACTTTGATCCGATAGATCAAGGACAAGAAGCTAATGTTGCTATCAAAAACCACCTTTCACTGATGCTGGGGTTACTGATTGATACAATGGACCACAAGAAAAACCTCCCCTGCAAACTGTAACAACAAACCACAGATCAATATATAGTAAGACCTCTTCATAAAAAATATTTCCGGCCATCATATTTCTATGCACAATTTCTTACATCCCATCAATTTGTAACTTTGGATTTTGGAGCATCTGAAGTCTGAAAAGTAGGGATATGATATATTTTTCTTTTTTTGTTGTACTAAGTAGAAATTAACCACTCCAAGTATTTTGGATATTATAACAGCCTTGGACTATATATATATATATATATATATATATATATATATCAGGTATCAAGAACTGAGAAAACAAAGGTGTCTATAATAAGGTGAATTAAGCATATATAGGTTATATCAAATATAATTAAAGCCATGAATTATAAACGTACCATTAGTTGATCTCAGATTTTAAAGATGATGAAGATGTGGGTAAAGGAGGAGGAGCCAAGTTTATTAGTACGGATACAAAGGGTTTGGCCCATTAGTTCTTGGCCGCTCCTCTTCGAAAGAGAGCTAGGGCTTAAACCTTAAATATTCTCACATATGGTCGAAAATAGGAAAAAGTTAGAAATAAAGAAATATTAAGGGAAGTGGCTTGGTTCATTGAACCTGGACACACACAAGAGTGGTGCATAGTACACAGGAACATGGCTATGGGACGAGAGCTGTAAAAGGTTTGGTAGGTGCGCACAGCATCTGTTTAACGTTTTCTCTTTTTCGGGAACAGAATAAAACCGAAATTTAATAAAGTTTTAGACCATCTTCACCGTTCATGATACTTTTGTTGGATACTACTATTTCTTAATAAATACTAAGTGACTATTATTCGATCTTAAGAGACACCAATCGTTAGAAGCACTCACACCTTAATTTCAGACTCGATGTTTAAGGGACCGTGAATCGTCTGATAAATAGGCCAACCGAACATACAACAATTGAGCATCTAATTTTGGACTCAATCACATTCAATAAATTAGGATGACATCCTAGGTCGTAATACGAAAAAGACACACTAGAGTTTTAAATGACTCCTAAACACGATTTTAAATGGTGGTTGTGATTGCGGCCAACAGAGCTGCTGTGATATAGATTGTGGCTGTTGCCGCGTGAAATTAATATATGTTTAAATTGAATCTAAAATAAGAATTTTACAATTATTTTAATTGTTGGTGTGTCTTTATTTACAAAATAGTATAAAATTTCATTCATTTTAAGATTTGGTCTCTCTCAACATCCCTTGCGGCCACACTTATTGGATCATTGGCATTTACAAGTTAGAATGGGAAATTGAAATATGAATCTTTATCCATTATTTTTTACAAAAGAGTGGGATTTTGTGTGATTGAAATTCACAGTGCGATTGCACGCTGATGCGGTTGTGCAGACTACTCCGAAACAATATTGTTGCCATAATTGCGATTGCAGATCACAACTTAGAATCATGCTCCTAAATATGCTTGATGTGAACAAATCAATATACAAATTCAAGCAATTTCATAAATGAATGGACATTATTACTATTAGGATTTGAGAATGATATTTTTTAGGAGTTAACCACTATGTTCAAGTAATCTTATTATATACATAGAAATTATAAGAATGTTTTGGTATGAAATTTCGTATATCTTTTGCTAAAAATAATTTTATTCAAATCAAATAAAATTATTATAGATAATAAAATTTTATCTTTATAAATATTTAATACAAATACATGTATATTGAATGTTTGAAATCATTATTTAAGTTAAAATAATTCTGTATTAATTGATTTACGCACTCAATGATATGAAAATTATAAATTTGTGAGAAGTTAATAAGAGTTATAACTTTATTAATATATATCAATAGTCTCCCATCAATTATTAGGACATTTGGTAGGGAAAATTTTTTTTCATACCCAAAAATCATGATTCCTCATAGTCATATTATTTGAGAATAAATAAAATTTGTTTGGTTGGTTATTGAAATTTTTAAATAATTTTTTTAAGAATCAAAGAGTTATGCATATTTTTATTAATTATTTTAATTATTTACCATATTATATAATTTAATAAAGAATAACATGATATTTTTATTACAGTAAGAGAAATTAAATTCAGAAAGTAAGAAATTTTTTTGGGTGAAATTGGTTAAAAAATATTCTCAAATTTTTTTTTCTCAAAAATGTTATTTTCAAAAAATACATACCAAATATGAAAAATTAAATTTCTCAATCTATGATTTCTAAAAAAAATTAAAAACTTTTCTCCTTCTAAATATCTCCTAAAAGCTACATTCCTTCCTACATTAAGAGTAGAATGAACAATCCCATTAATCATTAAAACCAAGTGTGAGAAAGAATTTATGTAATTAAAGGCAAGTATGTGATGGTTTTATTTTTATCTTTATTCGATTTGGAGTTTTGATCCTATTATATACATTTTTATAACAACTTGTTGGTATAAAATTAAGTGTTTCTTTTAAAGAAAATAATTTTATTCATCAAATAAAATCACTCTAGATAATGAAATTTTATCATTATAAGTATTTTTTTATATAAAAAGGAGGTCTTAGCCATTAGACACTAACATCTCTCGGGATAGAAACCCCAATAAAATCCTACCATAAAAGGCTTATACAGACCATAGGAGGTTCATCAAAATAAAGCAAACCAGGACTCACATGGTGAGCCATGTTAGCCTCCCTAAAATAGGGATGAAAAGCTAGAATACATTGATTGAAGAGCTGAGAAGCCATGTTAAAATCAGTCTCAATCCAAACAAAATTTTCCCCTAGGGACCAAGCATGATCCAGGCAAAATGACGTAAGGGGGTGATTTTACAAACTTTTTCCCTCAGAGGGTCTCTTTGCAAACTTTTTCTACAGGAGGTCCTTTTTTTTAAGGTATCCCGCCAACACCAGGAGCGGGTTCTTCATGCATAGGGTTCCGCCACTCCCATTGGCGAGATACCCCATGTCAGTTCACCTCCATGCATCCATCCATCATCCATGTGTTTATTTCCGCCAGTCAAAGTGGCAGTATTGGTGCAGGCTTGTTCTGCCAATGTCATTTGCGGTATTGGTGCATGCTTGTTCTGCCAATGTCATTTGTGGTATTGGTGCAAGCTAAGCTGTTCCACCAGTGCCATGAGGGTAGGTTTCAGTTCATGCATGACTGTGTCTTTTTGCTAGGGTTCATAGACTTTTCAGAAATAATGAAGAAAAAATTAAATAGGGTTCCAGAAATAACAGGCTTTAATTTATTTTTTTACGTTGTAAGGAAAAAATTTTCTCTGCCTTTAAATACGAGTCTTTGCACCTACAATACCAAATACGCATTCTTCTCTTCTCTTCTGATTGAATGTTTTTGAGTTTTTGGAGTTTAAGTTTGTGGTGTTTGAAACAAAATATGACTGGTGGTGGTGTTATTCAAAGCTTCAATTAGGTATGACGTAAATTTTTATATTATTATTATTCAATTTTAGTTAGTAATTATTTTAGTTAGTAATTATATTACTTAAATTTTCAATCAGGTAATATAATTAGAATTGATATTTAATTATTTGTAATTATTTTAGTTAGTAATTATATTTAAAATAAAATATAAGTGAATTCAAGAAAATATTAGATAGTATTAGATAGATGTATTTAATTTTTTGAAGTATTTTATAGTGTAAAAATAATCTAATATTATATTAGATAGTATTAGATAGATGTTATTTGTTATAGTCGGGAGTAGATAGATGTGTTTAAAAAGAAGTAGATAATATTAGATAGATGTGTTTAATTTGTCGTAGTTATGACTAGTGTAAAAATAAATTAATTTTATTTGTTATAAAAAAATTGTAGATAGTATTAAGTAAGTGCGTTTATGAAATACTATGTTTAAATTTTTATACATATATCTAGTGTTAAAAAAAATATCTCTTGTTTAAATTTTTGTAACGTTATTTGTTATAAAATAAATTATAGATAGTATTAGTTAGGTGCGTTAAAAAAATATTTGTGTTTAAACTTTTGTAATTATTTCTAGTGTAAAAATAAATTAATGTAATTTGTTATAAAAAAATTATAAATAATATTAGGTTGCGTCCGTTTAAAAAATACAATCCATTTTTAATTTTTTTTACTTATTTGTAGTGTAAAAAAAATTAATGTCATTTGTTATAAAAATAATTTTAGATAATATTAGGTTACGTTCGTTTAAAAAATACTAATTGTTTTTAATTTTTTGTACTTTGTAAAAATAAATTAATGTCATTTGTTTTAAAAAATAAATTATAGATAGTATTAGGTAGGTGCATTTAAAAAATATATGTGTATAATTTTTTTAGTTATTTGTAATATAAAAATAATTCAATGTTATTTGTCGTTTAAAAAAATTATAGATAGTATAAAGTTGTGTCCGTTTAAAAAATACTATGTGTTTTTAAAAAATAATTCAATCTTAATTGTAGATTTAGAATATTTAATTTTTAAGTTATCAAAATTGCTCCGAGATGAAGTTTAATTATTTTTTGAATGAACTTTTAATATGTAGTATTTATTAGATATAGATAAATGTTTTTAATTGAAGATTTGTTATTTTTTTGGTATGTCTCCCATTTTAATACCCATTTTAATTGAAGATTATTTGATCTATAGTATTTATTAGATTTATATTTTTTTAGAATTAACTTATAATTTGTAGTGTGTTATTTTTTAGATTTAGAGTATTTAATTTTGGTGTTAATAAAATTACTTCGGAGTTGAATTTTTGTTAGTATGATTATTTATTTGATTAATTATTTATAAAAAAAATTTGTAGGTATATTTTGGTATAAGATGAATTCTGTTATAACAGTCTTATATTTTAATGGAAGGGTATATGGAGAGAATATCGGTATAATATTTGAAGGCAGTAAAAAAGCAATTCAAATTAATTGTGCAATGAGTTATAATGCATTAAAAAAAAAGGAGAAAAGGTAAGGTTAGCAAATAATGAAATTATTTCTTGTATAAGCTACAAATTTTTAGTTTCAGGAAAATATATTGCATTACAAATTTGTGATGACGAAGCTGTTGAAATTATGATCGAAAGTTTTCGTCAACAAGAACAAATGTCAGTTTCATAATTATACATAGAAAAGGATGTTGCTGGTTGTTCTGCGTTTCATTCTGCAAATTCTGTTAGATCATGTGGAAATAATTTATCTAATAATGAGACGGAACCGCCAAGAAATGTAAGCAATTTACATGAGGATGAAGATAAAGATGATGATTATCTTGTATGCAATTCATACGTTGAAGACTCTTTAGATGAAGATAATAGTGTTGATGGTATATCTGATACAGATTATGAAGTTGCTGATATGGTTCAACCAGTTACAATGGTTCAACCAAGAGAAGGTATATTTATTTCAATTTTAAAAAGAGTTGAATACATTAATCATTTTATAACATTTGTATTTAATGATAAATAAAAATTTTGTTGAAATTGACATGAACTTTATTTTGTTACATATTTGGTGTAGATGGAATTCAAAATCCATTTTGGAATGATGTTTTTCATTATAACAATATCAATTGGAGTCATCCCGATGAGGAGGACATTTGCGGTTTGGAGATGCCATCTACTTTTAATGTTGGGCAAGAATTATATGTTGGTATGGATTTTGATAGTAAAGATGCTTTAAAAAATGCACTCAAACAATATGTTATGAAGGTGCATCAAAGTTTTAAAGTTCTTGAAACCAAATCACACGTTTGTTGTCCAAATAAAAGCGCAGAGTGTCCTTGCCCATTTTATATGAAGGCAATTTTATATAAAAAAACCGATTCATGGAAAGTGACACAATGGGGTGGACCACACACGTGTCTAAATATGAGTATGGCACAAGATCATGAGAAACTTGATTCAGATTTCATTGCCACTTGTGTAGTAGGTACGTGTTTTATGTTCACATTATCATACTTTTGCATTTTTTTGGTTATTTAAATTTTCTTATTTATTAACAGGCATGATTAGAGAAGATCCATCGATAAAAGTTTCTTTGATTCAAGAAAGGATAAACACTGCATTTTCCTATAAGGTTTCGTACAAAAAAAGCATGGATGGCGAAACAAAAAACGATTGCAATTGAATACGGCGATTGGGAAGAGTCATATGCGAAACTTTCGTCGTGGCTAAAACACATGCAAAATCACTCTCCTAGATCCTATTTTCAAATACTGCATGATGATTTTATTGTTGGCAACACAATGAGTCGTGAACACCGTCAGCTTGATAGAGTATTTTGGACTTTCGGTCAATGTAAAGAGGCTTTTAATTATTGTAAGTCAATCATGCAAGTTGACGGCACACATTTATACGGGAAATACCGTGGGACCCTGTTAACAACGTGGTCATGGTTTTTGGCACACTTGCGTGAACACGTGACAAAAAAAATGATATTTGTCTCATATCTGATTGTCATGCGAGTATAAAGTCTGTTGTTGCTAACAAGCATCTTGGTTGGCAACCTCCCCATGGTTATCATGTTTACTGCATCTGACACATAGCAAGCAATTTCAATCGCAAATTCAACAACGCCAAACATAAAGAAATGTTGAAGAAATTGGGTAAGATTTAATTTATAATATGATGTTAATTGACGTATCATATATACTTCAAATTGTTGTTGCTAACAAAACCTTCTGATGCAGCCTACACTCCTTGCAAACATACATTTGATCATAACTTAGAAAAGTTTCGTCAGTTGAGTCCAGCCATATCTACATGGATTGATCACATTTCAAAGGAAAAATGGAGCATGGCTTATGATAACGGAGGACGTAGATATGGTTACATGACGACCAACCTCTCAGAATGTGTAAATAAGGTACTAAAGGATTGTCGCAACCTACCCATAACAGCTTTGGTGAAATCAACATATAGTAGGTGTCGAAAGTACTTTGTTGATCCTGGTCGCCAAGTCCAAAGACAATTACATGAAGGACAAGTATATTATTCTAAGGTTAAAGAACTTCAAAAAAAATCAAGAACAAGCTTGTTCGCACATCGTCCTCGTCTATGATATCCATTCGACAAGGTTTGAAGTAGAGGAGATCTTCAATCCTAGAACGCAACGTGGCGGACAAAAGTGGGCAATTAACTTGAATGACCATTATTGTCAATGCGAAAAGTATTCTGCTATTCACTATTCATGTTCACACATTATTGTTGCTTGTGGTTACGTGAGCATGAATTACTTCCAATATGTAGATGTTGTTTACACAAATGAGCACATACTAAAAGCTTATTTCGCGCAATGGTGGCCTCTTGGGAATGAAGCGGCTATTTCTCCTTCTGATGAGCCATGGACACTTATCCCTGATCCAATTACAATTCGTGCGAAAGGTCGGCCAAAATCAACAAGGTTAAGGAATGAGATGGATTGGCTGGAACCATCTGAGCACCGACAGAAATGTAGTAGATGTGGAAGAGAAGGACACAACAGACGTCGATGTCCAATGCAATCTGAATGTGGAAGTCACACATGGATTGATTTATGTATTTTGTTTGTCTACTTGAATGAAATGGAACCTATCGATGATCAATTTGTTTTTTAAATTAGTTATTATTATATTTATGTGCCCGCCATAAACTTGATCAATTTGTTAACATTCATAACATAAATAATAATACAAGTCTAAAATTTAAATTAAAAACATACAAACAAATTTAAATACTAAAAAGAAAATCAATCGTCTTGATGTCGGTGATGTCGTGAGGATGTGCCGCATGGACGATCCCATCTTCGTGTCTGTCTGTCAGGATTTCTTCTGCCACGATGGCCCCCCTCTTCATGCTGGTTAGCCTCAAGAGAAAATTGGTGACACAAATCAACACCTAATAATTCATCCATATTAGGTATTGCTCCGGGTATATTTCATTGAGTACCTAATGAGGCATTAGGTGTTTCAATTGGAACATCTTGTTACTATGAAGGGGTCATAGTAGGCCATGAAAAATTCGAATGTCTCTACAACACCACCTAATGAATGTTCGCTTGCAGACGTGTCACTTTGATGAGCTTCGAATGGATACTGGTACATCTGTGCCAGATACTTAGAAAACGATGGTGGTGTGTAATACATTCCATGGCCACGCTCTGCCATCTGTGGGTCATATATGGTTTGGCTTCAACAGTCTCCCTTCGTTTGGCTATGCCTTTAGTTTCAACACTTGATTGGAGAATATTTAATTGTTGGGCTGAAAATTGACCATGTGACAGAGGTTCAGTTATTCTATCCTGCTCTTCAGATAAAATTGTTATTTTCTCCACATATGGCACTAGATCGTCAACCGTCCATGTATTTCTCCCTTGTGGCGACATCATGTACGGTAACGTCTCTGCAACTTTAGCCTACAATTATCACGCGTTCAAACTCAATAGACTCAAATTTTATAAATTATTTGAAGTTAAATATGACAGAAAAAAAATACCAGTGTCGCCATGTTTGCATTTTTAGGATCAACAAACATCTTTGTTTTATGCCTATATCACACCATATAGTCGGAGTTAAAACTCAGTAGACCTTCTTGTCGTGGATAAGCGTCGATCCTAAAATCAGCCCAATTGTTCCATTGATTGATCGTTGGGCCTAATAGTTGCCCCAATTTTCCTCATGTTTTCCTCTCAAAGATATGCCATGAATATTAAATGGTTGTGAAATAGAACTTGGAATTGGTTGTTGCATGCCAAATTGTTTCAAAACTCTATCGGGTTGGTGTCACTCAATGACTTGGAAACAAATTTGTGGCACTACCACGCACCATGCAACACTTCCAACTAAACAAATTGGAGGCAACACTAGCATAACAATTGCTGAGTAAGGCTCCTAGACAAACTGCAGATAGTTCCAATTTTGATTAATTTCAATGAAATATGAAATGCCAAATTGTTATTTAACCAATAAATTTAAATGTTTTTACCTCATATCGTTTCATAATATCTAGTTTGCGACAAAAAAGTTTCAAATCATCATTACCAATATGTTGATTTTCCTGTCGCAGCCACCTAAAAAAATCATAAATTAACGTAACTTACATTATTAATTATTTTAAGATGAAATCTAATTTTTTTAAACAACTAACCTGTGTCCAAGTGGTTTGTTTTCTATTATGGGAGGAGTCTTTCTTGGAGTTAGAGTTGTACATCGTTCACATGCCCACATTTGTATTAAGATGTACATACCTCCAATTGATTTAGTTTTATAATTGGTGGTGATGCATATCTCTCTATATAAATAACCAAGTACAGTAGATCCCCCACGAATACGTGTTGCACTCTCTAAAGTCCTGTAAAAATTGCAGGTATCTTACCGAAACTTTATTACTGCTTTTGTTAACAAATAAGGCACCTCCAATGAATCGATGGATCCATGCACGGGTAAACCTTTCTACCTGTTCTAAATTACTGCCATGGTTATTTAAATCTGGAAAATGATGAGCCAACCAACTTAATTTTATCATATTGCCTTGAAGTTCACCTTCTTCTGGTCTAACTCCTAACAATTCTTCACATAAATCAGTCCAACTAAGGTTTGTTAGACCAATTAACGGTGACTCCTCCACACGGAGACCTAATAAAACAGAGACATCTTGAAGAGTAATAGTACACTCTTCGCTTCTCATGTGAAACGTATGTGTTTCCGGCCTCCATCTTTCTATCAAGACAGTGATTAATGCCGCATTTATTTTTAAATGCATCATCTTTATAATCCAATAAAAACCAGATTGACGAAGTAGAGGAATGATCTCTTCTGGTATTTCTTCTTGGCCTTGATATGTGGGGACAACTATTCTAATATGTAGTTTTTTATCTTCTTCCTCATACCAAATATGTTGTGAAATATGCTTATCTTGCATCCACAACACGTCACCCTCAACAGGATCAGAAATAATTGAAATATTTGACAAACATGATGAAGAAGCCATTAATACTGCACCACAAAAATTATGTGTTTAGTTTAAAAATTTAATCTTGTCCTCTAAAGAAAAAATGTCTTCCTATTTATTCATATTCAAATATATTTAAATAAAGATAATATTAATAACAAATTCTCATCCTAAGACTTGTCAAGATACACTCAGGATTTACACTAAAAATAATTACGAAAGGTTACACATAGCTAATATTCTTTAAACGCACCTACCTAATACTATCGATATTTTTTTATAACAAATGACATTAATTTATTTTTACACTACAAATAAGTACAACAAATTAAACATAAATTTTATAAACGCACTTATCTAATACTATCTACTTAACAAATAACATTCAATTATTTTTGTATTAGAAATAACTACGAAAAATTATACACATATTTTTTAAACGCATCTACCTAATACTATCTACAATTATTTTATAACAAATGACATTAATTTATTTTTAGACTACAAATAAGTACAAAAAATTAAAAAATAGATAGTATTTTTTAAACGAACATAATCTAATATTATCATAATTTTTTATATAACAAATAACATTAATTTATTTTTACACTAGAAATAATTACAAAAATTTAAACACAAATATTTTTTAACGCACCTATCTAATACTATCTATAATTTTTTTTATAACAAATAACATTACGAAAATTTAAACAAAAATATTTTTTTAACACTACATATATGTATAAAAAATTAAACACATATAGTATTTTATAAACGTACTTATCTAATACTATCTATAATTTTTTTATAACAAATAAAATTAATTTATTTTTACACTGGCCATAACTACGACAAGTTAAACACACCTACCTAATATTATCTATTGTTTTTTTAAACACATCTACCTACTACTATCTATAACAAATAGCATTAGATTATTTTTACACTATAAAATACTTCGAAAAATTAAATACATCTACCTAATACTATCTAATATTTTGTTGAAAACTTAACTAAAAGAATTACTAACTAAAATAATTACTAGCTACTAGCTAAAATTCAATAATATGAAAATTTAAATCATACCTAATTGAAGCTTTCAATAACACCTCAATCTTTCAGTAGCACCACCAAGCAAAAAAAATTTCAACCACCAAAAACTCAAACTCAAAAAACTCAAAGGCACAATACAAGAAGAGAATGCGTGGATCGTGTATTTGGTGGATATTGCAGCCCTATTTAAAGGCAAAGGCAAAGGGAAGAGGATGACTTTCACGTTCAAAAAAAATTAAAAGGTTGTTCTGAAACCTGAAAATATCAGCCTTGAATTTTTTTTTCTTCTACAAACCTATATTGAACCCTACGTAACAGTATGAAGCATGCATGAAGCAAGGGATTGAACCTACTCTACATGAAGCCATGTCTTTTTTTTTCTGCATGAAGGCCAAGCCAATCTCGCCAGACCAACTAGCGGATCCACGTGGATGAACAAAAGCAATTTCGCCACTTTGACTGGCGGAAATCGCTATGGATGATGGATGATGTTGCGCTGATGGATGGATGCATGGAGTTGATGGTGGGCATGGGGTATCTCGCCAATGAGAGTGGCGGAACCCCATGCATGTGTAGAAGCAAGCTTCATGATGATGAATCAAGTTGATTCAAGTAGTTTTGATGATGACAAAGATGATGACAAAAAGCCCAAAGAATGATTTCAAGATTGAGTCAACAAGTTCAAGATCATGAATAATTTCAAGTTTCATGAGAAGAAATCAATAAGATTCAAGAATCAAGAGAAGTTTGATTTCAAGATTCAAGAGAAGATGAATTCAAGATTCAAGAGAAGAAATCAAAAAGACTTCACAAGGGAAGTATTGAAAAGATTTTTCAAAAACAAACATAGCACAGTTTTGTTTTTCAAAAGAGTTTTTCTCAAAATTTTCTAGGTTACCAGAGTTTTTACTCTCTGGTAATCGATTACCAATTACTTGTAATCGATTACCAGTGACAAAGTTTGATTTCAAAAGCTTTTAACTGAATTTGTAACGTTCCAATTGATTTTTAAGTGGTGTAATCGATTACAATATATTGGTAATCGATTACCAGTGTATCTGAACATTGAAATTCAAATTCAATTGTGAAGAGTCACATCTTTTCATAAAATGCTTTGTGTAATCAATTACATTGTTTTGGTAATCGATTACCAGTGACAAGTTTTGAATAAAAATTAAGAGATATAACTCTTCCAATGGTTTTCAAGTTTTTCTCAAGGTTATAACTCTTCCAATAGTTTTTCTTAACTAGACATGAAAAGTCTATAAAAGCAAGACCTTGACTTGCATTTCAATATCTTTTTTTTTTCATATATACTTTTACAACCTTTGAATCTCTTTGAACATCTCTTTGAACTTCTACTTCTTCTTCTTTTTCATTTGCCAAAAGCTTTCTGAGTTTTCTGGTTTCCAAACCTTGTTCTTTCACAGAAAACAAAAGTATGCTATATCTTTTCATTATCTTCTCCCTTTGCAAAAAAGAATTCGAGAAGGACTAACCGCCTGAATTTTTTTTGTGTCTCTCTTCTCCCTTTTCCAAAAGAACAAAGGACTAACCGTCTGAATTCTTTTGTATCTCCCTTCTCCCTTTTCAAAGAATTCAAAACGACATAGTTTGAGAATTCTTTTGATTCTTCCCTTTCCCTTAAACAAATGATTTCAAAGGACTAACCGCCTAAGATATCTTTTGTTTCCCCTTCACAAAGTTTTAAAGGACTAACCGCCTGAGAACTTTGTCTTAACACATTGGAGGGTACATCCTTTGTGGTACAAGTAGAGGGTACATCTACTTGGGTTGTTGTAACTGAGAACAAGAGATGATACATCTCTTGTGGATCAATTCAAGTGGAGGGTACATTCACTTGGTTGTTCAAAGAGAACAAGGGAGGGTACATCCCTTGTAGATCTTTTCTTGTAAAGGTTTTTACAAGGTTGAAAAGAAATCTCAAGGACAGCAGGTCGCTTGGGGACTGGATGTAGGCACGGGTTATTGCCGAACCAGTATAAAATTATTGTGTTTGTCTTCTTCTTCCTTACACTATTTAATTTCCGTTGTGCACTTTAATTATCGCTTTTACTTTTGGTTAAGTTTTTATTTTTGTTCTTTACTTTCTTAACATTGTAGTAAAAGTCTAAGTGAATCTAGTAACATTAAGAAGGATAGATTTTTAATTAGTAAATGTTCATTAATAATTAATTCAACCCCCCTTCTTAATTATTCCGAGGTCACTTGATCCAACAACATGAAGAACCCGCTGGAAGTGCTGGCGGGATACCTTAAAAAAAAAAGGCCGTGCATGAAGAACCCGCTGGTGGTGCTGGCGGGATACCTTAAAAAAAAGACCCCCTCCAAAAATTGTTTGCAAAGAGACCCTCTGAGAGAAAAAGTTTGTAAAACCAACCCCTTTACGTCATTTTGCAGCATGATCCAATGCTCTAACAATAGCGCACAACTCAACTCCCATAATCGAGCAGTGGCCCAACTTACTTTCTGCAAAGTATTTAAAACAAGTATATATATATATATATATATATATATATATATATATATATATATATATATATATAAAAGTTAAATTAATTTTGTATCAATTGATTTCCATACATAATATAGAAATTATAAAATTGTGAGGAATTGATAAGGATTATAACTTTATTAATATCAATAATCTCCCATCAATAAAATTTACATATATATATATATATATAAAAGTTAAATTAATTTTGTATCAATTTATTTCCATTTATTGATTATTTTAGTTATTTAATATAATATAATTTAATAAAAAATAATATGATGTTTTTATAGTGAAAGAAAAATTAAACCCCAATTAAATGAATATGAGTAAAAATTTTACAAAATTAAACTTCCAATCATCATTAATTTATTTATAATTTTTGTTACCTATCATTAATTTTATAAATGATATAAGTAAAAATTAATGATTAATAATGTTAAAAAAATAAAATGATAATTATTATAGAACAATGGAGTAATATTTTAAAAGTTATTTTCAAGAATCTAACATTTCCAATAATCACTCTAACATTTCCGACAATCATTTTTTAGTTAAGTTTTCTACTAAAACTTTTCTAGGATTCTCATGAAGGGAGATTTCTTTTTTATTTTTATAGTTGTATCTCTCATTATCAAAAATATCTTAAACATACTAAACATATTTATGACATTTTCAGAAAACACGATTCCAAAAATATAATTCCTAAAAAAGCATGTATGATTTTAGGAGATAAAAAAAAAGATTTTGTATATCAACCCCCTTACACTTTCAATCAATGGCCATTTTGAGTTCACTTTCAATCAATCTGGTATTTATTATGCATATAATGTATTTTTTGATACCTGAGGAAAGTAATATGCATATAATGTTTAATGTAATATGTGTGAAATAATCAATCCAATTTAAATTTCAAAAAAAATTGAATTTATTTTATATTCAAATCGATTCAAACTATAATTATATTTTATCTTTATTAGATAACTTTTTTTTCTTTCTAAAAGTAGGCTTGAATCAAATCACAAAATAACACTAACCCAGTCCTAGCACCAACACAATAAAGTTGTGGGATTAATAATATCCTGTATTTTTTATCCGTTAATAATATCCTGTATGCATATTGCATGGAATTAGAAATGAGAAATTAATTATTAAACAACGGGAAACTCTTGAACAGTGATAACTGATAAGCCCCAAAACTCTTTTAAGGCCCGCTATATATAAAATGATGGTGGCTGTTACTATATCCACTCCCCCTTTCTCTCTCTTTTTTTTTCTTCCCAAACTACCCATTAAAACACACTCCCGTCATCTCCATCTTCCTCCTATGTATAAGTCTCATTCAGAAAAAGAAAGCACACTCCCCTTCAACACCTATCCACAGACATAGCAACAAAGATCCCAAAAATACTATCATACCCGTCATGGTTTAGGCGGACAATATTGCTATCATCATACCACGTGTTAAACTACATGCATATTTTTAATTCCTAACTGAACTCTTTTTTCTTTTAATGTTTTAATATTTTAGTGTTTTCCCCAAAAAAACATTTGATGGTAAATGAGACATATCAAATTTTTGTTCCCACCTTCAAGGCACATCCATCATTAAAACAAAATTCTCTGATTTTTCTTCCAACAAATCAATAGCCAAAAGAAATGGGAGGAGAGTAACTAGCAGGGTATTGAAACTTAAAAAAGCAACATTTAAGGACAACTTTTTTTCTTCTACAAAATCAATGACAACTTAATAAAACGCTTTTTTTAACTCTTGAAAACTGAAATTTCCTGGAAGAGAATTAAATCGAAGAGAAAAAGAAATGGGAGGAGAGTAATTAGCAGGGTAGTTTGGGAAAAAGTAAAAAGGGGAGTGTATTAGAATAAAGTGGGAGTGAAAATAGCAGCAGCCGATGATGGTTAGACCGAAATAGAAAGTATAAGGGCCAGTTACCCAAAAGCTACACCGGCATTGTTCGGGGCACTCCTAATAACTATTTAGACCCCTCAGTTTTTACAAACTCGTTTTTCTAACAAAAATATCCCTAGCCTTTGGCACTCCCCATGACATAACGAAATCTTAATTTTTGTGTTAATTTTTTCAAAAAAAATTAACAATAAAAACTTATTTCCCCTGTGTTAATATTTTTTAAATCCATTTTTTTAAAAGTTAACACAAACAAGTTTTCATTATGTAATTATATATATACGATAATTTTTTTAAAAAGTTACCTTTTAATATTAATTAAATCATTTATTTCAAAATTGCATTTTTTTTTCAATTTTAATCAAATTAACTACAAACAAATCAAATCATTTTTTTAATTTTATCATAATGAATTTAATAATTATGAATGAATCAAAATAATTTTGAATTTTGAAAATAGTTAAGTTACAAATCAATTAATTAAGATAACAAATAAATTTTTATGCTACTCTGTAATTATTTTGATTACCTTTTAAAAGTATCATAATTTTTCGAACGAATCACAATAATTGCCCAAATAGAGTAATTTGTTATTCTGAAATTAAGGCATGTGTGTGAGATAGAACATATTTATAAGTAATCCTTAAAACTATTTAATAAAACATTTTTATTAAACGCAATTTTTGGTCAAATTATTTTATTTATATATATCTTAAAACTAAAAAAAGAAGTGATGGAGTCAAATTATTTTAAGTCAAATTATTTTATTTTAGGTCAAATGCAATTTTACTTATATACCTCACATATTTAATAATCCTTTTTAAAAATAACAATTAATCCTTAATTATGAGCAAAAATTTGTTTATCATTATAAATAATCCTCAGAAATAAAGCTTTGTATTATCAAAGAAATACAACAGAGGCACAAAATGGTGAAAGCTTCATTGTTGTTTCCTTGCTCGATAGTTTTATTTCTCGTAGTATCTACAATCGGTATTTCTCTCTACTTTTATTTGCTGTTTGTCTCTTATACACACTTAGAATAAATTTATTATCAAAATCAGGTTGCATGTAATGCAAAATAATCGAAATGTTGATTTCATAAAACCATTTTTTTAATGTAGCGTTAAGGTTTTGATAAGGTTGATTGTGTGAACAAATTTTGCAGGTTTTGCGAATGCGAATGCATGTACTAAGTGCGACTTAGAGCATGATTGTGGTCATTTACATTGCTTTGGCCCTCGTTGCTTAAAGGAATGCATCGATGGATGTTGCGGTTGCAATTGTAGACCACCTAGTAAAATTGTTTGACAAAGAAGGATAATAAAATAAAGCTGAGGCTTCCATAGTTCAAAAATAAGATGCAAAAAATTCATGCCTCTAGGGTGGAATTTGTTTGTAATAAGAGAAATTGAACTTAATAATAGCATCCTCAATTATCCATCGACAACATTCACATCTCATCTCATTTGACATTTTGTTTTGCTTTATATGTGTTTTATATATTGTCCCCAATTTTCAGTATACACTAAATCTCTTTGTTTATTCCAAATTATTGTTGATTCTTCTCATGGAAATGGTTGATTCACTGTGTGTTTATATTCATGTTAAATCTGTTAGACCAGTACTAATTATTTTAAATTTGTTGAAATGACTATAATCTAGGATTTATTTACTGATCATTTGTAAATAGCTCTTTGTAATTAAGTAGTATTTGTTGTTTTGTTTAAAAAAAAAAGTAGTGATTTGTTTGTATTGATTAACTCGAGAGACCCAATGTTTAAAATTTAGTTGTAGTCAGGATCGATCATCATGGCATTGTCTGGAGGTGCAAAGACCCAATCTTACATGGTAATTAGAGAGTATTTGTTTCTTGGTTGATTAGTTTTTTTTGTCCGATTAGTTTTATACATTCATAAATTTATATTAAATAATTTTTTAATCAATTCTGGCATAATAAAATGTAATGTAATGGTACGGTAATAGACTAGAAATCTTTTTTTTCGTTTAACAAAATAAAAATACAAATCAAAACTGAAGTTAAGAAAATAAATTAAAAGTTATATTTAAAGATTTGTAAATTTTAATATGAAATGATAAGAAATTGATGGTGGTATACTTTCTAGAAGACGAGAGAGAGAAAATGAGAGATGTAATAAGGAATGTGACGGGAAAGAAAAAAGATAAATAAAAATAAAAATACAAGAGTTATAATACATAAAATTGTATAAATTTTTCAAAAATCATATAAATATGCATAAAAAATATTTTTTTAACCGTTAGAAATTATTTAATTTATTTTAAAAGTTTTTACCCAGAAGTTCATTTATAATCAAATTATATGTATAAGTATGTTAATCAAATCAAAATTTAACAAAATTACTATTGAAAATCAATAAACTGACAATGTTATTCATATGTAATAAAACATATATATTTTTAATGAAATTAGCATTTTTTTTAATTAGAGATTTTAAATTTAAATTCTTGGAAATACACTTATGTTAAAAAAAGAATTTTTTTTAATAATCAAATATCTAATGCGATATTTGAATATAAAAAAACTGCACATTGATAAAATAAATTTAAACTCCAAAGATTTGATATATTAATGTACGCACGGGACACACCCAGTTGATGGAATCCTAAGCTGAAAAGGATCTGCTTGGACGATCCTCAATTAATTAATAATCAAACACACATTCACATAATTTGTCAAACTTAATGAGAGAGATAGTTACTTACCTTTCTAGAATCGTTGGGTTTTCTGCGTATACAGTATATAGGTGACATGACTCTCGCACATCCAAATATGCTATGCATATAATTTTCAGCTCAAGGATAATTTGAGGAAGTAGGTATGTAGGTTCCTCTCCCAAAGATTTGTGATTAGTTGTGTCTTTGTGACTGTGTATAAAAGAATTCAGAGGGAATTACGGGTCTCCTTTCCTGTCTCCACATTCTTATATATATTGTCCGTGACGAACCAACTAGAAATATAGTTTCGTATCTACTATAATACTAATATAATATATAAGATTGGCTCTTATTAATTAAAGAAGAAGAGAGAGATTGACGGATATAAAAAGTTTTCTTAGTGGGACAATAAATATCTTATAATATTCTAAAAGAAAAATATTGCAATCTTTTATAAAATATATAAAGTTGATTTTATTTGTTAAAATTTATGGCACTGATAATATTTTTTTTCCAAGTTTGATTTGAAAAAAAGATTATACCACAACAAAAATTAATCATAACAAGACAAAAATTTAACTTTTTATTGCTCAAAAAATTGAAACAATTTTTGTCTTAGCTATAAAGTATTCAAAAGAGACCATATATTTTTACTTTTTTTTTTCTTGTTTATCAAGTAGTGTATATTAATTGTCATGTATTTTGAATTCACATTATTTATTAATAACAAAATCTTATCATATCATCTGTTTCGAATTCACATTATCTACTAGTTACATCTATCAATCCTATCCTATCATGTATTTTAAATTCACATTATCTAAGTACTAGTTGCAACATCCTTATCATGTTATATATTTTGAATTGCATTATCAATTAGTTAACTTATTTGTATATATTTTATAATTTGAATTCTCATAAAATATAATGATAATATAAATTATATTAAGATAATTAATATTAAAAATAATATTTTAGTAAATTTTATATTATTTGACTTGTGTTCTCCATTGTTAATCAAACAATGCTCATGATAAAAAAAAAAGTCTTGTAACTCAAATATTTGTCAAGTATTGTTATCTCTTTGTCCTTTGACCTAATGTGTTACAAACACAACAATAATGTCATGACAAATAAACAATCCAAAATATTTAAACTTCAACAAATTATAATTGTTCTTTACACATTTTCATTAAAAATATTTTATGATTGTTTCATTGTTAATACTATAAAAAAAATATTTGTATGTGTATGTAACCAAATAATCATTCAACCATCCATATGCACTTATGCAATTGCATTCTTCACAAAATTCATTGTAAAAAAAATCTTAAATGATAAACTCTCTTAATCTTTTTCTTGCTATTGTGTTTAGGAATTGGGATGAAATCACTCAAATGAAAATATGTAGTGTAAGTTGGTAAAAGAATCATGGTGCTTTGTTGGATGTCTATTAGAAGAGTTGAAACATTAAAAATTAGGTTATTATTTGGGTCCTATGATTTTTGTTAGGTTCAATTTAGTCGTTTTAGTTTTTAAAAATTTAATTTGATCCCTTAATTTATATATATTAGGTTCAAATTAATCTGTTTATTTTTATAATTTCTAATTAGGTTTATATTTTTTAAAATGGGTTCGATGTGGTTCTATATTGCTTCCACACCATATATATTTAATTAGGGTTTTAACGTTATTTATCTTTTTTTAGAAGAGGTTTAAAAACAGCAAGCAAATCTTCAAGTCAAGAACAAACAAGCCGGATGAGCAAACTTAGATCATGTAGGCCTAACCTACAACGCATGATTGGTGGATTCTCTAGAAGGTTTATCTTCTTCATGTCTTTGCACTTCCGTGATTCTTGAGTGGTTGAATTTGAATATAAGATTATAAGCTCAAGTTGAGTCTCGCAACTGTGATTTACCTGCGCCTGAACTCTACATAGGAGGATATTACGCATGTTTTCATGATGTTTGAATTGAAGTTAAAAATGTAAATTTTTGTGTGTAATTTAAGTACATTATACTGTATTAATATATATAAATTTTTGTTTATAACTCTTGATAGTATATTTTGTTGAAAATAATGCTTAAAATATTTTTATTAGGAATCTTTTTATCAACTTATCATTTTATGAATAAACAGTTTATTATATAAAATAGATTACTTATTCTAATTTTACTATATTTAGTTTTTATTTACTTCTTTTTAATGATAACTTATATTTATTTTTAGAGTTTATATAACTTTAAATGATAAGTTATGCTATATATAATTACAGTTGATAATTAAAAAATCAGACAAAATATTAAAAAAATCAAAATCAATTTTTAGAAAAAATTGATGTTAGTAAACAGAAAATAACATTAATTTTTAGAAAGAAAAGAAATTGATGTTGTGTAATTTATTTTAATATCGATTTTTTTAAAATCATTGTAAACGTTTATATTTTCAATATTGAAGGTTTCAACATGATTAATAATAAATAATGAAATTCTTAATAAGCGATATTAAAAGTATATTTTTTTTTAAGTAGTGGGAGTTATATTCAGGAAGCATCATCACTCGTGGCCACTTATCGCACTTGCACGGTTGCACCCTTCCTGCATTGCTCCGCTATCGCAGCGGAGTCCAATGAATCGTTTGTTGAATACTTGAAGGCTGAATCTCAGCTGGTACATATAATTTTCTTTTAAGTAATAAAAAATAATAAATTTTATTTCTTGACACATGTTGTTATTAACAAAACTCTTTTTAAAAGAAATTAATATCTATTTATTATTTAATTATTTACATTTCTTTAAAATATTTTTAATGATAAGTAATTTTGTATTTGATGTTCATGTTTTAAATTATTTTTTTTTCTAATGAAGATAAACAAAATTTGTATTTAAACCTCGTGATGCATGTCATACCCGTGCCATCACGATCATATTTCAAAGTTTATGATAAGAACTATAATTCTTATAAAGTGGTCCCTCGTTAGGACTCGAGTAAGTAACCTAGACCCAAGTTTAGGGCTTAGAATCTGATGGGTAGGGTATCTACCGAGTGAAAATCATAAATTCAGAGACCTCAATTTATATTCTCTAACTGTTAAAATGTATCGTCGTGTTGTCAGTGGTCCAGAGTGGTTGGTGCAGTTCATAACAATTTAAATTAATATCTACAAGGGCAACATTTAAAAAAAGTGAATAAAAATTATACTATGTGCCAGGCCCAAGGGCTATGCTCATCCAATGTCTGTTTCAACTATCACCTAATTTTTCGCCGCAGTGTAGGTACATGTTTGGAAAAGTTGAATTTCAGTTTGTTTGAGCTTACTTAATGCAATAAATAGATATAAATCATTTTGCTATTACTTGGATGAGCTTATCCAATGAGTACGTAACCCTAATATAAATTAAATGAAGTTAAGGTATACCGTGTGGGAAGCGATCTAGCTTCGATTTCTGCCCAATATAATTTTAAAAAGAGATAATAAATTTAAGTGTAATTAAATTTCATATTAGAGATTGATCATAGAATTTAATTTGAAGGATCGAAATTTATTGGCTATCTTGAGATATGACTGAAGAGTTAAATCCTGATTATGATAATCAAAAGAAAAAAAAATATTATTGTGTCATTCATGTGTGTGTATGAGTTTAATTTACATGTATGATAATACTCTTTTTTTAATAATATTAACCAATAAAAAAATATTTTTAATATAATTTTTTAAAATTATTATTATAAGAAAAATGCTAACAAGTGTTCTTAAATTTGAAATAAAAACATTGAAATCAAAAGAAATACTAGAAATTTAAATTATTTAATAAACCTTCTAATTTATTAAATATTTAAATAATTTCTTATAATTTAATCTTTTTAATAAAGTCTTTCTGATTTTTTTTAAATACTTCCCATTCGTTGATAGCCATTATCATTTTTTTTATTCTTAGTCATTATCATTTGATAAACTATAAGATGTTCAATTATGATTTTCATCAAATAAATTTCTATAAATTATCTAAGCTATTGATGAGTGCCTTCTTTTTTTTAGGTACAAACGCTATTAATAAGAGTCTACAATCTAATCGAAGTTGGAAAAATCTCAATGATTATTCACTTTCATAAAAACAAATGCCACGCCACTGGGTTAATTTGTCAAATAGACTGAGTTAGGATTTGGTATGTTGCAGATTCTAGTTTGCTGTTTGCACTGGTCTCTTAATTTGATGCAAATAATCGTTAGATTTTATGAATACTTTTTAGGTTCTTTTTTAGGGTACTTTTTAGGTTTAGAAGCTCATCATTTTTTATCACTGATTTTTTTTCTCCACTAACAAAAAAATCATTGTCATAAATCTTGTAATAGGGCAAATGAAGCATAGATCAAGACTCCAATTACTTAATGTCTCAAAAAAATTTACACTTTTAAAACAATTATTTCCTGCTGTTGCTAATATAAGACAATCTAAAAAGAATTGGTTATCTTTTTTATAAGACATTTTGTAATTCCTAAAATAATTATTATTAGTACTTATTAAATACTTTAAGTATATATTCAGAAAAAAAAACTTTTAAGTTTATGTGTTCTTTATTGATAATAGAGTATAATGCTCTCATACTTTAATATTTTTAAATCACAAGTTAATGATTATTAATAATTATAAAATTTGCATTTAGTAATATTAAAAAACAAATAATACCAACTTATTTACTTATTCTTATTGGTATGTATAATTCTATTATAAACGTCTTATATATTAAGGACCATATAGTATATATTATTAATTTCATTTGTCAATTAATAAATATTTTTATAATATATTAGTTTCTGTTAATTCCATTACTAAAATTATGCAATCTAAAGGTATTTGGTAAATGTTGAGGTGGATCTTTTGAAGAGATTTAATTATTTATTCAAAAAGTTACAAAAAATATATATATTGCATTTACTTCAAAAGGCTATCTGCGTTTCAAACTCCACCCCATATAAAGAAAAAGCTATAATGTATTGAATTTAAAGATGCTTAGGTAAATGTTGTTTGCAAATATTAATTGGTGTAATTAGGATATTAGTTAAGGAACTAAAATGAAAAATATTGGATACATTCGTTTTCAAAAGATGAAAATTTAAATTTTGATCCCAATAGTAAAAAAAGTACAACAAACTTATCCATTCAACATTTTCCTCCGTTATTGTTAATGAAAAAAGCCTACGTGACTTATTCAAGGATGAATTGATCAGTGATCTACACATTCATGGATGAAACTGCCTATTTACACAAAATATAATTTAATTTTCATTTCCTCCCTCTTTTCTAATCGAGCATATCATTACAATAAACACTTAAAAAATAGAGAAGTAAGCATAAATTAAAACAAACATAATAATGAGACTCAACCAGAAATATATAGCCATTAAGTTAATACTTACAAAAAAAAATGAGACTTAACTTGATTTTATCACTAACTAATGTGATCATAATAGAAATTTTAGAACAATAAACAAATTAGGTTTATTAATCAATATTATGTTTATTATTATATTTGTTATAACTTATGTTTGTTTTCTTATTTTTCAAGTGCTTAGTGTAATAGGGATAGATGAATATTAAATTATATTTTAGATAAAATAGTTATTTTCGTCCTTGAATGTATAGAATGCTCACAAATTCATCTCTAAATATGTTATATAGACTTTTTCATTAATAGAAACGGACAAAATTTAAACATATATATGAATTTATCGTATTTTTTCACTCTCAGGAACTAAAATTTAAATTTTTATATTTCAAAAACAAATTTTTTAACGTTTTACACCTCCAAGACAATAATAACTATTGGTCCAAAAAACATATTATTAAGATGCCTAAATTTACGTTACCAAAAATACTTTCTACACTCTCTTATAATCTCCACAATAAATATTTTATCATCTTATTTCCTTAACCAATGTTGACACTATATGTGCATTACCGTTTTCACACTTTGAATCAATCATGTGTTGAATTTAATTTAAATATATTTAAAATATTCAATCATTAATTCTCATGTATTATAAGATTATTCATTTTTATAATAAATATTTTAAAAATTTTACTCATGATAATTTTTAGTGAGTTAATATTTAACAATACATGAAACTTATGTTATTTTTTTTAGTATAACAATATTTACTTCAATAAAAAATATAGAAAAATTCATTATCGAAAAAAAGAATAGCAAAGTTAAACTAAAAAAAATAACAAATTACTATCTGTCTGTTGTGTGGAAAATCTAATACTATATTTTGTAAAGATTCACCAAACTGAACCACCGGAAGAAAAAAAAAGCTACAAAAGAATTAAATGCAAGAAATACGGGACCCTACGTGGTTGGCTGGTGGCTGGTGGCTTCGTGGAAGATGGAAAATGGTTAGTCAAACAGTGGACACGTACATAATAAGCACAAATCAATCCGTTCGGTTTTGATGTTTTATTTTTCCCCTTCTCTACACGCAGCTACCATTTCGTGGCTCATCTCAAGAGGGGCATGGAAGAAATTAAACCAAACTGATTTTACCCTCCTTATATATTTATAGCCCCTCATCTCACTCAAGACTCTTGTTATATAATATGATACACTCTCTGGTCTTTAATTTCCTTTCTTTGAAGATCATTAAGAAAAGAAAATTAAGAGTGGTGAAAAGTGGCATAATCAGCATCTGGGGCACACATGGAGAAAGGAGAAGAATCAAAATCCATAAGGGTCATAGGTGGTGATGGGGGAAGTGTTGTATGAAGCACAAATCAAGGTATTGGCGTGCCTCAATTTGAAGACATGGTTAAGATGAAAACCAGCCATGTAATTTTAATTGAGCCGCGTCAATATCTCATCTTGCACTTCTTTCCATCTTCATCCCAATCTCAAATCCTCCCTGGTATGTTCATGTTAATTATTTCTCCAATCCTCATTAATTTTTTTTTCCTCTCTCTCTTAATTATACAGTTGTCCTTAATTAATTTCCCGAGTTATATAATGTATTTCTTTTCAAACATATACATATCTGTCTGTTTTTTTTGTGTGTATAATAGTGAGAATAAGGTTAATTTAAACCTAGTACGTACTTTGTGTAAAATACTCTAACTCTTACCATTAAGCTGATTCTAGTAGATTATAAATGTTTGTTTTCTCTTTATATGGTTGTTTTGTTTCTTATTCTCAGAACCTTGCTTCTCCACCTGTCTTTGCCTATCCTCACAATCAAACAAATGGATTCTACGTATTTGTGCAGAAAACAAAAATTAAGTTTTTTAAGGCAAGTGGATATACACACATGTATAAACATGTATAATGTGTCTTTCTAAGATTAGTTGGACGGTGGGATTATTAGCTATTCCAATATACTAATGTCAATCAAAATAAAGCTAACCAATGAAGACCCTTTTTCTCAGACAAATTGGAATTAGGGCGCAAGATGAATGTATTCAACAGAAGACTTGGGCTAAGTTTGGTTTATCGTTTGATATCCTTCAACTTACATTTGTCTAGAAAATTCAGTTGGGTAATATGTTTGGTTTCTCATAAAAGTATCTTTGCTCACCTACTTTGGCTTGACGCCAAGTTACAATTGAAAGCAAAATCAAGATTGTTTTTGCAAACTTAGTTTGCAAAATAAAATTCGTTCAAACTAAAGCTTGAATAATCCAAATATGTAGTTAGTAGGTGTAATTAACAAAGATATTCATTAAGCACAAGAATTATGCAACACAGTATGCCTATGTTAGGTAGGATGTATAGATATTGATCTTGGTCACAAAATCTCTTGTGTTGCTTGCCACCAACTTTTCTTCTCCACCTAGATTCGGTATCTTTTGTCTTCTCACATCTCTATAATGAACCCTGGGAACCAAAACATCTACCCCACGAGTATTAAGAACTTCTGCTTCCTCTAGGCACGTTGCTAGTTTAACAATGATATGATGATAAATTAATGCATATATAATGCTCATTAACGTCAGCAGGAGTTGGTAAAATTGGCGTATCAGGTCGGCCATCAGAGCTGGCACTATCCATTATTCTATTGCATTATCTTTTATACAAAAAATAGAGAATCCTAGAAAAAAACAGCAATTCAAGGCAAAGTATATTTAGTCCACCCTTTGTAAAAGAGTATATATATATATATATATATATATATATATATATATATATATATATATATATATATATATATATATATTCTAAAATTAATCATAATTTTAATTATTGGACCAATTTATTTAAACTTAAAAAGACAATTTAAAAATAAGCATTTTTAAAATGTTTTTTCAAAAAATAAATATTTTTTTAGAAAACAGATAAAATTTATTTCTTAAAATAAGCAAAAATTTATTATATTTTAAGTAGAAATAATGTAAATAAATATATTAAGAAAAAAATATTATTTATAATAAATAAGTTTAAACAAACTGACGTATTATATAAAATTTAAAGATGAATACCTCCTCACATACGCACTAAATATAACAAAAGCAATAAAATCTTTTCACATTGGATGTGGTTAATTATATATATGAATTACACAAAATCATTTAGTTCGGTTAAAACCATCGGACTTCATAGCCGGTTAAAAATTCCACTCAGTCTCAAGCTCAAATCAAGGAGGGTTGTGTTAGGTCTTTAGTAGCCAACATAAAAGTCGTGGCTATATTGAAGATGAATAACTCACAGACTCAATTTGTAAAGTGGAAAAAAAAAACCTTTCACTTGTAGTTTTTACAATTATCTTTGAGCGGTACTTCCATAAAGAATTAATGTCATCTTCTCTAGCTACTCATCTGAAATACTTAATGTCCCCGGTGTCGATGCCAGTTATGTCAAATAATAAATATATGCACGTAGAACTATAAATTCTCTGCTATGTTGAGGGGGTGGGGGTTGTTGTACCACAAGTGAGGGATACTCATGATATTTAAGCGAGAGAAGAATAATGAGAATGATGTTAGGGACTGGTTACAGGGAGGGGACACAAGGAGAATTAATTAAGGGAATCAAATCAATCCTTCATGGTTGAGCTATTCACAAAAAAGCTAGCTAGCAATGCTCTTGAAAGTGCAAACTCAAGTGGGGCCTGATACCCTTTACTTCTTCTTTTTTCTTCTCTTTTTTCTATTGTGTTTAATTTTGCATTAACTTCCCTACCATAAGTTGTGTCCCCATATACATAGCTAGCGGCGGGGCAGGCATTGTGAATTGTGATGTTTCTCCAACTATCCTGTCCTTTTGAGATTCCAATATTAACTCATGCAGAAACTGATGAAAAGGAAAAAAAGAAAGAAAAAATATTGAAAAAGATTTTATTAGTTAGGGCTTAACTTTATATGGTCAACATGAAGGGAAGGGAAGTTCGATTTTGAGGAGAGGGGAAAGCCAGCCAATCGAGTGGTCCACTAGTCAATTGCACTAAATAATGCAGTTTCTATCACACGCTTCTAATTTTTTGTATAGTTTATATATATATATATATATATATATATATATATATATATATATATATATATATATATATATATATATATATTGTTTACCCGTTATAATAGTTTACAGGAAAAATAGAAGGGTGTGATTTATTTTTTCTGTAAATTAAGAGTGCCAAAAATGTGACGAACTTGAGGGGTTGACCTAATTAGAACAATGTAAAGTTAAGAGGTTTGGTTGTTTAAATTTAGGTTGGAAATTATTTTAATCTACTCTAACTTGGTTTGAAGTTTTCTTAGCTCGATGCTAGCTGATCCGTGGTAGAGCTGGCCAGCCCATTCATCCTAATATATATATATATATTCCCTTATCAATCCAGTTTTTGTTCCTTATTTTTGTAAGGGAACTATATTTAGGTGATGTTATGTCTATTGAATATTGATGCTAGAAGTTAATAAAAGACTTGACACCTTTCTTTATGTCAATCTAAGCATTTAATGACGTGAGAGGAGCATCATAGATTCATCACACTTTTTATTTTCGTGGGTCAAGGATTAGAGAGCACCACTCTTGGGTTTTACGTGCTGCAACAAGTTGATGATTTGATTATAATCCTGCTCTCCTACCTTTTGTCATGACTCCTAAGAAAATCATAATCACGAGGCCCACTAAAGCAGATACGTTTGGATTTAGACAAAATTATGGCCATCTTTACTTGTTGACTTCCCATTTATAGTATTTATGAGAGAAAAAAAAAGTATACGGATGCTAATATATTTTTACTTAGTTGATAAAATAAAGGGAAAATTTTGACTTTTAAAAAATATTTTTCTACTCAATTCAAATTTTAATTTTTTATTTAATTCTCTCTCCAAGTAGAATGATTTTTTTCCTATACTAATTAAATAAAGGATTAAAGGCACATTTTTCTTTATCCTTAAAGGCCTATGTTATTGAAATGGCAATGTGTGTGTTTTTTTTTTCTTTTGGATTAATTAAGAAAATGGAAGAAATATGAAGGATAAAAATAGAGTGGAAAATATGTTGTTTGGATGAATAGAAATAAAAAATAAAAGAAATGAAACAATTTCTTTCCGCTTGTTTAGAAAAGTGAAAAAGATAGTAGAAAGAAATAACAAATTATATAAAGATATTTTTATACTCGTTAAAAAATTTAATTTTTTAATGTTATTTTCTTAGTAAAAGAAATATTTATCATTTGTTATCTTTTTATATTATATTTTAAAAAAATAAACCAAGAAAATTAAAAAGAGATAGTACATTTTTTCCTCCAATTCTATTCCAATCTAGAAGGTCGGTGTTTTTCTGGTAAGTCTCGTCTCGGATAAAAAATTTCTCTCTATGCTATTTCTCCTTTCAAATTAAACAAATGGTAAGAATTTAATATTTCTATCTTATCTTCTTCCTTATTTTCTTTCACTCTATTTACAACCAAACAAATAAGGGATAAAGAAATCTTTTGTGAGAAATGGTCTTTGCTTCATTTTTATCCTCTTGTGTTCTCTTTAATTTATTGACAACTACAAACATCTTATCGAATGTGCTTCTATATACGATGTTGATTAAAGAGTATTTGTTGCTAGTTGCCAAGCTGAAAAATGTGCTTTTCATGATAAGAATTCATTTTTTTACTGGTTCATAATAAGAATTTAGAACATATTTAGGTAACACGTAAAAAAGAACATATTTAAGTATTTAATTGAAGAATAAGCATTTATCACGTGCATTAATTTATATATATATAAGTTGTTTTTATAATTACAGAGAAAATAAGAGTAATTAAAATGTTTTTATATAACTTACAAGTTGTTTTCATAAAATATCATAAAGACATTATTGAAATAAGTTAAAAACAATTTATGAATACATCATAAGTTCTTTTTATAAGTTATCTCACGTCCTTATACATATACTTTTGTCATAAGATAAGTTTAAATATTTTTTTTCAAATGGATCCTTATTCATATTTTAGTATTATCAATATTCAATAGGTTATAAATATATATATTTTTTTCAACGAAGATAAGTTCTTCAATAATAAAATTCATAGATTTTTCTTGATCTACACTTAAAACTTATAGTAATTCTAAAAGAATTTAATTTAAACGCAAAAAGTTATTATATTTTTAAATATTATTAGATTTGCTATTTCATCTGGAGAAGCAATCATTTTCAATATTGGGTGAATCGAGAGATCGTCTCCCTACCTAAATCTCTTGGGGGCCTAAATATTCACCCTGTTTGTAAGGTTAATACAGTGCTCCTGGGGAAGCATACTGGGATTTTTACATGAAAAGCAAAAGCTTTGGGTCCAAATGCTATAATACAAGTACTTACGTCTAGGTTCTACCCTTCTAACTTCCACAATCAATGGGACATCATAGACGTGGAATCCTATTGTTAAAGCCACCAACCGTCTTGAGATATTTCTTTGTGGTGTGACAAATGGCTTAATGATGATTACCTTGGTCGTCTAGTGTCTTTCGTCCATATTTTTTATTCTCATATGTGTGTTAGAGTCATCTATCAAGATGGTGTCTGACATTTTGACAGATTAGCAACACAAATAGCTCTAGAAGCCAAGAAAGAATTCTAGAGTCTCATTCTCAATGAACATATGGAGGATGTGATTATATGGGGACCCTCGGGAGATGGGGTTTTTGCTACTTATGTTTCGAAAAATAATTTAAATTGTGGTCATCCTTAATTAAATAAAAATATATGTTGAAAGTCTTACATAATAAATAGTCATAGGTAAATTAAAGAGAAACACAATAAAGTCCTACATTGACTCAATTAAGATATTGTTGAGATAAAGAATATAAGAGGAAAACAATTCTCACTTTACAAATCGATTTAGTATGATTGACATTGATTCATAACTCACTTTTTAATATAATATCAAAGTTTATCCTAGATCCATTAATGAGCCTCTTATGTTTGTCATGGTACAAGCAAGTCTTAAGCGTGATGGAAGATGTTAAAAAAAGTCATCTAAATTATGATCATTCATAGATAGAAGGGTATGTTGAAAATCTCATATAACAAGTAGCCTCAATAAAAAGAGAACATGTCAAAGTACTATATTAACTAAAAATAGTATCCAGATAAATTATATATTGAAAAGTAATATTTACCTTACAAATCGATTTTATAAAATTGAGTTACGATCACAATTCACTTTGTAATCAAAACCTATCATAAACTCATTGATGGGCCTCTTATGTTTATCATGCTACAAGCAGATAATCTTGAGCATAAGGAAGGATGTCAGAAAAGTCACTTAAATTATAATCATTCCGTAGATAGAGGGGTGTAACAGTTGCTTCTACCTTCAAATGGTTTAGTGTCAATAATCCATCGCCAACCCCTCAATCTGGAAACTGGTCCTGGGTCTGAAAATTGCAATTACATAAAAATATGAAACACTTTTTTTGGCTCACCTTTCATGGTAGTCTCCCTACTAATGATTTTCGTGTCTTTAGATACGTATCTTTTGTTTCTTCTTGTAACAAGTGTATGCAAGGCCAGGAGACTATTTTTCGTTTATTGTGTGATTGTAATACCTCTGGCAAGGTGTAGCAGTAGCTGAAGCTTAATCGTACTTCAGATTTCTACACTGCAAATTAGATTGAATGACTGGTGACCAACTTGAACAACTCTAATGGAACCCCTTTTGCTGTCTCGTGTTGGATTCTTTGGAAAAGTAGCAATGCTCTTATCTTTTGGGACATCAGATGGAGCGTCTGGCAAATTATTAACCAAGTGCATATTCTCCACTCAGACGTGATTAAGGTTCTTGGTCATCCTAAACAAGCGACTACTACTAGGCTCGTGAGTTGGGAACCCCTTTCTCTACCCTTTGTGAAGTTGAACACAAACAACAACCTAGGAGACTCAGGCTTTGGAGGTATTATTTAGGATCATCTTGGCAATTGGATCTCAGCTTTCTTTGGCGCGTGTGGCGTCACTACTAGCCTCAAGGCAGAGCTTTATGCTACTTTATATGGTCTTCGTAAGGCGTAAGAGGATGGTTTCAGACACATTATATGTGAAATCAAACTCAAAGCTTGTGTTACATCTTACCCAACATACTTGTCAATGAGTTTCAATTCATCCCTACTCTCCTTTGATTCAAATTATTTACAAGCTTATAGATTTGGAATGGACAGTCAATTTCAAACATACCCTTTGGGAAGGCAATACGTATGCCGATTGGTTTACCAAATATGGTGCCATGCATGGAGAAACTTTTCTCAGTTGGAATGTTTTCCCAACTTAGTATCCCTTGTGTTGACTGATAAAGTGGGTGTGGTTCACATTAGGCTTTAATTTTCTGTCTTTGTCTTTTTTTCTTTGTATAAAAAAAAGGACTAAAGTATCTTTTTAGTTCTTTATATTTTAGGTAATTTTTGTTTTATCCTTTATATTTTAAAGTTTATGTTCTGGTAAAAAAAAAAAGCTAAAACAATTTAAAATTAGAATGGAGGAAGCATAATTCATTATTAACCCATTAAATGTGTGCGAGCGCCAAATCATCTTGTGTGCAGGCATTGTAAATTTGCAACAAATAGGTTGAAGGTAACTTTGACTTTCCTGGTCTCTTAAAAAATAAGATGGGTTCAAGATTTAGTTTTAAAGAAACAAGAATAAAAAAATTCAATCTCAAGTATTTTGAATTTTGTAAAATTTGGCAGAATTTGTGAGAAACCCACTTCACAATTTTAAAAAGAAATAATTTGTCTATATATATCATATTAGTGATAACAACTAAGAGAATTTAATTTAATTTATTAAATAAAGTGTGTGAATTATTATAAACTATCTAATATATGTCTTCAGTTCTTACAAATAAAAAATATATTATCAACAACTACATATTATAATTTTTAAGTACTATCAAACTTATACACTACATATTAACGATAAATGAATCAATAATGATATATTAATACTTTTAGTTACTTTTATTTTATTTTTTAAAATATGATAATATTAAAAATTAAAATTCTTAAATGAGTAATCAGGAATCTAGTTTAATTAGTTGAATATAATATGTGAATTATTTTAAATCCTTCAATACATGCTTTTGATTCTTACAAATAAAAAAATATAAATAAAAAAATTGATAAATAAATATAATGAATGAACTTCACCAAAACAAAAGTATAATAAATGAATGAATATTAATCCATGAATGAATGCATGAATTTAAATACTTCAATGACACCGTTAAAACTTATTATTCTTCCCCTAATATCTAATAAAAATGCATTTAAAACCTACTTTCAATTAAATGTCTAGCTAGTTAATATTTATTAAATAAATAAAAACTAAAACAACTAAAAATAAATTGTCTAAATTATACTTATATTAAGCAAAAAAAATCAAAACTTTTTTACTTTATATTATTAAAGATTTTATTATTTTAATTAGAAAATATATTTAATGCAATTTCCTGAATTACTGTAACTATGTATTAAAAAATTAAATAAAGTGACATTTAAAAAAATGAAGATTGATTATATTAATTAGTATTAAAGATAACATAACAATTCGTTACTACCATTATTTATAATTATAGTAAATTATAATGAAATCGTGATAATAAAAAAATATATACTGACTTTTTTTTTTTTTTACAAAATCATACTGACCTGTGACCTGTGAAAATCATAGTAAAATAAAGATTCCACGACATACTTCATATTCCATTATCAGGAAGTGTATTCATGACTTCTTGTATTAATTTCTCGTAACACATTATTAATTCTCTTGATCTGATTATCATAATAAATTATTTTAATTGGTCAAAAAGGTAAATATTAATTTTTTTTATATTTTCTTTATATTTAAAAGTATCCGCACTAGATACTTACTAATATTTGATAATAAAAAAATGCTTACTAATATAATTTGATTACAATGTAGTGTAACCGTGTAAGCTAGTCAATTCGTAACGCAAGATTGATTAAAAATATGAATTTCTCTTTACATATAAAAAAAGTGTGGTGTAACCGTGTAAGCCAATTCGTATTCGTAAGGCAAGATTTTATTTTTCTAAATAAATATTGTATAGTACGTTATTATAAAGATTTTATTTACATGTAAGGCGTGTTTGTGTTTTATACTTTATTTTTTAAAAACTATTTTATAGATGGTTTTTCAAAAACTAAAATGGATATTAATAAATGACAGTATTGATTATGGAGATAAAAGTGATTAGTGTATTGAAATTAAAGGTTAATCGTTCAAGTAGTTGAATTCGATTTTTAGCAGAAAAAATTCTTAAATAGACTTTATCTTCTGATGAAATTTCAGATTAATCAAGGTCTTTTTTTTCTAATGAATTGAAGAATTAAGAAAAAAAAGAAAATAAAAATAAGAACTTTTATTGTAAAAGTATTTAATATTTACTTTTAGAAATATTGTAATAATTTATTTGTTGTTTCTTCTTTTTTTAGGAGATGTATTTGTTATTTCTTAACTTATTTTTGATAAGGAGTTTATTAGGAAGACTCCATATAAAAATATTTTGAATGTTTTTTCATTCTTTATCCGTAACAATAATTGAAGACATGTATAAGAGATTTACAATAAGTCATAAACATGCTCAATCATTTAAGTTAAACCTCCTTAATAATGTTTCTTCATTTTAAATGCACTTTTATGTATTGTTTTATTTATATTCCTTAAAACTATCAAAAAGATAAAGTCAGGCAATCAACCTCAAATATTTAATAATGAATCCTTAATTATGAGAAAAAAAATTGTTTATTGTTATAAATAATCTTCAGAAATACAACTTTGTATCATCGAAGAGAAAGGAATTGAATATCACTTCCAACATAAAGGCACAAAATGGTGAAGGCTTCATAGTTGTTTCCTTGCTTGAAAGTTTTATTTCTCATAGCATCTGGAACTGGTATATGTTCCTCTCTATTTTTCTCTGTTGTTTGTCTCTTGTATATAATTATATACACTTAGAATGAATTTATTACCTAGATTAGTTTGCAATGCAAAATTTTGAGAAAAGGATCGAATTTTTGCTCTCAAGAAACCATTTTTTTAGTTAAGTGTTAAGGTTTTGACAAGGATGATTAGGTGAACAAATTTTGCAGGTTTTGTGGATGCATGTACCAAGTGCGAATTCGAGACAGAATGTGATAGTTTACATAGTGCTGGCCCTCGTTGCGTAAAGGATTGCATCCATGGTTGTTGTGGTTGCAATTGTAGTCCACCTAGTGAAATTGTTTGATATAGAATGATACTAAAATAAAGTTATAGCTTTCATGGTTAAAAAATAAGATGCAAAAAATTCATGCCTCCATAGAGTGAAATTTGCTTGTAATAAGAGAAATTGAAATAAAAAAATAAGATCTTCAATTCTGCGGGAAAAAAAAATCACATCTTATCTCATTTGAGATTTTGTTTTTCTTTTTATGTGTTTTATATTGTCCCCAAAGTTATACACTAATCTCCTTGTGTATTGCAAATTATTGTGAATGATTTGCTCATGAAAATGGTTGATTCGATCAGTGCATATTTAGTTTTAAGTTGTGCGTGTTAGACAACCACCTACCAGATTTTATTGATTTGTTGAAATAGTTATAAACTTATAATCAACGAATTTGTTTATTCCCATCGTTAAGTTTAATTAATATATCGAAAAAGCTATAATCAAGGGATTTATTTACTCTTTCTCTCTCTAAAAAAAAAGATTTATCTTTCTATATAAGACCTGTTTGGATACACTATTATAAAAGATCGTATAGGTAAAGAATTTATTCAAGAAGTTCTTATCTAAAAAGTTATTTTTACCTAAATTAATTTGATGTTTGGATGATAAACTCTTAAGTGCTTATTTAAAATAATATGGTGTTTGGATGAAATCGTAGAAAGTATTTTACATAATTAAAATTACCAAAAAGGATATTATATGTTTTGATATTATTAAAACTAATAATTAAATACTTAAACATTATTATATAATTATTAAATTCATTAAATAATTGAATATTATTAAAAATAATAAAAATTACATTTTTCTTCTATTTCATTTATAAAAATATTTTAACTTTATCATTATATTTAAAATATTGTTATATATTTTCTAGAAATTTTGATTAAAAAATATTTATTTTTATAAAAATAAAATAAATGATCTCATAAAAATATAATTATACGTCTTTCTACATAATTAATTTTCATATTTAAAATGTAATTAATACATTATTGTTTTAGTAATGTTATCACTTACATTCTAGTTTATAATTTAATTATTATCTATGTAATTATAATTTATAACAAAATATAAAATGTCATTAACCTAGTAATAATATGATCAATAATGTCTTCCAATATAAAATTGTTCAAATGTACCCATATCATAAACATACAACCTTGTATTATTAAAAAATAAAGAAATTAAATACGTGTTGGAAACATATTCTTCAAAGATTTTCTAAATTGTTCCATTTGTAGAGTACTTTGAGCATCCGGTTTCTCCCATGTTGTCGAACTTCACTTTCATCTTCATCACTATCTATATATTCGTTATCTTCATCTAGTGAATCAAATTCTCCATCACTCTTGTCATTTCTTTGAATGAAATTATGTATAGCCATGCAAGCAACAATGATTTGGTTTTGTGTCTTCAAAGCAAAAGGTGGCATATTACCCAATATCTTTCATCTTGCTTTACATAAACCAAATGCATGTTCAATTGTACTTCGAAGACTGGAATGATAATAATTAAAAACTTCAACTCTTCCCTTGATTTTAGGCCCAATTCTAAATTGCGAGATATGATACCTAGTTTTCTTGTACGGCCCTAGAAAACCCATAAAAGTAGGGTAACCAGAATCAACAAGATAATATTTACCTAAAGAATAAAATAATAGAGCATATTAGAACACAAAATTATAATGATACATATATTTATAATATATAAATTTTAAGTACCTTGAGGAGGATGTGGAAAATGTAATGCAGGCTTATGTAAAGCCTCCATAAATATCTTAGTATCATGTGCAGAACCTTCCCAACCTGCCCAAACAAAAGTGAAACACATGCTAAAGTCACAAACAACCATGACATTAGTGGTAGTGTAGCCTTTTCGACCAATATAGACTCCTTGTAGATGAGAGGGAATGCAAACTCGTATATGAGTACCATCTATTGCATCAATACAATCCCTAAAGTAAGGGCGATATCTGACATCTTTTAGAATCTCATCAGGAGTATCCCTAAATGATGGATCAACAGGCTTAGTTATATCCTTGGCAAACATACACACAACTTCTAAGACATTATGAAAATGTCTAGATATTGTTTCACCTGAATGTTGAAATCTTTCCTCACAATTATGAACAGGACCTGGTTGACTCAACATGTATAAAAACAAGCCAACTTGCTCATAAATGTTAACATTTCGAGTTTTTTTTTAAGTTGTACTTGGTTTCCAAGATATCACATAATTCAAGAAAGACAAGTTTCTTCATTCTAAACATTTGATAACAACATATTGGATGACCATTTAGAATTTCAGATACCCAACGATGGCCTGTTATGCTTGAATCTCTACATGGATTAACATAATTCATGAAGTAATGGGTAACATTAACTACAACAAACATCAACACTTTGTTCTTCGTAATGTGATCGTCATCGCCAGATGAAGAGTCATTTGATGATAATGATGAAGACATCCTGTAGAAGGAAAAAAAATTCATAACACAACTGAAAATAAAAATCAAGAGCCAAACCATAACCAATATCCATAACATAACCAAAATTAAAATCAAAGATCCATGACATAACTAAAATTAAAAACTAAGATCCATAGCACAACCAAGGTTCATAACCAAGCAAAACTAGCAAGTGTCAATGATATCAGATAGAGGAGAAACTAAGGAACTTGTGCTTAAGTGTTAGACTTGATCCATCCAAGTTGTAGCTCAGGCTCTTCTAAAGCAACAAAGGTGATCATGTTTGCCCTTTTTTTCATAAGTTTAGTGGCTTTGTAAAATAGTTCACTCCCACGCTCAAGTCCTGGTAGATCTTTCAACTTTGCTACACATGCAGTAATGCTAGTTGGTCTTGAGCAGATACACTAGATTCAAATGTTTGAATAATACGATCTAATTGTGAGGAAAGCTTGGCAGCATCCCAATTCTTTTGTCACCCTCTCTTCCTCTCTTCCTCTGTCCATTTTCCTTTGTCGAAGACGTGTTCTGAGTTGTCGTGTCTATCTCAGGCTCATTCACTTCTATGTCAATGTTATCATCAATATTATCATTTGTCTCTTCTGTTCTTGTGTTGAATCCTTCATATTGTCTTGAATCTTCAGATGGTGCATATGCTACAAAACCAGAAGCAATAATACCCTTAAAAAGGAATTCCATCTCAAGTGAGAATTCGAGGTCTTGCTCTCTAAACTTTGCTATTTCAGGATCCTCCTGTAAAATAAAAAATAAGAATTATAATATATATTTGGCATAGGAGTTAAGAGATAAAAATCAATCTCATTATAATATATAGAAGTGCCTTCAAATATTACTCATGTTATATTTAGTCCTGCATCATAGATTCTCGTCAGCTACTAGGGTGAGCATGCATTTTTACTTGATGGGTACAATTCTTGGTAAGGTTGACATTCCTATATAATTTAAATTAAGAAAAACCTAATCCAATATGAATTTTTGCATATGTTAACCTGTGGAATAATATAAGTCCTCCTAACAACAACTTGACAATTCTCAATATAATGTCATTGTCTAACAATAAGGCACATGTATTGCTTTCAAATATTATAACTCAAAATCCCATATTTACAAAAAGCCATGCCATAAAAGCTACATGCCTACCAACTACCATACACATTAAAGCTGCCACAAACCAATAACATCTTTACTACCCAAGTGATTATGGCAGCAATATCTCCTAACGAGACAATGACCAACAATAATTACCGAAATTCTTTCTGCAATAATTATCTAGAAATAATAACAAAACATCATAAAAGTTGCTTCCCCTGCTCCAAGAATATTTATAGAACGGGTCCTACCATACGCTCACTTCCAAGGCCATCAGTGCCATTGAAGCAAATCAAAATATACCCACTGCAACTTAATCTACCACCCACACCAGCCAATCACACCTCATATAAATTCCACTTCCAGCCAACAAACACCACACCACTTCCTCTGGTCATGCAGGATCACGTATAAAAGCCTCCCCCAGACACACATAATATCAAAGCTGCCACATTATGTGGGGAAAACCCCACAATATGTGCGATTTTAGTTAATGTATTTTATAATTTTTTAACATAAAATGAAAAAATCACATAGGTTGAGATTTTCAATATATAAGAATGCCTACTCAAATTCAGTGGATTTTGGGCAGTATGCATAGGTTTTAAAATCACTTTCGTACCAGCATATATTTTAATTTATGAATGTTAAGAATGAGAATAAATTATTTTGGTTAAAAGTTCAGACTTGCAAGATGCAGGTGAAGAGAAGTATCAGCAATCTCATGTTGAAAATATGATGGATTCTAGTTACAAAAAGCTCATGAAAATTTAACTACAATTTTCTTGCAAAACATACCAAAGAATTGCCAAATATAATGGATAGTAGTAAGTAGTAACTCAAGTACTCAAGTGTCAACTTTGGTTTCACATTAATTATTTTACTTAATGATTGAGAATATCTTAAGCAAGAGCATTATTTAAAACTTAAAACCACAGCAGGAAAACACAACACAAGAAACATTCAGTACAAAATAATTAATAGACCTTCTCTTGAATTTTATGTCTAAACCATGTTGTCACACAATAGAATAAACTATGTTATAGTTTGTCAATTCAAGTACGGGCAATGGCATGGGGTTTCCAACTTCCATTTCAAGTGTTAACTAAAAAAATCCTAAAAGCAAACATTATCCGCCTATGGCCTACGTATGGTCATTCCCCTAAGTCACCCCAATTTGAAAATTCTCGAATACAACCTAAAGAATTGCCTAACTTATTCCTTCAGTCTATCCTACACACTATATATTTTTGTTTAAATTCTATATTATTAATCACCCAAACATTAATTCTATATAATTTTTGGATATAAACTACAAAGTCAGGATATAGAAAAAAATTATGATTTTTAATAAATTTTACTCAATAATATTTAGTGTGTTTAAAAGAGTATATTAAAGAGAGTGTATTGCTAACATATTTCATTTAAATCTTTGCTTCAAACCACAGAGAAAGTAAACGAGAGGAGACCGGGGAGAGTTGTAGGGAGAAGAAAAAAATTATCATTTTCTAAAAGAATAATTTTTTTTTCATGTTTCATTTTTTATACATCTGGACAGAAAAAAAATACCTTGGTAGATTTGTTTACTAGCTAGTTTAAAATTTTAATCGTGGCACTATAATTACAGTTTGTCGATCACAACAAAATATCAATGCTATTATATCAGCTTTGTACATTCTGCAAAGGCAACTAGAAATATTAATTAATTCTTGTGTATGTTATGTTTTGAAATTTTCTTTACCAAAGCAATTATAATTTTAGTTTTACCCCTTTTGCAGGCTCTGCGCCTAAAATTCAGTTTCAAAGAACATGTTGCCAAACATGGGGAAGGTGAGATACCAATGAAGGAGGTGATTCAAAAGCTAATGAAGGACACAGTTAAAGTTGACAAAAACTCCCCAATTTTCTTGCAGAACATACCAAAGAATTTCCAAATATAATGGAAAGCATCTAAAAAGAGCACAATGCAGTCAGCCTAAAATACAACTTTCTTAAGAAAAAAAATAAGGAGTTATTTTTGTATGACCACTACATCAACATTGCGAAAGGAACCATTATCCTCTGATTTATTTGTTGTGCTCCTCACAAGCCTTAAATAGGGCTTTTGTTGCTACTAACAACTAAGGATCACAAGCAATAATCAAACCCCAAACATTTAGTTGATGCACCTCAAGCCTAAGCTAACCTTCATTGAGTCCCAATTTTTAAAAATGAGCAAGAATATACCAGACTACAATACAACACATCTCTAGAGAGAGCTAAAAAACATCAATTAACACAATAAAATCACACATCAATTGTATATCCTTGTTCTGGCAAACAACCCCTCAAATTGCCAGCATGGTGCATTTCATTTTTTTTCTGCATCTAAACTAACTCAAATTCATTTCTCTGCATCTAACCTAACTCAAACAGCTAAGGATCACAAGTTAGCAATAGATTCATTTCTCTGCATCTAAACTAACTCAAATTCATTTCCATTGGTGCTATGGTTGAGGACCAATTGCAACATGTAAATTACCTCAATTGCAACATGTAACAAAGTAGTAACCAACCTAATTATCAACTAAAATTTCAAATGCAAGCTTCTAAAAAATAGTCTGCAACTGCAATTTTGGCCCCAAAGTCAAGAATCACACAAAAAAACAAAAGAACAAAAGAGTGGCATGCACAAAAACTCTATTTTCATTGAATAATACATACCTGAATTTTGGCTTCCCACCATTCATCACTAACTGCAATGGTTTTCTTCTCCCCATCCCAGCCAAGACCTGTGTCCTTCCCAATAAGCTTAGCCCATAATTGTCATTCCTTTTTCAAAGAATCCCACCTATTTCTGAATTGTTTATACTCATATCTCAAATTTGTTGCCTTATTGAACTTTTCTGCAATATTTGCCCAATCAAGCTTAGTGAAGTGGTTGTGAGGTTTATTTCCAGCATTCACCTCTTCTATGCACACTTTCAACATAATCTCAATATTTTTATCACACTATTCTACTTTCTTTCTTTTCACAGGAACTTGATTGAGAGACATTTCACAAGCTTAATGAAACAAACAAAAGCATAACCCTAATCCATAACAATATTGAGAAGAAAAAGAAATTAATGAAAAATTAGTTAACCAGTGATGCTAACAAAGGAAGAAGAAGAGATGACGAAGGATGATCGAAAGCATGAGAGAAAAATTCCGAGGAAGGCACAGCACAACACGTTATGAGGAACAAGTAAGAGAAATTTTTAGGGTTTAGAAAATGAGGAGGGCATGCTTTGTCATTTTGAAATTTTTTGAAAACATTATTGTCCAAGTATTATTTAGGGAAGAGATTCCCGAAAAGAAGATTTGAGAAGCTGGAAATCTAAGCTGATAGGTTTTATTTTTATAAAAGTTAAAAAAAATTTAATAACCAAACACTCTTAAAAAATAAATAAAAAATCTTTTTTTAATAAATAAAATAATAAAAGATCTTTTGGACTGCATCCAAAAGATGCCCATATAAGCCAATTGAGTTGCATGTAAAACTTCCCGCTTATCTTACCTCAACTCCCGTTCAAAATCACATGCTCACGTAATCAAACAAATTGTCGCATGCACCAACATTTGAGTGATTCTAGTATAAAAGGACACGTCAAATGCAAGTATGGCTATTTATTAAGCTTTTTGAAACACGTAAATAATAATGCGCCTAATGCCTTATAGTGTTTAGTTAATGTTTTATAGAGTTTATCACCTTTTAACTATCTAATAGAAAAAATATCTAATCAGTTTTTGGAAGACGTGAATATGATCATTACTTTTTCCAAAGGTAAACTAACAGTCAACTTAATTAAGGTTTTTATTTTGGTTTACCTACATTTTATTTGTTAAAAATATTTATATTTTTCATCATAAATCCTTAATATAAAAATGTTATATTATATTTAAAATTGTAAAATTTTACACATATTTTTATTTGTAATATTTAAACTTGATTAAAATATATTTCTTCAAATTATTATAATAAACACACGGTCAAATTTGATTAAAAATTATTAATTAATGTTTTTATTTTGGTATTCAATTTGATAACTAAAAGTATTAATTAAAGTTTTCCATTATAGATACTTAATATAAAAATGATATATTACATTTAAAATCTTAATATTTGTATGTGATAAAATGGAGAGTTAATGGTCAGAACAAATCAAATAGAATGAAAAACGGTTTACCACTTGTTTTTATTTATTATTCATGATTGTCTTTTGTTGTGAACGAAGGGTCAGCTGGCAGCTTTACTTGATATATCCAATTTATAATACATGTTAAATTTTCAAAAATAACACGATTATCACAATTCTTTGTTAAGTACGGATGCATGAATGAGTTAATATGCATTGGGGTTAGACTCAACCTTTCCCAAACTCAGTCTAAACACGCGTGTTTACATGCATTAAATATGCATTGTTTAATGAAGTGTTTATGCACTCAACTATGTAATGTATACTCTAATTTTACTATATATAGACCCATACCCCCAAACAATAGAACTAAATCATACAACCAAAGTGTAAACGAGTTGAGTAATTTGTTTAAACTATGGCTTTTACGTTCCTTTCTAACATAGTGGCTCGGAGAACTAATTGGAAGTTGAAGGTCTGTGTTATTAGATTATGGTCTTTACCAGAGTTTGAAAATTCGAAAGTCATTAAGAGTCTTTAGATGATATTGCTAGATGAAAAGGTTACTAAAACTACTATTATAATTCTATCCAAAAATTGTGTAACATGTGTTTTATGTCAATACTCTTATTGCTTCAATTGTTTTCTTACTTATAGTCAGATAAAATTCATGCATCCATACTTAACAAAGGATTGATACCAAAGTATTAAGGGATTCTAGAAGAAGGAGAAGCTTATATCATTCAAAATATATTAGTTGCTCAATATTGTGTCAAATACAAAACAACTCGTCCCAGATTCAAACTAAATTTTATAGGAAACACAATATGCTCTAAATTGAGGATGAAGTAATTCCAAAATTTCAGTTTGATTTCATGTCATTTTCTAACATTCTTTCATCAACCACAGAAGATGTATTAATTGGTTAGCATTTACATAATCCTTAACTTTGATTTTATTTAGTTGCATTTTTTCTTTTGGTTTGTTAATATTAATTAATATTATATTTATTGGTTCCAGATGTTATTGGGCATGTTCTGGAGAAGGATAGTATCAAGGAAATTGTAAAGAATGGAAAAAGGACCAAAGTCTTGGACACCATGCTACCGGATTTGATGTATAATATTATTTTAATAAAAAAATTAATTTTTTTACTTACATATTATTTTTTATTTGTTATTCAAATTATAGGTAAAAATCAAAAGATGTAATAAATTTGTTTTAATTCAAATAAAATAGTTGTGAACTTTTCAGTTTTTTTTTTCTTCATTTCTACTTCATATTGAATGCATAAGCCTAACTTCATTAAAGATTAGGTGAAAAATAAGAATATAATTGATAAAAGAGTAATTAATGCTATCTTGAATTTTAAAAAATGATAGTTAAATAGAAACATTTTTTTCTTCAAAAATCCAACAATTAAAAGGAAATAGGAGTATGAAAAGAAGCTTCTATAAAGGATTTTTCATAAAAAAAAATAAAGTAAATTACACAGAATTTCCCTTGAAGTATGCTCTTATTATACCCATACCTCTATTTTTTCACATTACTTTGAGCCCACCTAAGGGGGGATTGATGTAACAATTTGTACACCTTAGAGGGAGAATCAATGTAACCGTTTACTCCTGAGAGAGGGTATGCGTAATGAAAACCCAAAAATTAGGAAGTTTTCTATAGGATTCAAAAGCAGACAGATATAGCGTGTAATAAGGACACCTCAAGGAACTTCTTGTAATTTACTCAAAAAAACAAATCAGGGTGGTGTAATTAACAAAAATAGGTAGTGCAATTAACCATACCCAAAAGAAGTGCATAACTTTTTTCTTCTTTGGGCCTAACAGAAAATATAAATACAAAAAAGATTTTCAAAATTCAGAAGAATGACAGACACAACAACTTGTGGAAAATAAGAGGAAGACATGTCCCTCACTTCTCCTCCACAGGTCCAAAACAAGAAAAAAGTTAAATTAAATAACAAAACGAATTATCCATATCCACTTTCTATGTTGTCCACCCTTCTCAGAAGCCATGGTCGTAAATCTCTCTCCCTCTCCACCTTTACATTCAAGTTCCATAATCAGATTGGCAAATTCAAAGTCACCCATTTCAGAACCATGGTTGAGGCTCAAAACCCACTTCCCAAAACCGCTCCTTTCCCCTTCTTTTGCCTCCCCAAGTGTGAACTTCACTTGCAAGAAGCAATTTTTGCATGGTAACAGCAGGAACGTGTTGGATTTCAGGACTTGGTCTATTGCTGGGTTTGATTATGGGAACTTTGAGGGGCCTCAGTCTGTGCTTGAGGCTGCTGCAGTGTTGACAGCCATCATTGTTGTACATGAGAGTGGCCACTTCCTTGCTGCTTCTCTCCAAGGAATCCATGTGAGTAAGTTTGCTGTAGGGTTTGGTCCAATTTTAGCAAAGTTTAATGCCAAAAATGTTGAATATTCCATCAGGGCTTTTCCCCTTGGTGGCTTTGTGGGGTTCCCTGATAATGATCCAGAGAGTGATATTCCTGTTGATGATGAAAACCTGCTTAAGAATAGACCAATATTGGATAGGGTGATTGTGGTTTCAGCTGGTGTTGTTGCTAACATAATTTTTGCATTTGCTATTATCTTTGCACAAGTCCTGTCTGTTGGTTTGCCTGAGCAAGAGGTCTTTCCTGGGGTGGTTGTGCCGGATGTTAGAGCCTTTTCTGCTGCTTCAAGAGATGGGTTGGTTCCTGGGGATGTGATCCTTGAGGTCAATGGAAGTGAGTTTTCAAAACCAGGTCCAAGTGCGGTTTCTGAAGTTGTTGATGTTATCAAGAGGAACCCCAAGAGATATGTTTTGCTCAAGATTAAAAGGGGGGAGCAGAATTTTGATATAAGGGTCACCCCAGATGAGAATTTTGATGGAACTGGGAAAATTGGAGTTCAGCTAGCCCCTAATGTGAAGATAGCTAAGGTTAGGCCAAAAAATTTGGTGCAGGCTGTGGAGTTTACTGGGCAAGAGTTTTGGGGTCTGGCCTCTAATGTTTTAGATGGGTTAAAGCAGACTTTTTTGAACTTCTCCCAGTCAGCTAGTAAGGTTTCAGGTCCTGTAGCCATTATTGCTGTTGGTGCTGAAGTGGCACGGTCGAATATCGATGGTCTCTTCCAGTTTGCCGCGATACTCAACATTAACCTTGCGGTTATAAACCTTCTGCCTTTGCCTGCTTTAGATGGAGGCACATTGGCATTGATCCTAATTGAGGCTGCCAGGGGTGGGAGAAAGCTACCTTTGGAAGTGGAGCAAACGATCATGTCTTCTGGAATTATGCTTGTTATAATTCTGGGGTTATTCCTTATTGTTCGTGATACCCTAAACCTTGATTTTATTAAAGACTTGTTGTAATTATTGTGAATTCTAGTTAGTAGTGGGCTTCAAAAAGTATTTCATGATTCTCATCTGCAATGCTGTTGCACCAGTGTCTTAGGCAGGGGTATTCTGTAGAGGAGGCAAGATCATTTTAAATGATTGAGGTAAGTTTCTTCCTCCAAGGATGTTATGTGAGAGGCATCCCTTTGTTACCAATTCATTGATCTGATCCGGATTGGATTTGTGATCCTAGAATATTAACTTACGACTTACAAATACTATCTTTGATTATGAATTTTAATATCTTCTCTCTGCATTTTCTTTGGAATTTATGTTTGTGCACAAATATAGGTGTTACTATTTGATATGAATTCTCCGCCTCTAGAGATGTCATTGACTAAACAATGCTTTAATAAAGCATTATGAATACAGAGCAAAATCCTTGGTTAATTTTTTAATCTTCTGGAATTGATGTGCGTTTTCTTTTTGTTTCTATGTATGTGATGCTGTGCTCAAGAAAAATGGAGTTCAATATATGTCCAAAATTTAACTGTTTGACATAATTGTGTTAACTCTCTTGCTACATTACATGTCTCTTGCTGTCTGCTAATTTTATGAAGTGGTCATTCAGTAGGCATTTTCGTATGTAAAATGAAATGAGCTGAGGAACAAACATCAAGCCAAATATCTATCATCTACCATTTTTTTTCTGGTTAGCTAGCCAATCAAAGGGACCTTCACATAAAACATAAAGAGGAGAAAATGAAGAAAACGTAAAAAGTGGAGAGAGGAAATTGATCTGTATTTAGATTATGGTAGGAGGAAAGAGTGTCAAACTGAAAAGTGGAAAGTGTTCCTAACAGGTGAACAACTTTCTCCTTAAAAGCAGGAAGTGGAAGTGAAATATATAAGAATTCAAACTATGATTAGCATGTGACCACATTTTTACACCATCTTGTCAAAACCAATATTATAGTATTACCAGTTTACCACGATTGGCACTAGCCTATAAGGGTTGCTAGTGTATTTTCTCAAACAGGAGAACTGGCTTTATGTTTCTGGTATTTTTGGCCACCCCCAACAGTATAAATACTCATAATCTCTCTTTATTTCTTTTTCTTGTTTCATTATCTTACATGCCACATCTATGGTTCTCTTTTCTCTCTCTTTAAGTGTCTATTTAGTATCGGAGTGTCCAGGTATCATTTTCATAAGAATAGTAAGCACTAATTTACAGGGAGGTTAGAGTAATTAGCCCAGAAAAAAATGATCGAGAATGAATACAAGGGCTTGATAGTTGTTTATTTTCCAGCAAACTCCATTTTCTAATCCTTAAACCAAAGGGGTCTAGTTTGGATGGCTGAGTAAGATGTGTGAGTATTGTAAATCCTTTAGTATCATCTTCGATTTCTATGGATAAAACAAAAAAAAACCATTTTGAACTGCTGAAGTCTTAACTCACATGGGAAGTTTCCTACAAATCATTGGGGAGTGTTTGTTTCACGGACAATTTTTTTAGTTTCGGGAATATTATTTCCAGGTATACTATAAAATATATATATATATATATATATATATATATATATATATATTTGGTTAAACTATTAAAATGGTAGGGAATATTTTTTATATGCCCATGAATAATTAAAATGTGTTTGCTTTACATTTTTTTCTTTAGGAATATATATAATAACAAGTTAACAACCCAAGCAAAAACCCCCAAAAAATAGTTCCCCAAAAACATCACTACATCCATCACGGTCCCATGATTATTTTATCCAAAAAACCGTACATGAAGAAAACATTAAGAAGGAAGTGGATAGGAAAAAAGGTATATGTGTATTTTTAATCACTGAGAGTGATTCATGTCTGATGAAAATAAATACTTTATAACTTTTGCACCGGAATTAAATATTATTTGAGGGTGAGATTATTGTTTACCCAATAATAAAAACCTGAAGTTATTTGTTTTATTACCTTCTAACAAATGCGGAATTAAATTTTTTTTTCTGCTGTATTTCCTAAACTAAAAAAATTGTCTGTGAAAGAAACATCCCCTTGGATTACTGTGTTCGTGAAAGTTAGTAATTGACTTAATTCAGGCATATAGGTGATTAGGGAAATGACTTAATTCAGGCATATTGGTGATTAGGGAAATGGCTCTAAAACTTATTGTTGATTTGACAGGTTGTCAGATTATAAACTGGAGACAATATATTGTGATACTTTACCTGCTGAAACAAGAAGATTCTAAATGCATATAGTGCTTAGTACAAAGGAATTACTCAGAGCGGTGCTAACAGTTTATAAGGATTGAATGTGAAATATTTCTAGGGATCAATGTGACCGGGGTGAGTAAAGCTTACCTATTTTACTTGGTGGGAATATCATTTTCTTTGGATGGAGTGTCACCATTCTTAATAATTAAAATATTGAACACTTATATCTTAATGTAAATGTAATAACTTTCTATAAAATACAAATCCAACAAATTGAATTATTGAATAATACATTCTTATCTTAATAATCATACACAATAAGTTTTAGATAATTGAAAATTTGTAACTGTGAAATTTTATGTCAATATAAAGTTGACTGTGAGTATTTGATATTGTGCATTTGTTGTTGTTGAATGTCCTTAAGAAAATCCCACACCACTGGCATGGGATGAAGCAAGGGTCTTGGAGCCAATAGGTGATTGGCTTGGAGCAGGAGATTCATCAAGAGATCTGTCAGGATTAAACACTGGTCATAGCTTCCAGAATGATAATCATATGACTAGAAAAACACTAGTTGAACGTAGAATACCCATATGGAGAAAAACGGGACCATAATACAAAACCCGAATTGTCAAAACATGCACTCTTCTCAATAGAGTTTAGAGTCTAGAAATGAAAGATAGAATGAATGCTTTTATTTTTATTTTTTGTTGAATGAAAGATAGAATGAATGTGTATCTTAGTATGACTGACTCAAAAGATACATATAACCTTGTTAACTTATCATTATCAATAGATGTTATTAATATTTTTTGGGAAAAATATAAATTATATTAAACCTAAAATGATAAAACAATAAATGGGATATACCTCACAGTTAGAGAAAATCAAAAATCTCCCTAATACAAGAAGGTCTATATCAAGATGTTATTAATATTGATCCTAAATTTTTAGGGGATTTATCCGTTATTAGTTATGCAATTAAATGTATTTTGTCTATACAAGATTATATGGGACATAGCACATGTTTGGATATTAGATTGGCTTGTTTTGTGATCTAGATGGGTTACTCACTTCCTGAGGTCAAGTCTTGGTTCAGAACAAATCTGAATAAATAATTTAAAATTACACTTTGTTTTCTAAAATTTTATGAGTTAATTATGCCTCATATACAAATGTTCATATTATATAATAAGTAAAACTAATCACACAATTAATTCAGAAAACAAAAAACTAATTACAATTTTTATCCGGATATAATTGGATCTATATGGTCTAAAAACTTAGTTCTTAAAAGTAAAAAAAAAAATGTGAGTAACAAATATTTAATATGAATTAAAAGTGTAAAATGTTATTAATGTAACAAAAGGAAAATGCCCATTGTTACCATGTAATTAAGCCAAAATTCGTGACTTTTTCAAAATCATTATGTTAGCATGCGGGTAACGAAAATTTAATTGGATCTACATGGGTCTAAAAACCTAGCTCTTAAGAGTCACATGCTAACATAATATTAAAAACGCTAATAAAATTTAAGTAATTATCTCAAAGTACATTTATTAGTGTTTATAGAACTATGTTAGCATGTCACATTTTTAAAAACAAAAGTCTCCAAATTCCTAAAATGATTTACCTACTTTAAAACAAATGTTAAGGATCAAAAATAGTAATTTTAGGTTTGAAAGGATAAATATCAAAGAAAAATGTTTTTCTTGATACCAAAATTAAAATTCACTCATTTCATATGACAAAAATTAGTGATTTTAAATTTCAAAGGATGAAAAATAAATTTTTTTCCCAAACCAAAACTCATTACATTTTATTGGGTTTATTTAAGCCTTTTTCTTTAGAGTTAAATAGACATTTTATTTTTTAGAATTGAATGTATAGATTGATTTATACGATATTATTTTAACTTAACTTATTGCCTTAAATTTAAGTACTTTGTCTTAAAATTACTGATAATTAAGATTTTTTCCACATAAATTAATATTTATTTGGGGATAATTTTCTTAAAATATTAGTGTTCTCTTTCTTATTTTTAATAAATATAATATTAAATATTTCAAGATAAAATAATTTATTAATAATGATACATAATGTTGTTGAATTTTAATATTTTCACATCACACATCACTAATTAATAATTATAAATAAGTGTAAAATTGATATATTAATAATATTTTTTTAAGAATATCTAATAGAGCTGACTAGTTTACCTAATTTTATTTATCTGTCTAATCTGGTTAGAAAAGCCTATTAACTATTAAGGACTTGAGGGGTACTATACAAATCAATAACTCATCGGATATAACAATTTATTATTTGATCACAGTTTAAAGTTCCTTTATTTAACCTTTCCAGCTAGTGAATAATATCACATAATTAAAAAACTAAAGAAAGCACAATATAAAAAAAAACAAAAAAAAAAAAACAGTCAACTGGCTTGGCTGCAGACCACACCTGTACTAAGATAGAACAAGAAACAGAACTGAATACAGTAAAAGTGAAAAATAAAAACCTAAGTAAAAGCCAAATACAAAAGCGTGTAATTCATTATCTTGCCCCTCACATTCGACCCCACAACCGCTGTTCCATATTCTGCCTTCAAATCGCCATTTCTTCCTTTCTCACCAACCAATTACAAAGGTACTCTCTCTCTCTCTCTCTCTCTCTCTCGGTATATGATACTGATTTCTACCTCCGTAATCTGATGCTAGTCCTTTTATACGGTCTCTATGTATCTCGATGTGTACATGCATGAAATAAATTGAAAAAAAAAAGGAACTTGTTTGACCTATAATTCATTCACACATAAATTCCTCAACAATTCTTTGTAACCAAATAACAATTCTGGGTTGTCTTTTATTATCTTGATTCATAACTTGATCTATCTGTAATCTATTGTTTATTTTGGGCGAATGAGTGAATTTTGGTTGATAAGCTCTTCAAACTTTGCTTTGAATTCGTTCAGAGATCTCATTGAGAGGAAAAATTGATATGGTTTTGTTTGAATCTTCTCACCCATTCATAACCCCCTATTTTTTTCTTTACATTTGAGTAATCGTATTGATTATCTGTCACAATCGACGTTAACGCGTGTACTTGCCATTAATTTGACCGCGTGGGACTTATATTAGATTAAATGCAATTTTTTTGTTGCCCCCGATTTTTGTCCTTTAATATTTGTCTCTTAATTTCTTTTTCAATTCGCCACTATATCATGTTGTGCCTCTAGTCTCTGAACTCTGATTGCTTATTAGAACCAGTATATGTTTGGGTGAGTGCTTGTGAAATTGATTCTTAATTTTGTAAAATTGATTCTGGTTTGAATTGATTTCGAAGGGAAGTGATTTATATTTAGGGGTTTTTATTCTTGAAGTAAGTTATCAGAAAAATTCAGTATAATGTTTTTTTTATTCAACGCAAAAACTATCTAGAGTCAAGTTAACTCAAAATCAATTCTAGACTCAAAATAAATTCTTCAATCTGACACCAAACATGTAAACATTTACCTAAAATGAGGGTAGCTGGTATTTCACTGTAATCTTGAATGGTTCAACGTGAAACCAAACATGCACTCGATTTACACTCAATAATGAATTGAAATTTTTTGAAGGCTAGAGATATGGGGAGCAAGGGACCAAGTTGGTCTGACCAATGGGGAAGTGGAGGGTTTGGCAGTGATCACTATGAGGAGGAGGAGAAGATGAAGATGAAGAAGAGTGGGAGCAGCAAGAAGATGGCAGATGCAAAGGCTGTGGCATCAGCTGGAATGGACAAGGCCAAAACTGCAGCAGTTGTGGGTGCCCAGAAGGTGAAGAGTGGAACCTCTGCTGGCCTCAAATGGGTCAAGAATCAGTATCAGAAAAGGACTTCCAAGTGAAACTCACTCACTCACTTGCTTCTTGGACAGTTTCATTTCCATAGCTTTGGTAAATAATACATGATGCTCTAGTAAAGTAAAGTGTTTTGCTTGTTTCTTAAATTATTACAGTAATTATGCTTTGGTTTTTCTTTCTAGTACAACAGTCCAGATTAACTTGTTATTTTTATATATTTTTCATTTGCTTATAGAAAAATGTTGGATGTTAATCATGTTATAAATTTACCCTCCACCTATCTTTCTGTGACTGCTCTCACTGAACAAATTTTACAGTTTACACCATTTGTGCCGACTGCATGATGTTTTTACAAATGTTATATTGTAAAATCTATATTCTGTAATTAAATTAATTTTGACAAATATTTAAATTTAAATTATGATAAATGAATATAACATTATTTTACTTTTTTGAAAACATATATTTGCATTTGAAGCAACCGGAAACTAAAAGGTGCAAATAGGGTTGGATAGGTTGGTTTTTTGTGTCACTTAAACGAACTCAATGTCAAATCAGCTTAAATATTAGATTTTTACTTATTTTTATATTTCAATATAAAGATATATTTCAGTTTTAAAGATATGTTATTTTAATTTTTTTTTTAAAACTTTGTTTTAATAGAAATTTCTAAAAAAATTTAAAATAACTCAAAGCGTATTTAGTATGGTGTTGCTTTCTTCATATTTACCAAAAAGAAAGTATAGTGTTGCTTTCTACGTTTTCGCGTTAATTTTCCTCATCCAAGTAAAACCAATTTGTTATAGCTTCTAATATTCATGCATTTTACACATTAGAGACCCAAACGCAAAATAAGCATGGGCGCGTTATAGAGTCTCAAACGGAAGAAACACAACGATGATATGATAAAGTTAGTTGGAAGTATTTGTATATTGAATTCAATCAGTTTTAAAGAGAAAAGTTATCCAACATTTTTATTTTATCATCTAATCACTTTATGTTTAAAATTTAAATCCATTTCAACTCAATCAGAAGAAATTTGAGTCGGGTTAGTTTTTGGCTTTAATTTTATTTTGTTTTTTAAGAAGAAAAAAATAAACCTTTTTTTACAACAAAAAATATCCATAACTAAAGAACATTTAATAATGGCGTGTATTACTTTTAAAAGAAAATAAGACTAAATAAATATCAAATATCAAAATAATAAACATTATTGTAATTTAAATAAGAAAAATAATCATAGACTGACGGTGTAAGACATTATCATCTAATTACAATGTAAAAATATTTTATATTATTAGTGAGCATTGAATTCTTTAAATAGATAGAAATATAAATGAGTTGAGATATTAGTATAGAAAGAACAAAGTTCAATATAAAAAAAATTGAGAGCATACCAGACCAAAAAAAACAATAGAAAATTTTCTAAAATTTGAGATTATAATTAACTAAAACTTAAAAAAAGATAAAGAAAATTATCATAAAGAAAATACTAATTAATAATTTTAAATATTTAATGAAAGAACTAAAAATTATCAAACTTGGTGTATAAGAAAATAATACAATAAAAAAATTAATCTTTAAAAAAGTGTTGATAAAAATAAAATGAGTATTATATTGTATGGTTACGTTTGAATTTTACCAATTCCCACACTGATTTATAGCTAGCACGACGGAAATACATGACTCCCAGATCGAGAATGGATATTTGTGAAGAAGTGATAATTCATAACATCAACAGAGGATCCAAGAAATCAATTCCACCTTTGAATGCATCATGTTCAAGTCATTAACCACCACAAATTGTGATGCAGAGGAGGATTAGAAAATGAAAGGTTAAATTATTCATTTGATCCTTATAATTTTATTTTGTCCTTATAGTTTGAAAGTAATTTTTTAGTCTCTATAATTTATATTTTAATTTTTTTTAGTTCATATAGTTTTGAAAGTGATTTTTTTAGTCTTTATAATTTGTATTTTAATTCTCTTTTAGTTTCTATAGTTTGAAAGTGGTCTTTTTAGTCCTTATACTTTATATTTTAATTTCATTTTAGTCATTCTCATCAAAATATGAATAATATTATCAATTACAATTAACTACAAAAATATTAACAAATAATTCATAACTAATTTATCATAAGATAATCTGTAATGAAAAAAATAATTGATAATTTACAACTAAGTTGTAGCTAATTATTTTTATATTTTTCTTTTTAATAAAGACTAAAAGGTAATTAAAATATAAATTATAAGAACTAAAAATATCATTTTTAAATTATAGGGACTAAAAGAGAATTAAAATACGACTAAAAGAACACTATTAAACTACATAGACTAAAAGAGAATTAAAATATAAATTATAGGGACTAAAAAAATTACTTTCAAACTATAAAGATCAAAAAGATAAAAATTATGAAACTATAGAAAGTAAATGAGTAATTTAAACAAATGAAATAAATTTGAGTGAGTAGAAACAAGAATGCGTTTGCATGCATCATTTTACGTTTGAGTGTTTCTCGGGACAAAACTTCAGGCTTTGTGACTCTTTGATGAAATGAGACAAGTATATTAACATAAGCAAAAGGATTATGCGAAAGAGTTGTGACGTCTAAAAATTGAGGTGGCAATGTAACATTTCACGTGTATGTACCGTATTTAAATAGATTGAAAATAGAACTATATTTAATCCATGTACATTAGCTCGAAAAGAACGAGATGTTTGCTGAACAAAGCAGACAAATGAGATTTAATGTTATAGGCTAGCAGAAGCACACACAGCAGAAAAATCAATAGCGGTAAATATTAACAAATTTATCATACATAAAAATTTATAATTGAATACTAAAAAAGTGTTTTACTATGATCTATTCAAACTTTGTAGATAAAAACAGATTAAAAAAAGAGATTTTACTAAAAATGACTAATAGGTTTCCGATAAATAGCTTCTATTTTTTATTTTTTTTTATCAAACCTGGGTTTAAATATATAGTTTGGTAATCCATATTGTTCTTGTTAAAATCTAAAGCCATACAAAGCGGAATAGAGCTCCACCTAGAAAACCCAGACGTAGAATACGCTGAGGCAAGAGTGTCTGCATAAGTATTGTTTTCTGTGCAGATGTATCCTACCACAAAACGCATTAGTCATCAACAAAAATGATAGAAATTTTACACTAATGTTATAATAACAAAAAAAATATTAATAATTGGATCAATAACAATAACACGTTTAAAAAATATTTGCCGAATATAGAAATTATGTAAATGTATAGCTACCTAAGTTACTAAAATTCAAGAATAAGTAATCCTTCATTGGTGTAAAAACAAGTCACCATAAAAGTGCATTCATCAAGTTGTGTTGGCTCTAACCGTAGAAGGCAGACTCTCATCTTAATTATTTTATAGGAAAAGAAAGCATTCAAGCAGAGGATTACAAAATTTGGTAAATTAGTTGTTATATAGCCTAATGTACGTAACTAGTTAAAATTATAATTAACATGATTTTTAAAATTAAAGGCAACAAACATACTATTTGATCAAATAATAGGATAAAATAAGAAAACAATCATTATGTTTAACCAACATTTCATTGTAATCAAATAATGGAAGCTTTTAAGTTAACTTATTAAATTATAAATATTTGATAAAATTAATTGTTTAGTTAAAAAATATAAAATAACATTTTAAAAAAATAATAAGAAAATTGAATAAATATTTTAAAAATAAAAAGGAAATAAAATATAAAAACTTAAAAGCTAGCCCTTAAAAAATATTAAAAGCTATGAATAATTACTAGAAACCACTTAAAAAAACATGTTTATCGAATTTTTCAGCTAACAAAAAAAAAAACTTAAATACTAACTTACATGACTTACTAAACATAACTTAGATGCATGAGTTATTATAAATCTTTTAACACTGTCTTCGATTCTTGGAGATAAAAAAAAATAACGGTATAAACCTATCATATTCTACCAAAATAAGTGTAAAAAAATTCAATTACATTCCCACCACATACAATATTTTCTCTGTTATAATTTTGTGAGTTACATTAGTCAAATCAACACCCTCTCAAACACTTCATTATTAATATATTAAAAATCATATAACTCATTAAATAAGAAACGACATGAAATTAGGTTAAATATGAGAATCTTGAGTAATATACAAAACCATTTGTTCTAGGCCCGCTATCACCATTGTAAAAAAAGTGTTGGTAGCACTCTAACACTCTAATTGATTGAAAACTACAAAAGGTGAGAAGTTTTTATTTCTAGTCTTTCTTTCTCTTCCATTTTGTTAAAGTTGATCACGGATGAGATTTACTCCTTTTTAAATATATGTAAAAATATAATTGTATGACACCAATGAGAGATACAAGTCAAGGATCAACGATGTGAACAAAGAACAAACATACCCTTAAACTTATTCAATTTAGAACTGATAGAAACACGACAATTTTCAAATAAGTTCCAGTAGACATAATAAACTTTACATAAAAAGCATCAAACCAGAGAATTTACAATTAAGCTGACTTCTTAACATTGGTCAATTTTAGGAAGTTCTATTCAGATGGTTGCCTGTCACGACGGATTATTTCAGAACACAAGCCCAAATGTGTTCTCTCCACTGTAAGTCATATATAGAAAGCCATCTTCATCCTTGTTTTCCTCATAAATTGCAGACATCATTGCCGCTGCATAAACAGAAAATCACAGCTCACTTCACAAAATTAACCATAAGAACAATAATATTCCACATACAATTATGTTTGTTCTTTGTTACCAGTTGGTGGTAAAATATTCTTAACAAAAATGAAGATCGCCTTCTCAGGACTCAGCTTGATTCTCTTCCGCACCACATACACAAACTGACCAACAGTCAAATCAGCGGGTACAAGATACCTACATTAATCCAAAAAAGAACAATAATATACACCATAAATAAAGAGGAAACAAAGAAGATGAAAGAAGATGGCATGTATCCACTTGAACATTCAAATGATTGTCAATGTTCTCCATCTAATATTACAGTTAACATAGGCATATCAAAACATAGACCACATCAAACAAACTGATACTCATGCACAACCAATGCTCCAACCAGGTTACTCATTCTTCTAAGTTTTAAATCACATTTTTTCACAGCCATTTTTTCTTCAATTTTAGAGTGTGATATGATATCAAGTGAGAGTCAGGAATCATCCAAACCTCTTACAGTTTACAATACGTATAAGACTACCACTAAGCCAAATGGCCATTGTAGTAGATTTAACACTTCAATATAGAAAGTATATATAGCTTCAATCCATACCCAAACAAAAAGTGTATAGTATGTACTTTACAAAATTTAAAGCAAATGCTATCCGACATTTAAAAAGCAATAACACTAATACTCGGAATAAATAAACTGTGCCAATGTTTACAATTGCACTTTCCAAAGAACAGAAGAAACCTACTTTTTCTTGTCAATTTCAGGAACATCACTCTTCTCAGCCCTTTCAACAATTACCTACATCGAAACATCAACCAAATTAATCAGCAAAAAAATGAGATTATAATGATATATGCAAACAGCAGAAATAAGATCTTACTGGAATTCTGTCAGGATACTTCTCTCTTATTCGAGATGCTTCAGCCTGCCTCCTCTCTGGCATGAAATGTTTCCACAGATTAGAAAACATATGGTGGACCTAAATCACCAAACGGGCAAAACAAATGCAAGTTTATACACACTCACTAATGATGTTTAGTTGATAGAGTTTTTTTTCCTTTACCAAGACAAAAAACAGATCTCCCGTGAGTGTGAAGAGGAAAAAAAGGCACGAATTCACTAATAACAACAAACCCAATTCATAGGAAATAAAGCAACATATCATCACATTATATCATATACTAGAAACCAAAAGAAAAACACAAATCTGAAGTCTGAACTAACAAAGGCAAGAAAAGTGCATATTTAAGTGATATAACATAGGTCATTTTTCATGCTAGGCTAAACATAAGGAAAAAAAAAAAAGGAAAATACTAAATGAGTAAAAAGTTTAACTTTCTTGGAAGAACACATAATGAGACTCAAAAATACAAATTTCACACCCCCAATTAAACCCCAAATGCGAAATTACAAAGCAGATGCATGAAAATTCAAATGCCTCCGAGTATTATCCAAGAATCACAAGCATCAACTGTAATTCCCAATTAAAAATGCACTATAGCATAGAGAAACCGTTAAAAAAAGGAGAGAAAAACGAACCAAGTGGGTGTTCCATCTTGAATGAGCTCTTAGCCATGGCAATAATTCTGCAGCAGAGAGCAAAGATTAAAGAAAAAGAAAAGGCAAATTACGAAATTAGGGTTTGCTACGAAGGTAGCGATCAATTGATGAATCAAAAAGGTTAAACAGAAATAGAATTGCAATGGAAAACGATATTATTGCTTACCAGAAGAGAAATGAGAATGAAGAGTGAAGAAGAGAGAGAAATTGTGATTGATATCAGAGAAGAAGAAAAATGAGGAAACTCCCTTAAGCAAAGGAATTAAGGAAAATCTATTATATTCATTCGTGCGTCAATGTCTCTGCTCAACGACACCGTTTCTTAACTCTCTTGTTACACAATTAGGGATTTAGGATATGATCAAGATTTAACACAATAAAAAACGTGAATAAATTTAAAATATTTTCAAAACAAAATGATTTTGGTAGATTTTCAGTTTTTCTTCTTCAAAATATAACAAAAATTTCGATTAGGTATATTTTTTTTTTGTTAACGATTAGCTTTCAAATTTTGGTTGCTTCCTTATCTAAAGTAGTAACAAATTTGATTTTCAAAATATTTTTAGTATCTTTACATACTATTAAATTTAAGTTGAGTTTTTAAATTTTAAGATTAATTTTGATCTACATGAATTTAAAAAATAATAATTTTTATCCCATTTAATGACAACTTAATATACATTCATTTGTTGAATCACAATGAGTTCATAACATTGTGTGAAGTATTTAAGATTTTTTATTTATAACCAATATTTCATTATCTTTGGGTTTTTTTTTTCATCTTTCTCAATTTTTTTTGGCTTTCATCAAAGATGCTTATCTTTTTTCTAATTTAAATTAGGATTAATTACAAATTTTATTATTAAACTTTTATTATTTTATGAATTTTACATTTAAGAAGTTTACTACACAACTTTTATAATTTCACAGTTTTTATCATTCAAGTCTTTTTTCATGAATTTTACGATCCAACTTTTACTATTTTTGTAAATTTTACTATTTAATTATTTTTTATTTTTGTAAATTTTATGATAGTGTTTGTAACAAAATGACAAGGTTTTATTTTATTAAACTTTTTTTTAACATGTTAGTTGTGGTATAATTTGTAAAAATAAAACTTAAGTGATAAAATTTGTAAAACAATAAAGTTTGAGTAATAAAATTTACAATTAAATCTTTAAATTAATATTCATATCTCATCTTCAGTTTCATGAAGATTTTATTTGATTTCTTGGAGATTGACTAATCTTATCTCTTTTGATTATCTTTATTTCTTGTAACTTGCATACTAATTTAGATTTTTTCATCTCTTAAAGGATTTAAATTCCTTTACCTCTTTTCTAATATACATTATCTTTTTTCTAATTTAGTTTTAATATATTTCATAATATTAACCACATTAATCATGCATTTCTGTCTCAAGATCCATTGTAGAAGAAAAAAAAAAGTCATATTCAAATCCATTTTTTTTATCCCCACTTATTTTTCTTTACCAATCACTAGGAATGTTCGTGAGTCTATTTGGGTTAGTTTTGGTCAAATTTAAGATCCAACCCAATTAAATTTGATCGGTTTAGTTTGGTTCGGTTTTGTTTTCACACTTTTTTTTTTAACCCAACCCAACTTAACTCATTCATGAATTGTTTGGTTTGATTTCAGCCAATGAGTTATCTATTTAAATTTGATTTTTTCTTCTTCTTAGAACTACTATTTTATATCATGATTCATCCAAATATCCAATATAATTAACACAATATTACCAAATGTCTAAAAGTAGTAAAATTAATTCATTTAATATCATCAACATAATCTTTTAAAATAGACTAATACAAATTAAAACAAAATATTCTTCAACGAAATTTAATATAATAGTTTGAATCACAACTATTTCCTATAAATTAATTTCTTACAATAAGCTTTGCTGCAACCAGATTTGCTACAATCAGATTTCTTACAACCAGATTTACTAAAATAAATAAACAAGATATGATCCATTAATCTTATAAACATGACAGGAAAAATAAATATGAAAAAAGGTGAAACAAATAATTATGTGTCTAAAAGTAATACCTTAAGAAGTTCTAACACTAGTATTAGTAAAAACACTTGCAGTTTCAACATTTAGAGTCTCAATGTTAGCAGTATTTAAAATCAAACCAAATAACTCTAAAACTTTTGATCGGTTTTGATCGGTTCAGTTCAGTTTTGATTGGATATATAAATCTAAACCCACGACTCAACTCGTACATGAACGGTTTGGATCGATTTGATTTGGTTTTAACCTAAATACATAAATGATCCAACTTAAATTGTTCGGATTGATTGGAATCAATTCGGATTCGCGGGTGGCCCGTACCCAAGAACACCCGTATCAATCACACTTTATTTACTTACTTCTGTTTCTACTTTCTTTTTTCTCTCGATTTCTTTGCTACCAAACATAACAAGATGATTGACTTGGAATCACTTTCATTAAAATAATCTTATAACATGTTTGGTTTAATCTCAAATACTTCTAACACCTTAATACATTAGATTATATTTTCTACATAAATACAAGATTAAACGTGAAAAAATGGGAAAACACATGTAGTCAAAGTGCAAACAAATACCCACTTAGACTATTTTTGATTGGTAAACATAGACTAATAAGAGACTAATTCCAATCCAAAATTGGCAAACAATTGCTATTTTTAATTTTTTTTGGTGAATTTGTTTTTTTTTTTACCAATGCCCATGTTTCGTTCATTTAATATATTTTTTTTAGGGACGGGTGGCAACACTACTTTCTATTTTTTTATTACTAAAAAATTAAGTGAAACGTTTCTTTTGATTTATTGGAACTTTAGGATCGAATTAAAAAATTCAAAAAGACCATTGAATATTTGTTAGGTCAACAAGAAGAGACACTAAATTATAATAGTTTGAGTTCTGAGCCCATGCCTTGGCAACAGTATAGAGTCTGGCAACAGTATATTGAAGCCCATGTTTGTTTTAACGTGCCACGCGTACGGCCCATGAACGAAGTTGGATCAGGCTCAGAATTATTAACAAAAATAATACTACAATCTATGACCTAACACATTATTTTTAGTTTTTAGCAAACTTTTTATTACCATTTATGTTTATAAAAAATTATAACATTATTACAAAAAGAGACTCTTTACGATACTCATAAAAAATTATTTTTATTAATTAATGATCTAATAAAATGTATTAAAATAAAATGTTGTTAATATTTCAATTATTTACTGTTGGTCCCTAATCGAATCTTGGAAGCATTAATATCCACCATGCAATTGCAAGTAGCCTATTGGTGGATTTTTTTTTCCTTCATTTCATTTTTCGTATGGTCAGTCCTTCATAATTGACCCATGATGAAAGTAAAATCTAACACCTCAAACCCTATGGCGGTACGCTAGTCCCCACCAATATATATTATATTATAGTTTTTTTCACTCAACAGATATAACTAATTGGCATGTTGAATTTGTGGAAAAAAAATCATTTGATCCTCTTACGTAATACATCATTGTAGGGAATTTTTGTGGCATGTTTCACTAAAAAAAAAGTTTAGGATAAAAAGTTTGTTGGTTAATTTGAAAATATCGAGATAATCCTGGATAAATCTGAAGTCGTGTATAAACACTTTCAGATTGAATCAAATTTCGGGGTTCAACCAAAATTGTTCAATCGGATAAAATCAGAAGATTATAATTCAAGAGTTTTGTTTTGGTCTTGTGAGTTTTTCACATGTTATGCTTTCTGAACCAGGATGATTATTTATAATCAAAGAACAGGTGGTTTTTGGCGGTTGATGGAAGTTATTTATTTTTAAAAATTGCCGTTGATGGAAGTTTTAGTAACTTCCATGTAACTTCCAACCGTTGATGGAAGTTTTAGTAACTTCCATGTAACTTCCAACCTTTGCCTAAACCGAACATCTCGTTATTACATTAAAACAAGCGTGCACTCTTATTTTAACATAATAAAGAGATCAATTACACTAAAATGTCCAACAAACCTCCCCCATTTTAGTGTAATTACCGATCAAATCACCAAAGTCATAACATACCACAAACTACTGCATAGATGAAATATCGTGACGATTGAATTTCATCTTAGCAAATTACACGTTTCAAATATTCGAATATCAGGGTGTCACTAAGGATTGAACCCTTTCTATTCATAATGAATACATGAAGATAATCTCCACAATAGTTTATAACATTACTCTTGCTCGACACTAGTTTTACTAGCCTGTGTCCCTATCCTTCATAAGCATATCAAAGCCAAGTCCCAGCTTCTTGAAGCGGCTAAACTTCATGCTTATATAGGTAGTCCTTTTCTTTCTTGCACCTGCAAATGCAATTTTTCAAAAGAACCATTGAGAAGTTATACTTCAACCTCCTTAACTTACAGAACCGAACACATTCCTTTTGGGATACTTTCGATGATGTGTTCCAATCTCTATATGTTAAGCTTTCCACATTGAATTCAGCACCTAATGTCATATTAGATGGGAATTGGGTATCTTAACATAAGAGATTTCATATGGACTTTAATCCTAATCCCACAGCCGACCTTTTCACGAGATCTCTACTTAACCCTTTGGTTAAATGATCGGCCAAATTATGCTGAGTTCTCACAAACTCCACTGATATCACACCATGCATGATTAACTCCCGAACCATGTTGTGTCTAACACCCAAGTGTCTAGACTTCCCATTATACACTTGACTATATGCCTTAGCCAAAGCTGCCTGACTATCACACCTGATAGACATGGGAGGTATAGGTTTGGGCCACAATGGAATCTCATAGATTAGATTTCTTAGCCACTCAGCTTCTTTACCAGCTGCTGCTAAAGCTACAAATTCAGATTCCATTGTTGAATTTGTAATGCAGGTCTGTTTCTTGGATGCCCAAGAGATAGCACCTCCTCCAAGGAGGAATACCCAACCACTTGTGGATGAATAATCCTCCATATTGGTTATCCAACTTGCATCAGAGTAACCTTCAATAACCGAAGGAAATCCAGTATATGTCAAACCATAGTCAATGGTTCCCTTTAAGTACTTGAATACTCTATTCATAGCTTGCCAATGATGAGAACTAGGATTACTTGTAAACCTACTGAGTTTAGCAACAGCATAAGCTATATCAGGCCTAGTACTAATCATTGCATACATGAGTGATCCTATCGCCCTTGAGTATTCAAGTTGAGACACTGCTACACCTTTATTAGGTAATAGCTTCAGGTTAGGATCAATGGGAGTACTTACCGGAGAACAATCTTTAAAATTAAATTTCTCCAATATCTTCTCAATATAATGTGATTGAGAGATGGAAATACCATTGTTTCCACGTTTGATCTTTATTCCTAAGATCACATTCGCCTCCCCATATCTTTCATATCAAACTTAGAAGACAAAAATGCCTTAGTTTCATCAACTTGATCTTGGTCGGTACCAAAGATCAACATGTCGTCTACATACAGACAAATGATAACTCCTTTGCCATGAGTATCAAACTTGCTGTATAGACATTTATCTGCTTGGTTTATAACAAAACCACTAGACAACACAACCTCATCAAATTTTTGATGCCATTGCTTAGGCGCTTGTTTCAAGCCATAAAGAGATTTCATCAGTTTACACACCTTATTTTCATTTCCTGGCATAACAAACCCTTCAGGTTGTTTCATGTATATCTCTTCATCCAATTCACCATTTAAGAATGCAGTTTTCACATCCATTTGGTGAATCATCAGATTGTGGATAGCAGCAAGTGCTAACAACAGTCTAATAGTGGATATCCTAGCAACAGGAGCATATGTATCGAAAAAATCAATACCCTCCTTTTGCCTAAAGCCTTGGATAACCAATCTGGCTTTGTACTTGTCAACAGTACCATCCACTTTCATCTTTCTCCTAAAGATCATCTTACATCCTAATGGCTTACATCCAGGAGGTAAGTCAACCAATTTCCAGGTATTATTTTGCATGATGGAATCCATTTCACTTTGGATTGCTTCTTTCCAAAATACAGCATCCCTTGAAGCCATTGCTTCACTAAAAGTCTTTGGGTCTTCCTCAACATTAAGGCAATATTGATATTGAAATTGAATATCATTCCTTGACCCTTCAACCAAATAGAGTTGAAAGTCATCACCAAATGACTTAGCCTTTCTTACTCTCGTACTCTTTCTAGTTTCAGTACTAGTTGAAGGTATATCCTCAATATTAACTGAGACTTTCGACATGGAATTCATGTCCTTTGGCCTAGGTATAGATGTAAACCTTTGTTCATCAAAGATAGCATCTCGTGACTCTATAACCGAGTTCACAGCAACAGAATCATTAGATTCTAGCACATAGAATCTATATGCTTTAGAATGTTCAGCATATCCAATAAATATGCAATCTATACCTCTTTCACCTATGGTTTTCCTTTTAGGTTCTGTAAGCCTGACTACAGCCCTACATCCCCAAATTTTGAGATAACTCAAATTTGGTGTCTTTTTGTGCCAAAGTTCATATGGGGTAACCTTATTCCTTTTGTTAGGAATTCGGTTCAACAAGTAACATGCTGTCAACATAGCCTCACCCCAAAATCCTTCACTTAAACCCGAATAGGATAACATGGAATTCACCATTTCTTTCAAGGTTCTATTCTTCCTTTCGGCTACACCATTCTGTTGTGGTGTATAGGGAGCTGTAGTTTGATGTATTATTCCAGTAGATTGAAAATAAACCGGATCATAATACTCACCTCCCCTATCCGTACGAAGAGTTTTGATTAGCCCATTTTGATGAAGTTCTACCTCTTTCTTATAAATTTTAAATTTATCAAGAGCTTCATCTTTTGTATTTAATAAATATACATAACAATACCTTGATGCATCATCAATAAAAGTAACAAGATATTTTTTATGACCTAATGATGGAGTAGCATGCAAATCACACAAATCACTATGAATAAGGTCTAAGACTTTAGTCTCACTTTTAACATCCTTAAAAGGTTTCCTAGTGATCTTGGTCAACATGCAAGTTTTGCATTTTTCAATGTTCATATCAAAAGGAGGAATCATACTTGTTTTTGACATATCTTTTAATCTTTTGTAATGAACATGTCCTAATCTAGCATGCCAAATTTCTGATTTTGTCATATTAGTTATAGAACTACACGAGGCCATACAAACAGATTCATGAACAAAAGGAACATCAATGTTTAATTTAAACATTCCATTACAACGATAACCAAATCCAACAAACGAACCATGTCTTGACAAGATGTACTTGTCACTTTCAAGTACTTGCTTGAAACCACAATTATTTAAAACCATACCAGACAATAAGTTCTTACGAATACCAGGTACAAATAAGACATTATCCAAATACAAACTTTTTCCGGAAGTAAAAACTAAATTCACACAACCTAATCCTAGGATTGGTTCAGTTGCAACATTGCCCATCTTCACAATAGAGCCATCATCGATTGGTCTAAATTCCTTGAACCAACGACGATCTTTGCACACATGGCTTGTTGCTCCCGAATCAAACCACCAAGCAACGTCATCATCCTGCACATAGAATGCATCAGATATTAGTGATACATAATTTGAATTCGTATTCGAATTAAAATTATTCACTACAATCTGACCTTGTTGCTTTTCAGGATCATTAGACCCACTTGGACCAGCCTTGTTCTTTCCTTTGAACACCTGGCAATCCCTCTTTAAATGACCAGGTTTCCCACACTTCCAACATGACAATTTTGTCTGTTTGTTTGGACCTTTGTTCTTATTTCCTTGAAATTTTCGTTTGTTACCTTTAGCATTGTAATTTTGCTTAACTGTTCCACTTTCCTCTACCATATTAACGGAAGAGGAACCTGCTACGGTTTTATTATTGACTTTGTCAATTTCCTGAGCCCTCAGCGACTCCTCAATCATGAAATGACTACCGAGTTGAACCAGAGTCAACTCTTCCTTCTTATGTTTCAAGGTATGCTTGAAGTCTTTCCAAGAAGAAGGCAGTTTATCAATTATAGATGAAACTGCAATGGATTCATCCATTTTCAAATCATGTTGAGTAAACTGACCCAAAATCCGCAGCAGTTCATTATATTGCTCCATAACAGGCCTCGAATCAATCATTTTGTAATTAAAGAAATTACTAACTAAGAATTTGTTACTTGAGGCATCTTCTGCCATATACTTGGATTCAAGAGAGTCCCATAATTCCTTAGCAGACTCAACATTTTGATAAATATCAAAGAGAGAGTCAGACATACCGTTCAGAATGTGTCCACGACAAATGTAATCGTCGTTCTCCCATTTCGAACGCTTCCTTGTTTGATCCAGAGTTTCGCCTTCCATATACACCGGCATCGGTGTACTCAACACATACACCACATTCAATGTTGTCAAGAGAAAGTGCATCTTCTTCTGCCATCTTCTGAAATCCTGCCCTTCAAACTTGTCCAACTTTGCAAACTTGCTTGTCATCTTCGAACTATCGTTCGTCATCTCGAAAGATTTGATTCAATCTTTTGTTGGTTAATTTGAAAATATCGAGATAATCCTGGATAAATCTGAAGTCGTGTATAAACACTTTCAGATTGAATCAAATTTCGGGGTTCAACCAAAATTGTTCAATCGGATAAAATCAGAAGATTATAATTCAAGAGTTTTGTTTTGGTCTTGTGAGTTTTTCACATGTTATGCTTTCTGAACCAGGATGATTATTTATAATCAAAGAACAGGTGGTTTTTGGCGGTTGATGGAAGTTATTTATTTTTAAAAAATTGCCGTTAATGGAAGTTTTAGTAACTTCCATGTAACTTCCAACCGTTGATGGAAGTTAGTAACTTCCATGTAACTTCCAACCTTTTGCCTAAACCGAACATCTCGTTATTACATTAAAACAAGTGTGCACTCTTATTTTAACATAATAAAGAGATCAATTACACTAAAATGTCCAACAAAGTTTTGGAGTAAAATGACCAAAGATAAATTTTGTAAATTTTTTTTAAAATATGGAATAAAATGCACTAAGTTAGTTTGTTAAGGTTAAAATTCGTTAAGAATTAAAAAAAAATTATGGTAAAAAAAATATAATTAAGTCATCTAATTACAAAAAAGCACTTTTGGGAGTTGTGCTTGGAAACTTGCGACTAAGAAATTAAGTCACTTCTTGAGTAAAATTTCCTTAAACGTGTATAACTTTTAAAACAAGCAAATAATTTTTGTGTTTGAGTCTTAACAATTCTTTACGATGCTAGCAATGTCAAAAGAGGATAGGGGAAGGGTTTAATTACAGAAAAGAGGCTCATTGCCTTGTCACAGGCTACTTTGTCATGACAGATTTAAATTTGGTGAACTTTATTCCCCTCTCATTCACGTGCTTGCCTTCTCATCAAGAGGTCGCAGCACTATTTAATGGTGCAGTGTAGTCATTCTCACATGTTTGTGTCTACCTACTAACATTATGTATGTGTAATATGGATCCAAAGTTTGAAGCGTATACTGTGTATTGTCCTTGTAGCTGCTGTTCAGATGCCATAATTATGGGAGAGGATAAGTGACTTTGCAGAGAGAAAGTCTTCGCTAGATCAGTTTTATAATTCAAATTTTGTCACATATCATACATTAATTAGTTGTATGATATTTTTTTATCTTTGAATTAGTAATGGAATATATATATATATATATATATATATATATATATATATATATATATATATATATATATATATATAAATAAATGGGTTAAGTAGTATGTATTTGTAAGAAAAATTATACTTGAGTTTGATTGTTATGGATACTAAAAAATTGGACACAATTACAATGAGGTGAAAGAGAGAAAAGTATAGTGTTATTACTATCACTAAGCAACAAGGTTAAAATAATTTATAATTTTGTATTTCGTGGCCTAAACATTTAGGTTAACAAATTTTTATTGTTTAAAATAGATTAATGAATATATAATTTTAAATAGTATAAAAATAATGGTAATCCTGCTTTTTTTTAGTGCATGTAACTGATGTAAGATTTGAAAAACTTTTTGAGTAACTTAAGTTTTCCTTAATCACATAGGCTTTTAAAAGGTCTTGACCAATAGAACTGACATGTTTTGAGTCTAACATGACTTAAGTAATGAGATTTTCCTATTCCTGTTCTATTTATATCAAATAAACATTAAATGTACTATCAAGTTATTATCGAGTACAATAATTATCTCGTGTGGGATTGTTTAAACTTGTTGTTTCAAATTTAAGTGCTATAAATAATTAAAGAAAGAATTTTATACCTCATAATAATTTATTCTTGAAAATAATCACCTTCAATAAAGAATACTGGTGGTTTAGAAAAAAAATTAACAAATTCAATTCTTTTCCATAAATCACTGAATTTTTCTAAACCCATAATCATTTATTGAGCATAAAAAAAAAATTAATCCCATAATCATTTTATAATCATTAGTAAGCAAAATCAATAATTGGACACCGTTGCTTATTTTTGTTTGGGATAGTGCTATTACTAAAATTAAACAAACATTGGCTAAAATTTACTCCAAGATTCCTCATTGAAAAATCTAGCTTTCTATAAGCATCAATGCTCTTTTTAGAACTCTCAAAAGGACTAAGGCGATTATGAAAAGCTTTATGTCGTCTACCAATACAAGTGCGGCTATTTATGTATATACAATTACCATGTTTACACTTTTACATATATAATGTCATGTTTATTTGAAACATTCTTCTTTTATTTTGTTACAAGCTAGGATATGTTTACATTAGGTTATTTTAAAACGATGTTTTCTATTGTTAAAGATGTTTTAAAATTGTTTTTTCTATAATTAATTACTCATCAAATATAGAAAATTTTATGAATTCTTCCATATTTATATAATTTCAGTAAATGGACACATGTATACTCTTTATTTTTTTTTCTTATTACATTGTATAACTTATTACCAAGACACTAAACAGTCACCAAGGCCTAAAAGAAAATCTGAGAGAGACATCTTATACTTTGAATTATAATATATATACCTTTTTCTTACATAAAATATTTGCTTTTAAAAAAATATTTTGTTAAGAAATAGATAGAATTTGCTTTAACAAAAAATAAAAAAAATATTATTTTTTTTAAAAAAATCATCTAGTCAATACATTAAAAAAAACATAGCACTACTTATTACAGTTAATTATCCTTTTGGTCCTTGTAGTAGTAACAACTTTTCATTTTAGTCTATTAAATATTTCATTTTTGTTGTTATAGTTGTAACTTTTTTTAACTCTTTTAATCTTCACAGTCTAAAATTCCCTAAGGTTTTTGCATCCAAATCCTTTAAATTTGTTACAAAGTTGAAACTATTTAGATTTTTTTTCTTTGTAGTTTTTCACTTGCATTTTTAGTTTTGCAATGATTTAAAAGGATTTAGGACGTTAAGCGATTTTAGATATTGAGAACCAAAAGGTAAATTGAATGGGATGTTTTAAACTATGAAGAACAAAATGGAAAAATGTTATAGACACCAAAAAGAGTAATTAAAACTTACTTTTCTATTCATTTCTTTTCTATCTCTTGCCCTCTAGGTGTATATTAGAACTAAGTGTAAATAGATTCTTGGATATCTTACCTAGAAAATGATCTCGCAGAAGCATGTTACATCATCATTTGGTTAGGTCATCAATATTTCCTAATGTAAAACTAACAAGACGTTACCAAAGGGAACTTAGAACCAAAAAGACCAAATACTGCTTAGCTACTTTTGGCACTCCTAGTTCACATGCCCACTTCTTAATCATCATTTTCCCCATATTTCTAGCAAAGAATTGGAGAGGCATCTTAACCGTGTGAGAAGAAAGCCATGCATACATTAATACACAGATGATGCTGCTGTTGCTGTTGCTGCATCATCAATTGCATTTTGTATAGAGGGAATCACTGAACCTACGAAGTGCCTCATGAGAGGCTTGGTATGATGATGGCTATGAGTAAACACCACACCAAAGAGCCTAAACCCACAAAAAGCAAAGGTTCTTTTACACTGTTTGATTCATAAATGCTGATTGAACTGAACCAACATCCCTCTCCCTTCCACACACCATAACCCCATAAATGCACCACATTTAAAGCCACAGTAGATTTGTCTCCTCTGAGCCTTTTCACGATTCCTGTACCTCCTTAAATTAATATTCCAACTTCCTCAGTGCCAAGGTGGTTGAGAATTTAATGCAACTCCTTCAATGCCACCACCACTATACCCATATTTCGTGGTCTCATGTTGGGCACTACCTTCTTTAAAACTCTTTAGAGACTTAGTAATATTCAGAGTATGTGTATCTTTTCTGTCTCTCTCTCTCTCTCTCTCTCTTTGTGTTTTGTACATGAACATTGAACATGTCCAACCCTATATGGTGTTGTTAATTTCTTCTTCATTCATAGATCACTGTCAGTCCCTTCCTGGTTTCTCTTCACAACTCATTTAAACCAAAAGGCTTATTTATATGAATGTTATGGTATGTTACATTATTGGTGTTGTTATTATTATTAGTACTCTCCCCTACCCCCAAGTGAAAAACATATAGGGCCCCTTCTGAATTTTTTTATCAATTGAGGTTTGAAATTTTTTTTTGTTTTTTTTTATAATTATTTTGATGCTTTTTTTGTGGTTGTTTTTGCAGCAGATGTGTGTAGAGAAAGTTTATAAGGCAAGCATGGTGGCAATGAGGGGTAGAGGGGACCGGTTCAACGGGATATTGGTCCGGTTCAATAAGAAAGCAATGCTCAAAATGTTTTTGGGTCCTGTTTTTTCATTGAGCCGTGCCAATATCACGAACCACTGCTCTTCATACCCCTGAAATCTTCTCATCATAGATGCTTCTTCTGTTTGCATTCTTGGCTTGCCTTTGATATGCAGGTTGTGTCCTCTTCACCATTCTCTTTCTTTAGCCCGTTCTCTTGTTTTATTTTTTGTTTTTTTGCTGTTTGAAAAAATGTATTTACTTTTAACATAAACACTTGTATAAGTATTTGGAAGAGCATATAAAAATAGTTTATGTGATGTCTATAAGCTGTTTTTAACTTATTTCAATAAACTCTTTGAAATAGCTTATGGAAATTATAATCGTTTAAACAAGAATAGTAGCTATCGAAATTATTTATCTGCAGTTTTAAAATCTTAATTAAGCTGTTTATCCAAATATCTTTTTCCCTTTTGTTTAGTCTTAATGTCTTATGACATGGGTTTTATTTCTACACACGACATATTTTATTTGATTATTCTTTCAACAGTTATTTTTATAAATCAAGAAATAATTTAGGCACTAAAGCTTGTGGAATAATATTGTGTCTGTCTTAAGGCACACGATTTCGGGGTCACACACACACACACACATATATATATATATATCATGAACACTTCTCATTGCTGACGTTAATTACTAAGTACTTATGGTTATCAAAGTTTGATGCAGAGTAGAGCGTGGAAAGTCATGAGCGGTTGAAGAAGCATTGTCTGTGACTGTCTCTCTCTATGCTTCTCTCTCCTTTCTTGTATGAATTATTGTTAGCTTTTCTAGGCACATTTCATTAATTTACTCATCACTATATCATATATCCAACACGCGTATGCATTGCATATAAAAAAGAGTAAGAGTACGTTTACAACTAAGATTAAAAAAAAAAAATGCTTGAATCTAACAAGTGGAGGGAAAAACAAGGCTAAAACACAACGCGTCTTCAAAGTCATGTCAATTGTTTACGTAAAAGCAATTCATTTCTACTATTTTATATTAATGAAAAGAACGCGGGTTAATTAAGTTGTTTGCCAATTTCACGTTTCTTTTAAGACAAATGAATTTATTAAAGAATTGTAACCGCTAACCAACCTAGCACAATGTGTGCCTAAGCCCAATGGTAAGGAACAAGATGAAAAAGCTACAAGTAAACCAGAATGCAACGTCACAGGTGAAAGTTACAAGCAAATGAATTTCATGTTCACTTTTATTTTTTCAAAGGTATAGCTGATACTCCATGTAGAGTTGATAAATGATAATAAATTAAGGAAAAGCTTAAGTATAGATATATTTTTCATATATTATATTTGAAGCATCCATGTAGAGTTGATAATTAAATGATATGTAATTTGCCATATTATTTTTACCATTTCAACGTTTTGTTTGAGAAGTTTGAAATGTTAGCTCCTAACCGTTGCTGTTTATTCTTATGCCCCTTTTTTAGTTGTAGATTAAAAATTATCCATATCTATTGTTTTTCTGATAATTATTTATATTTAAAAAAAAAAATTTATTCAGAAGTTTTTAATCCTATTCTAGTGGTACTTGATTTCTTTAAATTTTAACAAGACATGAATTATTGTTATTATAAATATACTATTTATGATATGAATGGTCATGCACATTTTCTTGTGAATAATATAATACACTATTTATGATATAATAATATGAATTTTAATATGACATACTTCTAAATTAATTATATATATATGGTTTTAAAATGAGTTATTTCATAAATATTTCAAACTATGATTACTATTTTGAATAAAAATAAGTAATATGATTTTGAGGATATTATACCTGACATTCTTGACAATTGATGGAATTTATAAGATGCATAAAAGGGCAATAGTATTATCCTATACTATTCCTATTCAAGAATAAAATGCTTTTGGTTTAAACTTTATTGGCATGGTGTAAAAGTAGATTAAATTAAATCAAAAATATATATTTGTTTTTGCATCATTTAGAGTGAGTTTGGTTACTAAAAAGGAGAGATAAATTGAAAGAAAATTTTTACTTTTTAATTTAAATATTTTGCATTTTTTTCATTCCATTTTGTTCAATCAAACCATACCTTGAGGATTTTGAAGATAAAAATGTAGGAAAGCATAAATCAGATCCAAACACTCTATGAGGTGAACAACCTTGTTAATGAGTGTATTAAAATGGTCTTGCACCTAAGTGGGGTCGTGGCTGATTTTGATCAATGTTTCAACTTTCAACAAAGCTTGGGCTAGCTATTATTTTGGACCAAGGTGATATGTTTGGCGGATTGGACCTTATGCCCAATTGAAAAGAAACGCTTAAATTAGTGCATACGTGATATTATGTTTTTTTAGTTCCTTAAGTAAAAAATTTCTTTTTTTATACTTTAAATTCGAGAAATACTTTTTTTAGTTCTTTTCCGCAAACATATTAGTATGTGCCAAACTGGGTATATTAAGTTCTTAATTTGTGACAATTTTTTTTATATAAAAAAACTAGATTATTTACCCCCAATTTTTTCAGTTCTCTCCCTCAATTTCTTCTTCGTTAGAATCCCAAGATACCTTATCCCAGCACCACCACCTCCATATTCCTCGGAACACTTAAGAACAAAACAGACCCAATATGTTTGTTCATACGTGTTTTTTTTTATTTATTTATATATATATACCTTTCAATTTCAATGCTTGCTACTCTGCTTGTTGTTTCAATGTTAAAGAGGGAATTGAATGGAGGTGGTCGTGCCTTATGTACAAAATTCATAGTAGATCTTAGGACTTGCCTCCTGTTGATATGCTGGAAGCCATTTCGTGATACTCTTTGATTTAATTTGATGTTTTAGTTTACTAAGCAAAAAAAACAAAACTGTTTTAATTTGGACTGTACCAAAAAAACAATTGAGGTGATCGTAACAAGAAAATGGAGAAAGAAGATGGATTTGATTCATGCAAAAAAAATTTCCACAAATTGTGGGGGTTTTAACCCCAAAAATTGTGCTTTAATATTTACATTAAAAATTAAATTCAAAAATCATCATAAATTACAAATTTTATATTTCCTGTTTGGTCAGTTTAATGACTTTGTCAGGGACTAAAAAAATATTTCTTAAATTTAAAGAACTAAAAAAAATTTAATTTAAAGGACTAAAATAAAAATATTAGTATATTTGAGGGACTAAAAATATATATTTAAGTCTATTTAATTTAGCCATTTCAAGTTTAAAAATTTGTACCTCTTTGTTAATGCTGTTTCTTTCTTTGTTAGTGCTGTTTCTTTCACAACAATAGTAATTTCTGAAGCTAGTAATCCCTTATTAAGTACTCGTTTTGAGGGCTTGTCATTGATATATATGGTTATCACGTTGTAATTTAGGTTTCTTTCTGTTTATTTCATTTTTAAAATTAATCATTTAGTGAAATAATATATCTTGATAGTAAAATTTAGAACGTATTTTTCTCTCTTAGAAATATTTTTTAGTAAAAAAATTCAATATGGTTAAAGTTAACTCTAAAATGGATGGTGTTGGATTGAGTGGCCTCAGAATAATTAAGAAGGGAGGTTGAATTAATTATTCATAAACCTTTACTAATTAAAAATTTATTATTCTAAGGCTTTTACTTGTGATGTTAAGAGAATAAGGAGTAGAAGAGAAACTTAACCAAAAGTAAAAGCGGAAATTAAATGCACAGCGGAAAGTAAAAGAGTAGGGAAGAAGGAAACAAACACACAAGAGTTTTTATACTGGTTCGACAACAACCCGTGCCTACATCCAGTCCCCAAGCGACCTGCAGTCCTTGAGATTTCTTTCAACCTTGTAAAAATCCTTTTACAAGCAAAGATCCACAAGGGATGTACCCTCCCTTGTTCTCTTTGAACCTAGTGGATGTACCTTCAACTAGAATTGATCCACAAGAGACGTACCCTCTCTTGTTCTCAGTCAAACCCAAGTAGATGTACCTTCTACTTGTACCACAAAGGATGTACCATCTAATGTTTTAGGACAAAGATCTCAGGCGGTTAAACCTTTGATACTTTGTGAATGGGGATACAAAAGAATTCTCAGGTGGTTAGTCCTTTGAACACTTTTGTATTAGGGAAAGGGAAGAATCAAAAGAATTCTCAGACTGTGTCGTTTTGAATTCTTTGACAAGGGAGAAGGGAGACATAAAAGAATTCAGGCGATTAGTCCTTTGTTTTTTTGGAAAAGGGAGAAGAGATACACAAAAAGAATTCAGGCGGTTAGTCCTTGGCGAATTCTTTTTGGCAAAGGGAGAAGAGAATGAAAAGATGAATATCACAAGTTTTCAAGGTTTGGAAAACCAGAAAGCTTTTGGTACAAAGAAGAAGAAGAAGTTCAAAGAGATTCAAGGCTTGTAAAGGATTGTAAGAGATTGATTGGAAAAGTATTCAAGATTGAAAGAATGAATTCCTTTAAAATGCAAAACAAAGTCTTGCTTTTATAGACTCTTCATGTCTGGTCAAGAAGACCATTTAGAAGAGTTATAACTTTTAGAAAAATTTAAAACCAATTTGAAAAAGTCAAAAACCTTTTGAAGAGTTACATCTTTTGATTTATTCAGAAACAGTCACTGGTAATCGATTACCAAATAAGTGTAATCGATTACACAAAGCTTTTATGTGAAAGGATGTGACTCTTCACATTTGAATTTGAATTTCAGCGTTCAAAGGCACTGGTAATCGATTACCAAAACATTGTAATCAATTACAGCTTTTTGAAATTAATTGGAACGTTGCAAATTCAATTTGAAAACATTTTCAAAACAATTTTGCTACTGGTAATCGATTACAACAATCTGATAATCGATTACAACAATCTGGTAATCGATTACCAGAGAGTAAAAACTCTTTGGTAAATATGTTTTGAGAAAAATCATGTGCTACTCAATTTTTGAGAAAAACTTTTCATACTTATCTTGATTAAGCCTTCTCTTGATTCTTGAATCTTGAGTCTTGAATCTTGATCTTGATTCTTGACTATAAACTTTCTTCTTGAGTCTTGAATTCTTCTTGATTCTTATCTTGAACTCTTGAATTGTTCTTGATTCACTTGAGTTGTTTTTTGATTGATCTTTGAACTTTTTGTCATCACCTTTGTCATCATCTTTTGTTATCATCATTGTTATCATCAACACACCTTTGAATCACCTTTGATTCACCATAAAGCTTTGCTTCTACAGATGAAAAGAGGAAGTATAATTAATTATCTTAAATTAAAAGTGTATTTTTTACACTAATATATAAGTGTGAAAATTACTACTAAAATAATAATTTAGGAAAGTTAAATACTTTTTATCCATTTTTTTTTAAAAAAAATACTTTTTTATCCATAGAAATTAAAAATAAATACTAAAAAGTTTGCAAGACCATTGGAATTAATATCTAACCTGATTGGGTATGGATCTCTCATGATCTCTAATCTAAAAAAAAGAAAGATTTTTTTAGTAACTTTAAATTGGTTGGAAAGACATTCTTGTATGGATTTTAATGGCAATTTTTCTTCTTCCATTTCAATCTCTGCTCTTTTTTTTTTTTGTACAAATTCCAATATTTTTTTTACAAAAGATTTCCAACAATGATATCAAGAGCTTGCTTCTTACAAGTTGCAAGACAAAATTTTGTTAACTACTAAACACAGTGAGGTTGAGAGCAAATACTAGATGGAACGATTTATTTTTCAAGCAAGTGTGATGCAGATATGTCTACTTTCAACAATTCTTCATTTGTAATTATGATGTTCAATGGTGAAAACTATCACACCTAGGCTATCAAGATGAAGTTTTTTTTAAGGTCTCAAGGTTTATATAATGTTGTATATTTGAAGTTGACTCACTGTCATTAAGAAAAAATCCTACTATTTCTCAAATCAAAATTTGTGAGGAGAAGAAGCTAAAATATATAAGATCATCCCTTGTTTGCTTTTAGGACTTTCAAATCACATTTTTACCAAAATTACAGACTTAAAAACACCTAAACATGTATGAGACAATATCCAAAATGGTTTTGAGGATAATAGAGTCAAATTTCTTAGGCTCCTTGCATTGAAGAAAGAATTTCAGTTAATGGAGATGAAGGACAACAAATTAGTTAAAGATTATTCCAAAAGATTAACGAATGTTATAAATCAAATGAAACATTTTGGCGAGACACCATTTATATATATCAAAAGGTTATAAAAAAAAATCATGGATTCGTTGCCAAAAGAAGTTATAATATTTTTATTTTTATTTTTACAAGGGATATCCAAAACATATATTTGGTAGTTGCTGACTTAACATGAGTTTCCTCAGATTTGGACATAGAAGAACTAAAACTGCTTAGAAGATATATTATATGATATGTCATAGTTCGAGTACAATTTGTGTACAATCCTCTAGGCTCTAGCAGCATTATTAATGTTGATCTTTGCACGTGTTTTCTGCTACTTGCTGCAATGAATTTGTACCAAGAACAATCAATGGAACACAGTTCTACCTGTTGTAATTTCCTAGAACAACACTACCCATTTCCGTTTCCGTGCCTTCTTGCTACCGATTCAGTTTGCTTTGCTCCTTAATGTTTTGGAAAATGATAGTTTCAGTTTGCAACATTTTTCTTACACCTCCATTACTTCATGTGCCGCGTACGAGTGGAAATTACAATGCAACAAACTTGGCCAGTTGTCTAGAGAGTTTAATTTTTTGGTATAGAGTTTTATGCTAAATAAACAAGCAAACTTCTCTAATCTACCCTTACATCTCAATTTAAGGAAACGCCAACCCTAAATCACGCTATGGTCAAGTACTTTTTTAGTCTTTCAATTTAGAAATAATTCAGATACTTATTAGAAATTAAAAATAAGTTATTTTCAAATTAAAAGATTAAAATATTACTTTTTATCTCGAGATAAAAAAGATATATTTAAGTGAAGGTTTATGTATCAAATAAGTCTAGATTCAAATATAATAATAAATTGTTTACAAAATTTTATAATATAAATATTATAATTTCTTACTTTATTCATGCATGCATAATAGTTTTATTATCTTTTATTATTAAAGTTTAAAATATTTTTAAATATTTGTGTTAAATTAAATAATTGTAATTTCAAATATTTTTCAATCAAGTTATATATTATATTTTTAGTCAATATTTGTTATTGACTTTTCATAGTTAATTAGTATCATAATAGTATTTATGTTCTACTAATCTGTTAAATAAATACATTAGGATTTTCCATGCTAAAGTTAACTAAAATACAATAGGTTTAACAAGTGTGTATAAGTCTGAATAAGAGTATCCTTTTAAAATCAATAGGTTTAACAAGTGTATGTAAGTCTGAATAAGAGTATAGGGACTGATATAGCACCTTAACAAAATTTTACCAATCACCATCCTTGTTTGAAGGTTGAAGCTCAAGTGTCTTTTTTTTTTTTTTTTTCTAGTGTACTTGCTTGTTGGAAGTGCCAAATATAGATGTAGAACAAGTAGATATCATTGAATCATATTTCATTTCAACCAAAACAGAAAAATCAATTTCATGCAGAATAAAAGGCAGCAACAGCCACCCAATTATATCTCTATTTATTAGGTGCTTGATAGCCATGAAACTATGAACAAACTGAATGGCCCTTCAAGCATATCAAAGAATGAATATGATGTGGACTATATATCTCGTGCGCACGTCCTCTTACTAGCTGCTACCATGGTCAATCTCCTCTTAAAATGTTGAAGGTCCATGGGGCAAGCATCATATTTCTCTCTCACTCCTGCTTTTCTCGTGTAAAATGACATTTTTTTCTCTACACTGCACAAAACTATAGAAAAAGAAAAAAAAATAGAAAATCTTGCAGGCTTGACTCGTTGCCTTTAGTATTAATCTTCCTGAGTTAGGAAGAACTCCAACGTCACTTGTTGCCTCCTAGAAAGAGGCACTCCACAAAACATTCTCACCCTCTCCACACCTCCTATGTACCTCTTTAATCCTCTCAGCAGACCTGCAAATTCCACTGCAGCTCCAATCAAATGATGCAACACAAATGTTTCCAGCTTGTGCCTTCCACTCACAATCTGCAAGAATAACCAATTTGCAATTTAACAATTAATAATAATTTGTAAACAAACTAAACAGATAAGGATTCAATATGATTTATATATTTAGGAAAAGTATTTACCAGGAGGAGTGCCACAACAAAGTCTTCGATCATCTATATGCTCCACATCAAGTCCAATAAACCAGGATCCTAGTGACACATCCTCGTTGGCATACTTGTGAAGAACATTCCTGAAAGAAAACATATACACACAGGGTGAGAGCACAATATAAGAACCTTTTAGTTCATTGATTTGATTTAATTTATAAAGGTGAATTCCACTCACTCCAGGAATTTAATGATATTACACCCAATAACACTTTCTTTCTTTTACCCTACACATACCTTCCTCAATCTATATAATAATATAACACCATATACCCTTCCTATTAATCCAAAAGTCCCTTGATTTCTTATGATGTTACATAAATAGAGGGAGGTTGATGTAATGTCATAAAAGAGGACATTAGGTGTAACATAATTAAACCTTAAAGGGTGTGAACGTGTGGTGTGGAAGTAATGTGCCCAATTTATAATTTGGCATGTTTGGATAAGTTAATCTAAAAGGATTTTTTATGATAAGAATTTTTTTTTGAACAGAAAACAAAAATCTTCGTTAAAATCCAGTTAAGCACAAGGTGTGCCAGGTGATCACCAAAGTACATAAAGATTCATTTTAGGATAAGAAAATAAGAAAAAAAATAAAATGAGTTTCTCGATACGCTAGAATTAACTCATGCACAAACTAATTTGTAAAAGATCTGTCATCTTTTATAGAACCTATATGAGACAACTTCTACAAATTAACTTATGCATAAGCTAATTTTAGCTTATGAAATTCATCTCTTTTTTTCTTCTTATTTTTTTCTCCTAAAAATCCTTTTAGATAAAATTTACTCAAACGTACCCTTATCCTTTTTTTCTCTGATAAGTGAGATGAAGTAGGACTTACTGGTTAATTGATATGTATGTAGCCAAATCATTCGAAATGGCATACAACTGCCCTGTGGCATGACGGAAGTACCTGTTTCCAGCCTCTCCAAATTTCCAGTACTCAGGTTCATGGTACCTTACCCCTCTGCAACAAAGTATTTCTCAGGTTAGAAGCTACAGGTCAAAGTGCTTTAGTAATTCAATTCAATAAAAACAAAAATAAGCATTTCTCACTTTTGGGATAGGACAGGCCCAGATTTCATGCATCCAATGTATATCCGTGGTTTTGATCGATGTCTAACTAGAGTTTCTCCCAGTGTTGCTGAAACAGAAAGAATATAATGCTAAGACAAACAGTACATATTAAAACAACATCATGGTTATTTACTATAGAAACATAAAACTCATGCTTTTATACATAAGAGATTATCAGAAACTTTACTATTAATACCTATATTTACATGAACATCATCATCAACTTTGACATAGAAATCAGCATCCCATAAGTTCACAGCAGTGGCAAAGTAGGTTTTTGTCTTTGCTGACAATTCAAGGTATCCTTCCACATGATTCTGCACATAGTATAAAGAAGTGAAAATCTGTGACATTTTTCCCTTTCCCTTCAAAAGCTGACACTGAAGCGAGTTTAGAAAGGGTGAAAAAAAATGTGAAAAGGGACATGTGGGAGGGAAACATTACCAGCCTTAAGAAATCTCCATGCTTTCTGTCCTCTGCTTCAATAGCTCTGTCTAAAATACCACCTGATGTAGCACTAGATAAAGGAGAAAAAAAAACATATCAAATTTATAATTCGTGTAATATATTCATTAGTTATGACTGATAAATTAATGGATAAGTAACAATTAATAAGTGTGCAGTCACTCTCAATGAAGACTAAAATACTGCTTAAAGACATGGAGATCTAATTAGTGCAATCTTTAACTAAAGCATGTTGAACTTTGATTGAGACAAAAACATGATAATGTCGCTAATTATGCAACAAAATCATTTAGAAAGAGATAACATAGCTACCTGTGTCCAATTACAAAGCGCATGATAATGCCCTTCTCCTCTAGCTTCTTTCTTTTCTCACCTATTTTCCATGTTATCAAAAGAATCAACCATCACAAACAGTAACCAGTAAGATAGACGAAATAAAATAAAAACAATAACCAAAAATATTAAGAAATGGGGTTGAATTATGAACCTTGTAGCATCCAAGTAGATCGAACCGAGTCCCTTCTTTTCCTGCTACTGAATGCAGTGTTAATACCAATGACCATAAGGTACTTTCTCTTACCCGAAGATTCACTCAACCTTATATCATCTGAAATAGGAGCACCACTTCGTAGAGACTCCTGAGTTGCCCTTGCAGCAGCCAATTCCATCTCTAAGTTTGAAATAGCCTTGTCCAATGTTCTACATTCAATACTCTCGCATAAGTTTGACATGCAAAATAATAAAAAATAACAAGACCAAGGGCCTTTTTGGGTGAGTTTATCCCGAAGCACTTCTAGAACAAGAAAATAAGAAGAAAAACTGAAATAAATTTCTCCATAAGCTTAAATTAGCTTATGCATAAGCTAATTTTTTGAAACTCGCCCATATAATTTCTCTAAAAGATGAAAGACCTTCTACAAAGTAGCTTGTGCATAAGTTAATTTGAACTTTCATCTCATTTTTTATTCTTCTCCTAAAAGTACTTCTGGATAAGCTTAACCCAAATAGCCTCTTATTGTAGTTTCATCGTGGAACTACATATAACTTACTGTATGGAATTATGACTCTTGAAAACTTCACCATAAGTGTCTTTATCGTGCTTCATTTCCATCTCTTGCAACTAGAGGGTACACCAACAGACATAATTAAAAAAAATAAGGAATTTCAGATTATAATTTATAAACATGGAAAAAGTTCAGCCACCACAAGATTGTCGGTGCTTACAATTCTGGAATTGCAGCCTTCTGAAACTAAACTCAATTTTTCAGCTTCTGAGGCTGTTGGCCGTGCTAGTCCTTTGTTGTTTTCAGGTATAGTCCATATCCTGTTATAAACATTAACTTTTATGGTCAGAAAAAAAGTACCACAGTAACCACCTTACCGGTTGCCAAGGCAATACGTTCAACGGTTAATATTGATACACAATGAATCATGCATTTATTGAAATCTAACGCACCGACAAACAAGTTGCCCGAATTAATAACAAGGCAGATCCAAAAATTAAATAATCATCTTCTAAGATTCTCTAACAGCTATAATATTACAACTACTATAGGTAAAGAAAAAGAACTGAGTGCCAAGTAACACGAAAAGTATTTTCTTTTCCTTTTTTTTTACAGGTATACTTTTTGATGGATATCTTGTTTGAGATATAGACACAAAATATGGATGTTTTCTCAACAAAGATTCAAAATATGATTCGCCATGTGAGAAACTAACCCCTTCTGCTACTAAAAATAGTGGTTAAATTTTCAGATGGATTCATATAAGATCAGCAATGAGAACTGAACTAGGAAATGAGACCAGAGACCAGGCACCATAGTGGACTTGTCAATAGGAGTCAATCATACAGTGTAAAGAAGAAATCTTAAAAGAAAATTGGCATGATTTAGAAGTCACTCATGACAATTGAATCCAGATCTAAATCCACTTCTTCTATGAGCTTTGGTGAACACAAGAGAGGTGAGAAAATTACCATACAAACAAGTCAATGAATTAAACTCACGAAAACAAATAATTAATTATAAAAACACGAGGAGTCATGAAGATGAAGATCTGAGAACACTGGTTTGAAGAATAAATAAACCACGATGAATCAAAGCTTGAAAATTGAGAAGTCATCCTATACCAATAAAAAAAACGTGTAATGAATCAATAGGAATTAACAAAAAGTAATGAACCTTGTAGTGAAGAGCATTCCAGCACAGAAACTTCCTAAGCAGAGAAACAGTGCCCATCTCTGCGAGATAACGCTTCTAGAAGGCAATTCTCCTCTGCTTTTCCAAGTCATAGTTATTTTATTTTAATCTTCAAAATTGGCACTTCAACAAACAAAAACCCAGATGCGAAACTGGGTTTCTGAAAGTGAAGTGGTCCTTCTGAAGAAAAGAAGAATATATGAGGGGGGAGAGAAAGAGAAAGTCAGAAAGAGAGAGAATCAGAACAGAACAGAGAACAGAGAGATGCTCTGTTTTATTTGAAGTTGTTGTTGGTTTGCTTTATGTTATGAATGTGTTGAGGTTTGAGGTATGCTTCGGTGTAATTTAGATTTCTATGTGAGTGACTTTGGAGGTTTGGTGAAGGGACGTTGAAGGGTGGTGAAGGGACCTTCTAACCGACCGGTTTTATATTTACCGTAATGCCCAAACTATCCTTGTCGGAGGCTTCCTTTCTTTAATGGAAACTCTCTAGCAACAACAGTACAGGTTCTTGTCACCACCCCCCCTCTCTCTCTCTCTCCTCCCAAACACTTCATAACCACAGGTCCTCGCGAAACCAAGTAACCAACCACTTTCTTTCTTTAAATAACATGTGTAATGCACAAGCAATAAACTATTCTACAAAAATTGTCGATCCCTTCACTTCATTTTCCTTCTTCTTTTTGGTGTATTGTGTGCCGGTAGAACCAGAAACTCATACATATGAAAATTGAGATAAGAGGTTGATTTTCTTTTTTAGACATATGTTGATTCATATATATAAATCTAAAAATCAAACCTCTTGTTATATGATTAAAGGATATGATTATTTCCAGATATAAAATTGTTTTAGTGGTTTGGAAATCATAAATGTAGCATTGGTCATGACATTATATTGGTTCATGTCGAAACAATAGATAGAGGTTCTTTTGTATAAATTTGATAATAAAAAAATCATTAAAAAATAGAAATACAATTTCACGGAAAGTAATATATTTTATGAGAAAATAGGTTATGTGTGGCAATGTTATTTAATCATAACATGCATAATAAATTTATTTGACTTTTATGATTATTATCCTAAAAATCATATTAAAGATGATTTGTGATTGAATGACATATAAATATAAAATATCGTATATAAATAAATATTTAATTTTTTGTAGAAATTAAAATGTTGTTAGCTTTAATGGTTGAAAATCTTAAAATATAAGAATTAAAGGAGTTTTAGAAGAGCTGACAAGATAAAGTTATAGCTAAAAAGAAATTGAATTTTTTTTTCCTTCTCACACTATAGCTATCTTGATTTCTTTTGGGCACTCTTTAGTCATGGGCTTTGGGCGGTTGCACCAAAAAAAACCTAGGATTAGGAGTGACAAATGAATCAATTTTTCCATTATTCATCCACAATAAATTCATCCAATCCATCCAGTACAAAAAAAAAAAAACAAAAAAAAAAACAAATGGATGGATCTAAACTCGTTCATTTAATTTTATGGATGATTAATGATCCATCCATTAATTTTCAAAATTCATCAGAACCTTTAATCAATACTTAATGAATTAAAATTGATCCAAATTAATAATAAAAGAATTTGCGGGTAATATTTGACCAACGTAGGATTTTTTTCGATTGTAGTTGGTCTGGACAATTTTTTGGCAGACATCGACCCCGATTGTTTTGGTCAATAATATTTTTTGTTTGATATCGAGTGAGACTAATTTTCAGCTAACGTCAACTAAGGTTATTTTTTGATAGACGTTGATTGAAGATGTTTTTCAATTGACATCAATTGATGCTATTTTTTAGACGATGTCAACTATTGTTTTTTCTTGTCGACTTTGGTTAGGGCTATTTTTTTGCTGATGTTGTATAGAGTTTTTTTTTTTACTAACTTTAGCTAATGATGTTTTTCAGTCAATGTCAGTCTATGCTATTGTTCGAGCAATGCCAACTAGGGTTTTTTTGGCCGACTTTGGTTGATGATATTTTTCAGCCGACATCGGCCAATACTATTTTTCAGACGATGTCGGCTAGGATATTTTTCGTTCGACTTTGTTTGAGGCTATTTTTTGGCTGATGTCATCCAGAGTTTTTTGGCTGACTTCGGCTAATGATTTTTTTCAACCGATGGTCGTGCCGCCTAGGATTTTTTCAGCCGACTTTGATCGGGGATATTTTTTGGTTGATGTCTTCCAGAGTTTTTTCGGCCAACGTCGATTGATGAAATTTTCGACCGACATTGATCGAGGCTATTTTTGGTCGACGCTAATTATGGTTTTATTTTGGTAGATGTTTTTCGAGGTCATTTTTTGGCCAACGTCAACTAGAGTTTTTGGTTGACATCGGTCATGACTATTTTTTGCTGACATCGGCTAGGTTTTTTTCTTTCAATGTCGGATGAGGCTTTTTTACGGCTAACATCAATCAATGTTTTTCCTGTCGACGTTAATTAGGGCTATTTTTTTGCCAATGTCAACTAAAAAATATCACCGACCAACATCGTCCAAAAAACTTATCCGATGTCGACCAAATAGTTGCCTCATCTGACTATCGATCAAAAATACCTGACTGATGTTAGTCAAAAAATAGTCTTGGTCGATGTTGACCAAAAAAACCTAGCCGATATCAGACAAAAAATAGTCATGGTCGATGTGTGCCAAAGATCATCATCGATTGATGTCAACAAAAAAGTAGTCTCAATTGACCATAAAAACTCTAGTTGATGCCAGCAAAAAATAGTCCCGACCAAAGATGGAAAAAAAAAAACCTAGTCGATATTGGCCCAAAAAATAGTCATGGTTGATGTCGGCCCCGAAATAGCCTCAGATGATGTCGATTAAAAAAATCTTAGTCGATGCCAACAAAATCAAGTCCTAGCTAATGTCAGCAATAAAACTAGCTGACGTTGGCCAAAAAATAGTTAAAACCAATGTCAACCAAAAAACCCTAGTTGATGTTTGCCTAAAAAAATAATCGTCCAACGTTGACCCAAAAAACCTAACCAACCATGACCAAAAAGAATTCCTAGCTGATATCGACCGAAAAATAACCCAAGTCAAGTTCGACAAAAAAACTTAGTTGATGTCAAACAAAAAACATCATCGATCGACGTTAGCTGAAAAATAGTCTCGATCAATGTTGACAAAAAATTAGTCTCGACCGAGATTAGCCAAAATAATTAATTTTTAAATTTTTAAACTAAAAATAATCAAGTTTAAATTTTTTGCTTGTGGATGAATATCCATCCATGAAAATAGTGTTAATGGATGAATTAGATGGATTTTTTTATCAAATGGATTTTTTTTATATAGGAATTTATAATTTTTCTCTCCTAATTCTTTCTTTTTGAGTAAATAATTGTTAAATTAACATCATTTAAGTTTTTGTGCAGAAAGTATTAAAAGTGAGGAATTTATGATGCTTAGTGAGTAAAATAAAGCAAAAAAAGCCATGATAATTCAGGACAGCAGGAATAATTAAGAAAAACAGACTAATTTAAGGAAGTAAAGATGGGCTAAGCACGAGAAGCCCTCTTAACTAAGCTAATTTGTACCTATAAAAGAAGAAGAAAGAAGAAGAAGAAACACAAAAAAATTTCAAGAGAATACAATTTCTTATAGAAGACAAATGCTAGAAGAAGAACTAATCATTGAGTCATTCCTTTCTTCCATCCCCTTTTCTTATCTTATTCCCATTCACTAAATATTCCTCTCTTGCAATTGTAAAGCCTCCTATAACTATGAGAGGTTAAATCCTCATTTGTTGGGAACTTGACAATCAACTACTCTTGATGTAATTTCTCTTCCTATCTATTTATGAATATTACATTTGCATTATCTTTTCTTGTGTTTAATATTATTGTATGTGGCTTGATCACCCATTTACATGGTAAGTTTTAGGGGTATTGTTGGGAGACGTTATTTTCTAATAGAACTGGAAAATGATATCTAAATAAAGTCATCACCAGGGATACGTTGATATTTGTTTAGCCTGTTATACATTTCTATTCTTAATGCAATTTACTCATTTAGTTCTGCAAAAAAAAATTGGAAGAGGAAATTGATAAATTAGGCTCTTTCATGTGCGAACCAAAGTTAGAGTATATTAATAGATGCAAGTGTAAATTAGAAATAATTATAAATAGAGAAAAATCATTAACATTACATCAAAGAGTAGTTCTGGTAGGCTTAACTTTCCAACATTCTCATCTTTTGAATTTACTTCTACAATATTATTGGGTTCTCTAATTTTTTTGTCTTTAATTAATCAGTTTAAATTCTTGTTTAATTTCTTCTCTTGTTTGATTTAATTTTCTACCAATTTAAATTATTGTTTTTTCCATAATCTTTTCAAATTAATTTTCTTTAACTTCTTTTATTAATAAAATATTCATATACCTAAGTACAAACAAAGTCTTGTGAATTCGATACTCAGACTTCCGTTTTAATTTTACTACTTGAGACGAATTAGTGCACTTATCAATCCATCAACAATGATTCACCATGCTAGATTTTTTTCTTATTCCTCACTTATGGAGTACATCCCATGCTTTATGTAATTAATTTTCAAAGAGATTTAACATTATATTATTTAATGCACCACTTTAAGCATTTTTCCTCTTAAAATTATAATATTATGAATGAGGGAATTTTTTTTATCTGTATGAAAACTTAAAAGACAAAGACCAAGGTCTAGTGAAAACAGTACCCACTGCATCAGCAAACACAATTGAGCATAATGCACCTAGGCACGAAGCCAAAGAGGTTATGAGTTGAGGCATTAAATACAGAGTACAAGGATGGATGTTTACTTGTCTTTCTATTTCCGGTTTTATTTCATGTTTTCACTTTTTAATTACGAAACTGTGATCTTATTCTCAATCCATTCGTATTTCAAGTATTTGTGCATGAAATAAAAAGCAAAAAACTGTTTTTTACGATTTTTTTTTCGTAACTTGGGAAAAGTAAACAACAAAACACAAATAAACACGCCTAAGGCTCAAACAATTTCTGATTTCAAATAAATTTTAGTGACTGAATAATAAGTAATTTGTTAAAAAAAATTGTTATTATTATTTTTTAACATATTTTAAATGACCTCTCTTGTTAGAAGTAGACTTGAATGAAAGTAGGATGAATCTCGTTAAAAGGTATATCATCTAATTTATTTAAGGTCTGATTTGATTTGATTTGTTTAGTATAAAAGTCATGTTTAAGTTTTTTAAAAAACATTTATAGTTAAATAGATCAAGTCATAAGTCTTAGAATGATCTATTAAGCCTGACGAATGACCTATTTAACAATAATATTTTTAATATAATATTATAATTATTTTAGTGGTTTGACAATTTAAATTATTTTAATATTTGGAATATGTTAATTCTATAAGTATAGATGGATAGAGAAATATGAGTTTTCTTTTTTTGGTGGTGCTTAAAAGACTTTGATAGCTCATTGCATGTTAAAATATTTTTAAAGAAAATTTGTTATAGAATTTTTTTATTTATATTTCTTGATATAAAACAAATATTTAAATAGACTAACGGGTTAAGAAAACATATATATAAAGACTAAACTCATGCCTAAAAAATAAGTTTCTCACAGATAAGATGTTATTTTTTCAAATATGAATATCAACACAAATAAAAATGTGGCATATTGTGTATATAGGTTATTTTTTCAATAATGAAATTTATTGATATTTATGAGACAAGATATATGATATTCTTAATAAAATTTTATTATATTTATTTTATATTTTATGACTTATTTACTTGCCTACTAAAATTTGTGATGAGACCGAGTGAAATTAAGACTTAATTTATTTAAATTTATTTGTTGAAATAAGTGTGTATTTTAATAAAAGAAGCATCTTTATGTTTTTTTAGTGTGTTTATTTAAATTATTTATGTTTAAAAAATAATTTTATATTTATTTAAAGTATTTATTTAAAGTTTTAAAAAAAATCATTAGTAAAACCTGATAGTTTCGCATTAATGTCATTGTTGATAAAAAAAAACCACATTCAAAGATTCAATTGAATTGAATTTGTCGGATATCAAAATAAAAAATACCATAAAATTAGATTGAATGACTTTTTTTTTTCATAAAATCAATCCAATTCAATTTACAAACTTCCATTAATTAGGAGCTCTTGTCAAAGAAAACCTTCAATTATTTTACTTAAGAAAAATATTAATAATATACTTCTAGCACTTAATTTTAAGCGAATTTCATTGAAATTCAATTAAATAATTTAGGATCTTCCAATGCATTGATGGTAGAATTTATGTGGAATGTGAGTTCAAAGCTATGGTTGCTATTCAAGTCACTCTTATTGTTTGTGATTTGCTGTTCCTTGGATTGAGCTTTGCTTTCTCTTATCTACTTATTTTTATATTATCCACCAAGCCTCATTGGCTTGCATCCTTTCCTTGCTTCAGGATAAGATGGGGGATATCTCTTCGCATAAGATTTGCTTGCATTTTCATTATTTTCTTTTAGAACATTGCCCATCATTTATTAGAAAAATGAAATAATTTAGGTTGACTATCTATTTAATAAAACTCACACTATTTTTATGTAATAATTAATAAATATATTAAAAAATAGATTACTAACATTCATCCAAAACTTCATTTACAATTGAACTATCCGTAATGATAACATATTATGTTTCATATTTCAAAAAATTATCTAACAATTTCTTAACTTTAGCTAAGCACCAAAATTTTAAGATACATATTTTCTATGAGGTTTGAAATTAGTGACTTTTTTGTCATTATTTTTTATTGTTAGGAATTTTATTGAAACATGTATTAGTACACAAACTTAAAAGAAAGGGGGGAAAAAGTCATACATTAGCAAATTACTTCAAATATTTATTTTATTTTTGAATTATTTATTATTATATCATCGTTATGATAAGATATTATTGAGTGTGACATGAAATTATAGAGAATGATATGCTCCCAATTTTTTTCTATATGTCTTGTTTTTAAGCAATTTTTTCCTATATCTCTGTTAGTTAAATTTTTTTAAGAACTCTGTTAGTTAATTGAATTTTAAAGCAAATTTGCTTGTTATTTTTTATGAAAAAAAAATAAACAATTCAGTTTGAAAAATGTTAAATTAGTTTCACAAGTTATGTTGACATAGAAACAAATGAGGGCTAGTTTTCATACAATCAAGCAAACACTTAAAAGTCTTAATTTGTTCTCTAGTTTTTGGTTGCTTTTTTCTTTTTGGGAAAATAGCATAACACGTCTTTATTATTATTATCCTTGACAATGATATACTCAATAATGTAGTTTTAAGAATTTTAGTTTTAGGTATAACGCTTATACGGTGATCTGCTCAGAGAATAAAGAATGAAGAAAAGAGGGACACTGACACGGTTACAAAGGTTTCTTTTAGGGTAGCTACAAATGTACAATTTCGTCATTTTTATGAGGATATATTTTATATTTTTATGATACATATTATTTTTCTACAAAGTTACCGCTCATTTTATAAGATCAAAATTGAAATAATCGACATTAAATATAAATCAAAAATAAACTTTTTTCAAAATTATATAAGAGAAACCTAACTTGAATAATTTACTAAAACACATTTACAGACTGTGTTTGTCAACACACATGTGTCAAGTTTTGGTAAAAAATGTTTTGCTTTTTCTCAAAATTTAAAAAAGGAAGCAGAATATTTTTTATTTATGCCTATTATATTGATATATCATTAATGTAATTAAAAATAGTAATAAAAAATTAAATGTGCATCTGATTATTTATAAAAGTTTTATTTTATTATAATTTTTTTTATTTATTTCTTCTTGGAAATATTCTATAAATTTGTTTTAGAAAAAATTACATGTAGATGACAATCATTATAAACTTTTTAGAATTTATGTACGTTGCAAATATTATGCATATATATATCAAACATTAACTTGTATAAATATATATCATTAAATAAAATAATATGTGAATTTGTTTTTTTATTATTATTTTTGTTGAAATATTAAATATATTTTTACTGGAAAACTTTAAATATTCTAATATATATGTATTGTATATTGTGCGGAGTACGGTACATCACTACTTTACAATGAATTTCTACCCAAAAAAAAAATAGATTTTTTTATGTATGTGGCAAACATTATCAATTATATATATATATATATATATATCATTATTCACTTTATCAAATATTATTTATTTTGTATAATATATCTCAAAAAAAATTCACTATTAATATATATTTTTTACGTTGAATATATATTGTTGAATGTATGAAAAGATGTTAATTTTCTATATTTTATACTTCAATTGTAACAAAATAAATAACTTATTAATTACTCTCACATATAATTTATTTTTATTTGATAACATGTTGATTTAGTGCAACTATTAAATTTTATTAAGTTTGTTTTAGAATATTACAGTGACATTAAAAGGGAGAAATTTATCATCATCATTTTGCATACATTATTTTCAAAATAATCCTTACAATTTATTATTATTATTTTCAATAAAATTGTGAGATTTTTTTCATATAAATTTATCTGTATAAATTTAAATTTATTCTCGGATAAAATCAACTATGTTATTAGCTGATGCTTCGGCTATAGATGGTATTGTGTAGTCTGTTTGTTCTTTAGGATTTTTGCCCATTTCATTCAAAATAAAATAAAATCAATTTGGGTATGAAAATTTTTAAAATTTATATTCTTATGAAAATTCTTTAGCAATTTATATAACACTTTATGCAATCACAAATAGGCATACTTGTATATTTATAAAAGAGAATGTATGGATAAATGTTACTTTTAAAAAATACTATGAATGCTTTCTTGAAATTGAGAATAGTTAGGATTAAGTAATTATATTCAAATTAATAATTTCATTTATCTAAAAATTATTATAAATGCTTTCTTAAAATTTTAAACTTTTAAAACTATTATAAATAGTTTTTTAAAACAAAGAATAGTTCTGTGTAAATTAGTCATTTGAAATTAAGTAATTTTAATTAATAGAAAAATAAATGGCAAGGAAATGTTTGAAATTAATAACTAAATTCATATTTACTAACTTTTATTGTTTAAAAATTTTTAAAAAAAATCTTGATTTTTTTTTATTAAATATTGAATGTGATATATGATCAAATTTAACATAAATAAACATGAATATAATATTATACTGATTTTTAATCATTTAAGTAATTTTACATTTTTCCAATTAATTCACTTAATTTTGTTTTTAATATTTATTTTATAGGATATTAAATTAAATTTTATATTGTGAAACTTTGAATTGATTTTAGATTTTTTTCAATAATATAAAAAAATTAATATAATTTTGTATATAATTTTATTAAAAAAATCCCCTCCAAATTTCTCCGTGTATCACATGGATACTATCTAGTGTGTGTATATATATGTGAGATAATACCACATGATACACCCATATCCATTCTCTCCAAATAATTTAATTATGTAGATTTTATATTTATTTTAATTCTAATAAAATTTTAAACAAATTATAGTACATAAGAATCATATAAATTGGAATATTTAGATTTTATATATTCTGTTTTTTAATTTATATAATAGATATAAGAATCGTGTAAGTTGTAAGGTATATTTTGTTGGTCAGAGTAAAAATGTGAAAAATATCTAATTATATGTATATTTTAAAATAAAGCAAATTACACTCGTCCCTTGAGGTTAGTGTTTATTTCAATCTTGTGCACGGTCAGAGAAAATCAATCTAGTTTACTTCACTCGAAAACACACCCAATCTCGTGCTAAGGTTTGTGTATTTTCTAAATCGCTCCCAAATGCACCCAAAACACTCTCAATCATTCTCAATTGCTCCTGGACATTCCCAATTGAGATCCCTAATCATTCCCAATCTTGTGTTGCTAGTAAGAAAACCAAATCGGTGAAAGGTGTTGCAATGTGATAACTATGAAATTTGGATTTAATTGATAGTCAATTTTGACTAAGAATGATTAGAATTTCTCTATTTTACTATTATTTTTAATGTAATAATGAGGATTTTAATATCATTTTACTTCTTGAAAAACAGGATTTAAAAGAAGGAAATTACAAGTGCTTTGGAGGAAAAATTGATACAAAAACATGAAGAAAAATTAAAGATTGGGACAGCTTGCTTAGCGCACAAGACAGGCACAACACATTGTCTCGCTTAGCGGCCAGATCAAGCTTAGGGCGAAAAAGACCCATGAAGAAGCCCACAAGCGTGCTAAGCGCGCATGCTCACCGCCATACTCGCTAAGCCCAGATGCCACTACGCTAAGTACGTGATCACCGTCATACCCGTTAAGCCCAAAAGGGAGTGCTTAGCGTGAGGTCGTGTAAATTTTAAGCTACCTTAAACCTATAAAAAGAGTAGGAAGCAAACGAGAAAGATACACCGAGACTCAGAGCTCTCTATTGAATACACCCAAGGTCTGAGCATCTCTAATAGGGGAAACTCTCTTTCTTTAGTCATTCTCCCCTTCTCTCCTCCATTATCCATCCTTTTTCTTCTTCTATCCCCATCAACCCCTAAAGTGTAAAGCCTCTCATGGCAATGAGAGGCTAACCACCCATTGTTGGGAGCCTGGCAGGCCAAACTCTTGTAATGTGACTCTTACTATTTATTTAATGCAATTCCAGTTTTTATTGTTCTTTTCAGTGCTTTATTGATATTGATTGTGATCTGATCATCCATGCTCATGTATTGTTTAGGAAGTAATGCATTGAAAAACGATTATTTTCTATAGAACTGGGAAAAGGCATCTAAATGAAATCATGTCTAGGAATAGAGTGATGTTTGTTTAGCCTATTTCATGCATCTTTATTCTTAATGCAATTTACTACTTTATCTTTGCAAAGGAATTTGAGAGAGACAATAAATAAATTAGGCTCGTCATGCAAGGAACCAAAGATAGAGTATCATAGTAGATGCGGGTCACAACTAGGATAATATTAGCTAAATAAAAATTATTAACATTGCATCACAAGTAGTTTTGGCATGCTAGGCCCCAACACATTTGCATTTTGAAGTCATCTTTTGCATTCAAATTATTGTTTATTTTTTATATCTTCTTGCCTTTTACTTGCACTTTAACTTTTTACTTTCAATTCTTAATCTCTTGCTTGTAAATTGGGTTTGTATCAATCTAAGTACAAACAAAGTTCCTATGGACTCAACATTCAGACTTCCGTTTTACTTTACTACTTGTGACAATTTGATACATTTGCCAATGAGTTAACATGGTGGTTTGAGCACTATTTTGAGGTGTTTGCACTAGTTCAAGCTTTTGTAGGAGAGGTGTTGTAGGTGTTTGCACTAGTTCGAGCATTTACACTTGTTCAAATCTTTGTTCCTAATCTTCCTAGTTTGAGCTTTTGTAGTGGTTTGAGTATTGTTTCAAGCAGGGGTTTGTCCTGCTTTAAATACCAAGTTCTAAGGTACAATCTATGCTACAAACTCGAGACACCTATTTTATTAGGTTGATTAGATTATAATATTTGAAGCGAGTGTTGGTGTGATTCCAATGGGGGACCATGTTTGTTGTTGCAATCATTGTTGTTTTTGTTAGGACCATTGTTTGGTTTCCTTAATTTTGACTGTTGTTTTTGTCAGCATGCAAGAAACACAATGGATGACCTTCCATATTTGGGTCTAGATCCAGGCAATGTTGATGTCTTGGTCCATTTTGTGGGATTGAAAAGTGAACCATGCCAAATCCACAATGTGAATCCTAACAAATTTGGTGTTTACTGTGCAACAAACAACTTCAGCTCATTTGCAAAGAGTTAGGTTTGTCTGCTTGTCATCCTTTTATCATATGGTTTTGATCTCGTAATGATAACTATCGACTTTTCAATGAAGATAAAGATGTGGTGTTAATGTTTGCTGAGAATGAAAGGGTCGTTATATTCATTTATATATGACAAGAAACAAAAATGAGTTTTGGCATGAACCTCAACTGATTGAAGCTATTGCACCTATTATCGATGAACCTGTGAATGTGGTATAAATGAACAAGTTCTTATAATTGAGGATGATATGGGTAGCAACAGAAATTGCACAATGCAGGTTGATGAAGTGTATGTAAGTGATGAAGATGTTACTTATGAGGGGTTAAGTGAAGGGTCTTCATCTGACCTTTGATGAGGATGCCCTAAGTGGCTTTGATGAATCAATGGATGTCATTAGAGTTGTGCATTCATATTTAGACATGGAAGAAAATTATGAGGAGAAGGAATTGCATGGAAAGCAGTTTGAGCTGGACAGTGATGGCAAGATTCATTTTAAGATTAGGCAGTTGCTTCTAAATGTAACCCATTTTAGGGATATGCTAAAGGAATTTAGAATACTAGAAGGATTTAAATTGTGGCGGGTTAAAAATGAAAAAAGTAGGATGATTGTTGAGTGTAAGTCTGATGACTACATATGGAGGATCTGTGCACCTAAAATAACAACAATTACAATTAAAAAAACTCATTTGAAGGAGATATAGATAACACCAAAAAAAATAAAATGAAGAAGAGGGGTACTACAACAATGGAGATATAGACAACAAACAAACCTTCAATGATCCACTTGAAATGCACCACAAAAATGCACTAACAAATGCTTTATAGGCAAAAAAATGTTCAAACATGTAAAGTTTTTTTTTCTTTTTTTGCATGGCCTCCTCTTTTAACAAGTTATATGAGGAAGAAGAGGACATAAGTGTTCAAGTATTTCACTAATCAAGCATATGTAACACACGTGATGCATTTTTTTTATTAATGAATTCAACTTTATCACGACGTAGGGCATGTGAGTGTAACAAACTTTCAAAAATTATGGGGTGTTTTTATAGGTGAAAATATGGAGGGAGTGTGAATGTAAAAAGCACTAGCCTTAAGGAGACGAGTATAATTTGCTCTTTAAAATATAATAACTTGTTTTATTATAAAACATACAATGTAAAATTTAAACAATTCTATTAGTAATAATGATAAGAACAATTTTAATTGATTCACTCAGGTAAAATTTATAAAGTAAAATTTAAATCAATTCAGACAGATATATTTTACTATTATGAAACATACACGTGCATAATTTTAATTGATTTTCTAATAAAAAATTTAAATCAACAATGATCTATTTTATTATAATTAAACAATTTCATTCAATTTTAGTTATTCCAAATTAAGCGTGTAGATAAAATAAATGAGTAAAATGAATTTATTTTTAAAAGAAAGTCAAAAGGAAGTATGTAAGACATTACTAAGGTGAAGAAAATCATATACAGGACAATATTCTCAATAATAATAATTTTCTAGAGTGTGTGTTTAAATATTTATTAACAAATATATTAAAATATATTTATTAAAATTTAAACTAAATAATTAATAATATGTAAAATTACTCCTATAATTTATAAAATATGAATTTAATACTTGTATAAGACAAAAAAAACTAAGTTGGTTCCATAAAAGGCATCATTTTTTGTACTTACATTAAATCACAATAAAAAATAACTATTTTTTTTTATCAAATTATTGATATGAAATATCTATTGATTTTATCAATAATTAATCTCTCTTGGGTCACAAATAATTATATAAGAATATGTTTATTGATTTTCATAATAATAATTTTAAATATCATATTAAAATGATTTTTCTTCTTAAAAATATTAAAAGTAATATTAATTAATTAACCATATAATTTTTTTACACTACTTATTAAGCTTATTTTTTATATATGAGATAATGTTTGGGAGAGGGCACGTTCAACACTTTGGTTGGATTAGGATGGGTAAACAGGTCAGTCCGCCCCGTGTAAGGCCCGCCCATATAAGTCCGTATTGACAGTGGATCAGGCTAGCCTGTCTCACACTCTTAGACTAATTTAAAATATTGGTCCACCCCATCCCGCGGGTCAAATGGGCTGGTCCGTGAGTCTATTTTTTTAAAAATGCAATTTTAAAATAAATATATATTTTTCTCTTAAAAAAATAGTGAATTACACTCAATTATATATATATATATATATATATATATATATATATATATTTATTTATTTAAAAAGTCTTAATAAATCTCTAACAAATACTTAATTACAAAAGTTTTAATACAACCAAATAAATTTTTAACATAAATGCAAAGAAATTTTGGTTTGAGTTTATAAGATTAATTGGGTTTGGACTTTGGACTGGACTTAACCCGCGGACCCTACGGGCCAAACCTGCATAGTCCACGGATTATGCGAGGCGGACTTAAAATCCTATATAGCCATGAATTTTTTAAAAAAATTGGTCCATAGTTCGCGTGAACCATCGGCCAGTCCATGGACCTGAACCTGTTTGCCCACCCCTAGGTTGGATGAGATTGAGATGAGAAGAAGATCCTTCTTGTTTATTGCATTGCTCTCATGACACTTTGTTTCGCCACGACCACGACCAACACCGTCAGAAATCATGACACATGTATGCATATCATTGACACACTAGAAAATTTAAACCTAAATAAGTGTGATGAAAGTTTGAATTTAATTAATTTCATTATATTTTCAGAAATTAAATTTTTTATTTATTCGGATTAACTTAAAAATGATATTTAAATTTTTTTTATCTATAAAAATCAAACACTATACCAAATTTTTTTCCCAGAAAGTTATATCCTTTAGCGAATAATACTTAGATTTATCTTTTTCATAGTTTGAATTTAGTTGATTATTTTAAGAAATTATATACTTTCTTTTTAGGTCTTACTAACTATATATAAGCTTAGTTTAAATTAAATTCGATGGAATTCAAAATTAAATCTAAAATTTAGTTTAATCTAATGAAAAATGAATGTTCCAATTTTATTTTATAATATTGAATTAGATTGATTAACGAATAGTCTCACATTCAATATATCCAACATTTTACTAGCCAATGACAAAGATATATCTATGTAAAAATTAATATGCACGTGAATACATAATGAGTTAAATCATTAGTTATCTTAGAAGATGTTCGAAAGAAAAAGTTTTATTTATTTGGAAATATAATTTTATCATCTAATTGATGTCATAAACTTTTCCTATTTGATTTATTGTGTTTTTAGTTCACAAATATTTTAAATTTTTTTATTAATTTTAAATTTTTTAATTTATTTTTAATCCTTTAATTTTTTTTTTCATTTTAAATTTTACTCCTTTAACTTTTCTCCAACTTTGCTTAGTCCCTAAAAATATGCTTAGTCCCTAAAAATATGAAAAGTAAGAAAAAAAATAAGTTAAAGGAGTAAAAATAAAAAAGTAAAAAAAAAACAAAAAATTGAAAAGAAAAATAAAAAATCTAAAAGACTAAAAACATGAATTCAAAAGAGTTTAGGACTAAGAAATAATTTATCTTCACTGTATAATTAGAATTGATTAACTGTTTATTTATCCTATTGTTATTGTGAGCCGACATTTGGGATTTATCTGTAGCCATGCATGTGGTGCGAAATTCGAAACATGAGTACATGACAGCACTTTAACTATACATACATTACAGCATCGTGATGAACGCCACGTGTGTTCCCCGATTCCAGCTAGCTTTTGTTCAACTTTCACATGTTATGTCTATCGCAGGGGCATAATTAAGATAGAAAATGCCAAGAATCTTAATATTTAAATTAAGAAAATAAGAAATAAAAAATATTAAAAATTATATTAAAAAAAACTACTTTAAATTCCTCGAAGACACTAGAATACCTACATTAACATTAACTTGACAAATACTAGCTATTGATTGCATTATAGTTTCATTTATCAGCTGCACATGCACATGGCACACAAACATTCCAATAGATCATGGCTCACACCAGTGTCCGGTGTGGTAAGGAAAATTCAACTCACGTCAGCATGCTAATGAAAAAAAAACATCTAACATGCTCCTGGAATTATGGCGTTCCCCCTTCGTGATGAATCTTTTTTTTTTTTCCTTTTCTTACAAGAAGAATGATAAATGTTTACACTTAAAAATCACCATCCAAAACATCACATAGCATTCATTCATCCATACATGATATATATATATATATATATATATATATATATATATATATATATATATATATATATATATATATATATATAACTTCTAATTATTTTTATCTTCAAATTTTAATTTTACATCGTACTAAACTCACTAAAATTTATTATTTTTTTTATAAAATTTAGTACTTTTAAAATTATTTTATATTTGAATTTATTATAAATTCCTACATATTTGCATACAAAATACTAATTGAAACGTTAAAATAAAAAATGAATAACGAGATTAAATTTTGTTTGATTTTAAAATAAAATAACATATTTGATTTTAAAAAATTAAAAAGAATTTTTACATAATGAAATTAAAGAAAATAAAAGTACAATTAATATCCTAATATATACATTAATTAACTGGTGATCAATTGCATGAAAAATATCTTGTTGCAGTCGACATGACATGTGAGTCCTCATGTTTGTTGTCACATACCACCTACTACTGCCTTAAATTTTCTTTATGACACATATTTGTTCAGATAAACCTATTTACTAGACAAATTTTGCAATTATATAACACGGTTAGCATGCACAAGATTTTCTGGGGGTTGGGGTTGAGCAAGAGAATTTTTTTCTCCTAAAAATCTACAATTTACAAAACATTGTATTGAATTTAAAATGTTCATACACTTTTTTTTGTTAGTTCAAGCCTGTCTTTCATTACTACATCAAGGCAATACAATATAAAATTAAAATAATCAAAAATATCCAACACACTTAATTAAAACTTTTTACTGTTAAATATTTTAAATTTTGTATGCAAGATAAATAAAATAATCATGCATAATTTAAGAAGGAGACTAATCAAAATTTTATATACTAATATTTGTGTATGAATTCATGTATGCTTACATGAACAAAAGCAATAAAAAAGTTGGGTCGGGTTTTAAAAAAGTTTTAATTTTTATGAAATGATCAATATCTTTAAACTATATTTTTGGACTTCTATTTAATTTGAGTTGAATTGAGTAATCTCATTTAAGGAGACATTAATTTTTCTGATAATAACTATTTTTCTATTAAAACCTAATTAATAACTTTACTTAAAGTAGCTTTACACTCACGTTATTATTTTGATCAGCACACTACAACGGATTTCAATTTGAATTAGATTGCATTTGTTTCTAAGCCAACCTAAATTTAAATAACTTGTTTTTTTCCTATACCCTATATTTGGAGGGTAAAATGGTTTCTTGAAATTCCATGATTGTGACAATTGTGTGAAAGGTAGAGGGTTCTCTAGCAGGTTAGTAAATGGATTTGTAAACTTGAAGATATAAAAAGAAGAAATAATGAAGAAATGCATTAGTTAATGGACTAGTAAACATGAAGATTAAAAAAGATGAAATCAAAGGCAACCATGTGGTGTGGAAATGGTGACTGGTGAGGGAGAGAGATGCCTCATTTTGCTTGTAATAGGATTCTTGTGTCACTTTTAAAGCACTGCTGGTACTCTTCTTTCGTTCTTTCTTGAAGCAACACAAAGCTGCCATTTAGACCAACTGTAGTTTGGTGACTTGCTCTAGATGCTTTGTCATACTAGTTAAAATTGCCTTGGCTAACACTCACACTCTCAATAAGCCAAGCCAAGGATTATTTCTTCTTTATAAACAGGACTAAAGCTATGTGATTATGTACACACAATAAAGATGGGGAACAAATCGTTATCTCTTTCTAAATTAAAGGCGCCGATAAGTGTAAGTGATCAACCAAAGGAATTTTAAAGAATTTTCCATTTTGAAACTTTGGGCTTGACCATTCCACTATAAAGTAATAATGACAATATTTTTGGCAAATAGGGCTTATGGTATATAATGATAAGACCATGATTGTCCCCCATTGCTCTAATCAAATTGTACTTTTTGGATTTTCATCTTGGTGCCGCGAGACTCACTGTGCCATGATTCAATTCTCATAAAGAAAACTACTATAAACAAATTTGAAATTTAAGTGTGCTGAACAGGCTCCCTAGGACCCACAAATATTACTTGCTACCCAACTCTTTTAAGATTTTGCTAATCATTCCAAAGACAAAGAAACCTGAATCGCACTGCTTTAACACGTTCAAATTTATGGACCAAGCACCAAAAAAGGCTATACTCATCTAGATAGTTCTTTTACTTTTATGCATAGGCATAATAGGATCGATTAGTTCCAACTAAAGAAACCAACCCCAAAAATATCGAATCCTCACAGTACAATTACTTCTTACCCCCCCCAAAATGATTGATCTCCCAAAACAGAATAATTGACTTAATAACAAGTTGAAAGAAAAAACAATAGAAATTAAGTAATTTTAACAATGCGATTTTCTTGATATATATTTCCACATAAACAAACAAGGGCAGACACCAATCTTTCGGTATTAAATGAGGCCATTTGGTATTAATTTATTATCAATTATGGACATGTGAAGTCAGTGTGACCCAGTCCTTACATTAGGGCCTTTTATAAAATGCCACCATAGAGTATTGACCACCCTTTTCATGTGGCCTACAATTTAATCCTCTGCACTGTGTCTGTGTCTACAAACTAGTGCACCATGAAGCTCATTTGGGGGAGGGGGGGGCATACACATTCTGCATGTTGCTAGAGACTGGGGCAATAAGGGCATTTCATCTGTGCAGTTTAACTGAGTGAGAGTGAGAAAAATGAAGTAAAAAGCAATGTCATTATCAATCACTACCATGAAAGTACTAAGTAATTTTCAGTGAGGAACTGCACCTGTTGCAACATGCCATTTTTCTAAAGAAAATGGCTATACAAAAGAGAAGTATGATTTTCTAACTCACTCTTTTAATTGGTCCAGTAAATAAATGTTTGGCTGAAAAAAATATACCAAAGTGACAACGTAATGGGTACACAAATCTAGTACCTTGTGTTACTCTTACACGTTTCAAGCTTCAATTCAATTATTTAACTGTCCCTTCAATTTCGATTTTGGATTAATGATTTTAAAAAGTAATTGCATTTGTAAAAAGTGATCAGGGATTAATTTAGGATATATTACTAAGAACATATTTGTATTTTAACTGAAAGAGCTCAAAAACATTTTTACTCTTAAAAGCAACAATTTCTTTTATCATTTTATACATTAAAATTTGCAAAAGCACTTTTTAACTTTTATCTAAATATAAAGTAAAAACAATTGCACTAGCAAAAGAAAAAAAAAAGAAATTTAAAGGTAGATACAATCCTTCTAAAAGTTTTATATTCTTTCTTTGCATTAGTTTCTGAAGGGTGACTTCACCATAAGATGTGACGGGTTCTTAGTATTTTTCACAGCTCAATCAATGCTTTAACTTTCCTTTACGTCTCATTTTGTAGTGTAGACATGTGCCGACAAACTACAGCCACGGTAAAGGGCTCTCCTTCATTGGCCAATCTTGTAAAGTTTTTCAGCCCAAGAAGAGCCATTCGTCGATGCATAAATCACTATCTAACTTTTTTATTTTATTTTCAACCCAAAAAAACACTTTTTTTTTTTCATGGTGGGGGACAGACACATAACATAGACATAATCAAAATGACAATTTTTATAATTGTCTCCAACAAATCCAAATTACCATCAATATCATTTTTATCACCATTCCCAGCTTAGAAGTCGCACTCAGACTTTACCAAGTGCCCAGTGGCTACCAGATATGGCCACGCTGTCACTGTTATTTCAGCTCCAACATTAACTCTAGGAGTAATTGCATGCCACAAATAGGGAATTAAGAGGGGGTGGATTGAGTAAAATTTTAATGGAATTTTAACGGGCGGGTCAAAAATAGATTATTAATTTATCTTGTAAGCTAGGGGAGCTAAGTAACCGAATTGTCCATTTTTTATATAACCAAAATTCATTTCACATACAGCATATATTTAAATATATACTTAAATACACTTTTGGTCTAACTATTATTTAAAATTTGTAAATTTGGTTCTTTATTTTAAAATAAAGACATTTAATCTTATATTTTATAAATTCATGATTTTAATCCTTTTATCAAATTTAAATGTTGGCCTATAAGAGATTAAGCTGATATGATTCAAATTTAGTGACATAACATGAGATTATTTTTGTTTAACTCACATAATAGTTTAATATTAATTTATTAACAAACAACACTTTGAGTTTGACCAAAGGACCAAAATCATAGATTTTACATAACCAAGGCACTATAGTTATGTTCAACAAAACTAGCTAGAAGTTAGAAAGCTATCTAAAAAGTTGGATGGTAGTTGAAACCTAATAGTTGAAAGCTAACTTATTAAGTTATAAGTATTCAGTAAAATTATATGAAATAATTGAATACTGTCAAATGAAAAAAATGGAATATTTATTTCATACATTTAAATAAATTTCAATTTTATTTTATGGATAAAAGTATATTTTGAGATGTTAAAATGGGGTGAAAAAAATACACAACAAAAATATGTTTTCGTTTCTATATTTTATAAACAGAAACATATTTCTGTTGTGTATTTTTTGGCATCCCCTTTTACACAATGAAAATATATTTTCATTTAAAGGGTATTTGTGAAATAAAAAAACATTTTGGAACACGTGGGGGTGATATTAGAAATTGAGGTGTGAGAATAACAATTCCCACCTAAGGAACGGGATTGCTTTCAGAACAAAGCTTAGCCCACTACTTAACATAGTCCAAATTGGGCCTTTACCCTTGAAGGCCCGATTCAATTAACAAGTGTTAGTGCTAACATCTGAATGTGCACGTAAGCTATGCGAAAAGCACTTGCTTAAATGAAACTCCGCCGCCGTGAGCATGAGCGGTCACCGCCTCCACCGTGCCCTCAGCAAACTGAAACTCATCGAAGAAGAAAATGACCAACGCTCACAAGATGCGCGTGGCATTCACCGTCGTCACATTCACCGCCGCAGCCGCCGTCATCTCCGTCTTCTTCGCCGCGCGAAGGCGCAAGCAGTAAAAGTCCTTGCCGTGCTATTTACACTCCGAACAGAAACCAAAGTGCGCGTTCAAGCGCGTCTTAGCGGACAACTCCTACTCTCCGTTCAATCATCTCAGCAACGACGGTACATTCCACACTCGTTTCTGGGTTTGGTTACTGAGAAACCGAAGGAAAATATGAAAGTTCACGTACTCGATCGTGATGCTTAATCGCAGTAACTATAAGAAAGACGCAATAGTTTTTTCTTTATCATTTTCGCATTTCTTCTATTCATCGAAGACTTTTTTGTTTTTATTGTTTTTTTTCGTGCGTGCGAATTTTTTGCCTCAGGTTAGGAAATCGAATTAGCTAATTTTGCTTAGTGGATTTTGAACATTTTTTTCGGAAATTTCGAGAGAGGGAAATGAATTGAGGTTGGAGGAAGGTTGAATTTGAGGTGATGAGTTTTCATAATTTCATCATCGAGATTTTCATTAGCAAAATTTGCACAGAGGACAGAATACAGAAAGCTATAAATTCATTGTTTTAAGTTCTAAGGTTATTTTTGAAGAAGAATAGGCTGAGTTTAGGGGTTTTCTTACAGAGAATGCTTTGAATTCGCATCCATATGAGGCAGAGATTACGGCATTGTTGAAAAATCCTCTGCCTAAAATTGAGCTTGGAACTGAGATCGCAGACTTGGAAATGAAGGATTCCTATGTTTGGGTTCATACCGAGTTAAATGAACTAATTGATGTTTTGAGCGAAGAGAGGTTCTTTGCTGTGGACACGGAACAACATAGCTTACGATCTTTTTTAGGCTTTACAACATTGGTTCAGGTAATGTTGTGCAGTTTTTGTTGATAAATATTTGTGTTTTAATTTAAAATTTATAAATATATATTAATTCTATTTTATAAAATAAAATATTTATTTTAGATTTTTTTAAGATTTTGTTTTAATGAGTCAAACTAGTTTGTTAGATTTATTTTGACAATTGTAGGTTAATTTCCAACTGTCATATGTTGTTTGTTGCTTATATATTATCTTTCCTCATTTCTAAAAAGATGACAGAACTACAGTCTCATCTTTTTCTCCCAAAATTTTCTTTCTTCTCTTATAAAATAATTTATTTCTTGAGAGTAAAAGCATTGGTGTTCAAGGTTCGAGGATCCTTTCGCTGCACACGATCGGAACCAACGGGTTGTCGTATCTTGGGAGAGGAGCGCAATCATAATTTCTTACCCGTGCAGTGGGGGCGTTTTCTCTCTAAGGATAGCGTTTACGCGCTTCAACCCAGGCTATTTAATTCTTTCCCTTGATTTAATTTTTCATTGTGCTCATTGTATGATATAATGCATTATTTATGTGATGTCAATTAAATTTAATTTGCTACTGCTATTTTGTTATTTAATTCAAGACTGTGCATCTTCTTCATATTTATTTTCTTTCATTTTTTATTTTATTTTCCAACAGTCTTAGAGAGAAATATTAGTTATCACTTTCTTCTTGCATAGTCTTTTCTGCAGTAGCATTTTATTTTGTCAAAATATCTGTCATGAATATGATTGACTCCCCTTTTAGTAAGTCTGAAAAATTAATGGATGAAGACACACTGTATTATGCTTTATTAAAAATGTTTTATTATATTATTTCATTTCCTTAAATTTTACATTAGTGAGAGATTGTTGAAAAATATTTTCTTATAATTTGAAATTTAAAATATATTTTCTTTATTAATGATGGTTTTGAAGAGAAAATGCTTTTAGAATTAGTTTATGTGAAAAACTAAAAGCATACTTCTAATTTCATTCATCTTTTACTTGGTCAAATGATCCTGTGAACACAAGTCTTTAAAAATCAGGACATTTGTTGTTTGGTTTTTAATTTTTATTGTTTAACGTTATTATTACTACTGCAAGTATTTTGTTATTACATGTTGACTGATTGTCTCTTTATTTATAACTCATTGATAAAAGATAAGCTTGTGAAAATATAACACACAAAATAATAAAATAAACACTTTGGTAAAACTTTATATTTTGCATGTAGTATTCTTAAAAGAGTATCTTATAAACAAAAAAAAAAATCTTTATGAGCTATGGAGAAAAAGAGAACCAAATCTGAAATATCTTAAAGTGTGGGGGTGTCTAGTAAAGGTTAATATCCCTATTAATAAGAAAAGAAAAATTGAAAAAAAAAATATTAATTATATTTTGTTGGATATTTTTTACATAATACTACTTATAGATTCTTAGTTATTAATTCAGAAGTATCTGAAATTTCTAATGTTACTATTATGGAGTCTAGAAATGTGACTTTCTTTGAAAATATTTTTTCTTGAAAAAATAAATTGTTAAATCTTTGTATGGTTTGAAACAAGCTACAAAGCATTGACACAAAAGTTTGATTAAGTTATTCTTTTGTATGATTTTCAAATTAATGATAGTGATAAATGTGTGTATGTGAAAATTTTTTATGATAACGGATGTGTCATTTTATGTTTAAATCTGGATGACATATTGATATTTGGTAGTAATATGCATTTCATAAATGATGTGAAGTCCTTATTGTTTAAGAAACTTTGACATAAAAGACCTTGATCAAGTAGATGTGATTTTGGGAATTAAGCTTATAGAGAAAAATGATGGTATGATTTTTTTACCCAATCTTATTATGTTGAAAAGCTATATATTAAAGAAGTTTAATTATTTTGATGCGAAACATGCTTTTACTCCTTATGACTCATCCATCAAGTTAAAGAAAAATTTGAGTAAAGGATTTTCTTCACATAAATATTCTCAAAGTATCAGCTCTTTATTGCATTTGACAAACTTCTCTAGGCTTGTCTGATATTGCATATGCAATTGGTAGATTAGAAAGTAATTGAAGGATTTAGTGATACAAAATTGAAGTTCTGATTTTGATGAAATAAAATTGATGAGTGATTATGTCTTTGCTTTAGATGGTTGTGTAGTATCATGAAAATTTACTAGACAAATTATTATTTCACATGAAAGCAAAAATTATTGCTTTAAATACTGCTACTAGTGAGGCTGAATTTCTTAAAAATGTATTATGTTATTTGTCATTCTTAAATAAGCGTATACCTCCAATTCCAATGCATTGTGATAGTCAAATTGTTATATCTAAAGTGACAAGCAAAATTTTAATGAAAAAATAAGACACTTAAGAGTGAGACATAAGTCTATAAGAAATTTGATTTCTCATGATGTCATTTCTCTTGACTTTGTCAGGTCAGAAAATAATATTGCAGATCCGCTTACAAAAAGGTTGACATGTCAACAAGTATTTGAGTCGTCGAGGGGAATGAGATTAAAGCCCATTATTTAGTTACAACAATGGACACTCGTCTCCGTGTGATTGGTGATCCCATGAATGGAGTTCAACGGGTAACAACGAAATTGTTTGTTGACTAAAGTACACCAAAATGAAATTTGACGGAGTTGTTCCGTTTCTCATTCTTATGACGAGGTGTATTATAAATTGTGGCAATATTAAGGTTGAGATATTTATATATGTGTATTTTTGGTGGAAAAAAAATACCTCTTAATGAATCCGATGACAATTATTGTAGGGGTGGGGGTCACAACCCACTCTTTGAGGATTCACCTAGTGAGTGTGGTGGTGGGGCCGCCACGGTGAGATTTGGGCTAATCTCTAAGTGACACTCACGAAACAAGATACAAGCGCAAAGCCGTGTAACGCGCTACCACTGATTAGAACCTAATTGAACACCAATATTGTAGGGGTTGTGTACTAAAGTCCGGTTAAAGAATATGTAGTTCAAGACAATCAAGTCACTACATTTTTCTCGGATGGAAGTTCATAAACACTAGGTATAAGGCTCAAACCCGGAAGGTTCCTTATACCGAAATACAATATTACATGCTCTTTCTCTTATGTTTTTATACAAATTATCTTTCAGAAAATATATTTTAAAATTTTAAATTATGTGGGGGAATGTTGATAAATATTTGTGTTTTAATTTAAAATTTATAAATATATATTAATGCTATTTTATAAAATAAAATATTTATTTTAGATTTTCTTAAGATTTTGTTTTAATGAGTCAAACTAGTTTGTTAGATTTGTTTTGACAATTGTAGGTTAGTTTCCAACGGTCATATTTCCAACGGTCATATGTTGTTTGTTGCTTAAGGTGATTTGTGCCTATATATTATCTTTCCTCATTTCTAAAAAGATGACAGAACTACAGTCTCATCTTTTTCTCTCAAAATTTTCTTTCTTCTCTTATAAAATAATTTATTTCTTGAGAGTAAGAGCATTGGTGTTCAAGGTTCGAGGATCCTTTCGCTGCACACGATCGGAACCAACGGGTTGTCGTATCTTGGGAGAGGAGCGCAATCAGAATTTCTTACCCATGCAGTGGGGGCGTTTTCTCTCTAAGGATAGCGTTTACGCGCTTCAACCCAGGCTATTTAATTCTTTCCCTTGATTTAATTTTTCATTGTGCTCATTGTATGATATAATGCATTATTTATGTGATGTCAATTAAATTTATTTTACTATTCTTATTTTGTTATTTAATTTAAGACTGTGCATCTTCTTCGTATTTATTTTCCTTTATTTTTATTTTATTTTTCCAACAGTTTTTAACTCCTTGTCTGTGACTGAATTATGCCAGGAATTTGATGTTTGATAAATTTGTTAATACATTTGTCTTTGTATGATATCAAACAGATTTCTACACGGGAGAAAGATTATTTGGTTGATACAATTGCCCTGCATGATTTTATGGGCATTCTTCGCCCAGTTTTTGCCAATCCTTCAATTTGTAAAGTATGTAAGTTATCAGTATCATATTTCTAAACTGTTTAAATAGGATTTAGAAATTTGGTGGGGGAGGGGGGTGCTTGCACTAACATTAACTACTTCAATTTCAATTTCAAACCTTTTTTTTTACTTTTAAAATTTTATAATATATTGTTGTTAGAATAATTCAGAGTTTTTAGGCTTAATTGTACTTTTGGCCTTCAGGTATCATAATTGTGCCATTTGGTCACTCGAGTTGCTGTGTCAGCAAAATCTGTTAAATATTGAATGGAATACCGGTTAAGCAATTGTGATACCTGGAGGAGCTAATTTGTGCAATTGAAACCCAAGGGACCAAAATTGCAAAATTGTGATACGTGGGGGAACAAAAAGTGCAATTAAGCCATTTTTTTAAATAGATAGGTAGATATTTGGGATGAAAGCATATTATCTATTGAAAAAATATTTGTTTATTATTGTCAGTGTTTTTGCATCCAAGTCTATTTATTACAGTTTTTTCCCACTCAATGGAAAATTTGTGGATAGGTGTTCCATGGGGCTGACAATGATATAGTCTGGCTACAGAGGGACTTCCATATATACGTTGTTAGTCTATTTGATATACTTCAAAGGTGAGCTGCCTATACATGTTGCCACTATCATGTCACCAGACCATGTACTGGATGCCATGTACCATACAGAATTTTCTCCTCCTGCATAACAGAACTGGAGAATTTTGCCTTTTGCAATTGATTGGCAATAACTTTATTTTTATTTTTATTTTTTTAATATCAGTGTGTTGTTCATGTACTGCAGGCATGTGAGGTGATGTCAAAACCACAGAAATCACTTGCTTATTTGCTTGAAACTTACTGTGGTGTGACAACAAATAAATTATTACAGGTTTGGCTTGATCATTTAGGGCACTATTTCTCTGTTATAAAGTTTTTGTAGCATTCTTTCTATTTACTCTTTCACTTGTTTTGTTGGGTAAACTTCAATCATAATCTTCTTCTGTATGTAGAATTACAATTTAAACTTGCAAAGGAGTTTGACCCTAGAAGTTTAGATTAAGACTTGAATTTACTGAAATGGCATGGAAAACTATTACGAATATGTTGGAAAAAGACAATAATTGAATGTTGCTTGAATGATGAATTTGTGCTAGACCTTATTATTGAATTAATACAGGGAAATTTTTAGAAGTATGTTAAAAAAGCCTATAGTTGAATGTAGCTTAAAAGTTGAATACTGAAATCATTTTCACAATCACAAGGGCAGATGTTTATATCAAAAACAAAAGTTACAAAGTGGTCAGTGTAGTTCAGATGATACATTTATTCTGACTTTTTAGTGGTCATCATTTAAATTGAAATTGAGGTTCTCCTGCAGGGTAGAAGAGATTTCATTTGAACTTTTCCACTGATTTGGAAGCAACCATCTGAACAATGAATCATATTGTGCCAAAAATTACATTGACAATGAATCATTTAAAATCTTGTTATATTGGCTATTAATGATGCAACTAGTCATTGAATGAGGTACATCAATGAATAGAACTTGTGCTCCTAAAAATAAAATTGAACTTGCAAACTGGTAGAAACCTGGTTTCGTATTAAGAAATGATAGGGACAAACCCCAATTACAAGATATAACACTGCAGAACTTCAAGTGTCTGTGCCTCTTGTTGAATTCACGTTGATTGGCTATCTTTGTTTGTCTTATAATATGCATAAAAGCTGTTTTCTTTCTTCTATTCTGACTGTAGCGTGCTGCCATAGGGACACAGTTTGTACTTTTCTCCTTTTTCTCTAAGTGTACTCAGTGTAACTTTTCTGATATATAAATATAAGAGTAGCTAAGTGTGAAAACAACACTTGAGTATTTTATTCAAACTTGCTTTACTCTGAACTCCTCTCATTGCCAAAAGACCCCAATTCTCTAAAAAATTACAAGATGATCTCTCTCTCCACTCTCTTATTTATAGGCAGCAATGCAGCATGCCTTATTCAGCCGTCTTGCCTAACTAACTAACTACCTAACCTATTGTAACTAACTACTGATGGGGGTTACCTAACACAATCATTTTCTCTTTCATGTAGTAAAATGTTACAAATAAGAGACAATGCTACTATGATGTGTTTGGGATTCTTTTAGTTAGTGACCGGAACTTATATTTCTTTTATATGCTTAATTGTAGCGTGAAGACTGGAGGCAGCGCCCTCTCTCAGCAGAAATGGTACATTATGCACAAACAGATGCACACTATCTATTGTATATTGCAAACTGTCTGATCAATGAACTCAAACAACTGGACAATGGTATTCACTCTTGTCTGATATTGCGAGGAAAGAAAGAAAAATATAAACAAAAAATATCTCTAATAAATTTTAAGCATTTATCAAGTAAACTGAAACTTTGAAAATCTACCTTGTCAACGTGTTTTTCTCCTCCTTTTATATTTGCCCCATGCTTCCCAAAAATGTGGCTGAGGAAATAAACAGATTATTTTATACCAGAGATGTGCAAGATCTGCGACCCATAAATATGGTATGGTCCTAAGGATTTGGTCATTTTAACCGGATAACTTTAATGACTTGAAGCAATAAGTTTATTTTCATTGTTACTCGTCAACTCAACAACTCTTTGGGACCTTTTTTGTTAATGTTATTGGGTCTACATTCTGAACTTATTATTGTGTCAGAAAACTCTTCTTCCGATGACAAATTCCATTTTGTTCTTGAGGCTAGTCGGCGTTCAAACGTGATTTGTTTACAACTTTTCAAGAAAGAGATTGAAGCTTCTCCTGGAGAATCTTCTGCATGATCATTATTTTCACGTCAAGTAAGCAGTCATGGCTTTCCATCAATTTCAAATGAATCCCAGGTTTGCTGCTTCTTGTACAGATTTGAAGTATTCTGTGTCTAATTGGATATATTGTTCTAATGTGATCTTCAGAATGCAGATTCAGAATATTTTGAGGCAACTGTGCTCGTGGAGAGATCTGATGGTCAGTTATAACATCTAAAGGCTCCTTAAATTTAGCTACCATTTAAGAATAATTTTATTACTGTAACTGTCTGTCTTTCTTCACTTCCTTGAGAGTTTAAGGACTGCTTTAGTTTGCAAATTATGAGATGGAACAGAAATTCGTTCCATGTTCATAGTCATTTGAGAGATCACTTCATGCTTCTTGAAATTCTGATAACATCTTATCATGCCATCTGACAAAATAAAACCTTAAGAGTAATAATGGACTAAGAAAAAGAAGAGGAATTTTATTAAGTACATTGAGGATTGCTTTTTTGATATATTCAAATTTATTATAGTTGAGGATACTTGACATTTTGAGTTATTAATTGGTGTGATAATTTTTTGAGTTTAATATTAATAGCATATTAGCAATAGAAATATTTAGGTTTCTTTTCCTTTCTGCCATAATTTATCCCTGAAACAAATCTACAAAATCAAGTGTATTTGATTTAAATTATTTTAAAGAAATATTCAATTTTTTTTGGCCAACGTTTTGAGAGAGCTTTTGAAAAAAAAAATATTATTTCCCCAGAAAAAAGTGTTTCCAGTGTCCAGACATGCGCTTAGCTATAGTCTTTATTATGATAATGAACTAAATGTATAAATCAAGTTTCTGTTGCTTGCTGTACAAACTTTGATGTAGTGCTAAACATATTCTATTTGACGTCAGAAAATATATGTTAGCAACACGATCTGATTATTTTGTTGTGAGTCCATACTTTCAGGCTCGTATTCATGATGAGAGCTTAAAATATGTACTGTCAGATCAGGCAATTGTTGCTTTGGCAAGTCAGCCTTCAGTGAGTCACTCTGAAATATACAGCACCATAGCTCAGGCTGATATCAATATGGAAATGGGTGTCAACTCTCTCATCCCTTCCCTGTCTCCTGTAATTTGCAGTCACCTTAGTGATATCTATCATCTGCTTGCAAACAAGTTGGATAACGATGATGATATTTATTCAGTGATTCTACAGAAGTGCCTAGGTCAAAATGGGAGCTGCCCACTTTCTATATTTAATTATGCTTTGTTGGTAAACAGTAACCTAAGACCTACTTTAGCCTATAAACAACCAGGCCCAAAAAATCCTAAACAATATTCTAGGAAGGCTTCTCGAGATTTGTTTGTTCAAAAATTCTCTTGTAAATCTGCTGTTTATCACAATTGCCGGATATATGCTAATGATGGGAGGCTGCTTTGTTATTGTGATCGGAGGAAGCTTGAATGGTTTGTGCACTTTCACTTAATTTTATTCCATTTGTAATAGACTAAAAAGTGATGTTAGTTTCTCCTTGATTAATGTTCAAATTTCCAGGTACCTTAATCGGGATCTTGCAAAGCTTATTGATGAGGAACCCCCAGCTATAATGCTTCTTTTTGAACCCAAAGGTCGCCCGGAGGATGAAGGCAATGATTTTTATATCCAGAGTAAGAAAAATATGTGTTGGGTGTGGTGAAGGAAACCACTACTTACGGTATCAATAATCCCATCGTGTTACAGAACACATTTCCCTGAGCATCTGAAAAGCCATCGTTCTCATGACATTGTCCTACTTTGTGTGGATTTCCATGAAGTTGCACATGCTGCTGCAGAAAAGTATAAGAGAAAAGTAGCTGTTGAATTTGGGATTCCTCTCTACCTTCAGAGGGTAGTTCATCCAGGTCAAAAGACTGAAAAACAAATTGGAGAGAGCTGTATATCCTTTACAATTACAAACAGCTGCTATGGCTCTTCTACGCCATGGGCCAAGAATGCCTCTCAATCGCCATGAAGAACTGACTGAGGTTTGATTGTATTTTTGTTATTAGTTGCTCTGACACATAGCTATTGTAGTGCCTCACCCACCTGATCATATTCAGTTAGTTTGAACTAAATGTAGTTAGATAGCCAAGTGAGAATTGATTTGTTTAAGGAATCCTTTGAAGATAGATTACATGTGTTTTAAATATAAATTATGGGTTCTGAATTGTACATCTGTAGTGATTATCATTGTTCATTATTGTTATTGAAGAGCTTCATCAACTACAGGTGTTTCTGTTTATCAAGTTGGTTTTTAATTTACTTGCAGATTATAAATAGATATTATGGAGGAAGGGAGATATCCGATGAAGATCTAGAAAGAGCTTTGCAAGTTGGCATGACTCCTCATGAGAGAAGACGATTCAAGAAGAAGAGAGGGTTTTCTTTTAAACATTCTATAGGGAGTACTGCTACAGTGCCAAAACAGGATAATCATGCTGGTTGCACAACCAGAATGAATGATTTGGACGTGGACACATTGAAAGTTGATGCTCATGATGGCTCATATGGAAATGAAGAAACAAGTGAAGTAGATAGAGAACTTTTTATGAGAAAAGACGATTTTGAAAACTCCACTTTAGCTTCTGATATTAAAGTTAATGGAGTTGTCTCTGCAACTCCGAACAGAAATATGATCACAGTTGAAACTACATACTACAATGGAAGCAGTGACTCTGCTGTGAATGTTGATGATAGCTGTCTAAACAGTAGGCAAGAAAATGGACTTGGTGAACATAATTCAAAACTATCACTCTTGGGACATGGACCACATGGGAAACAAGTTGTAGAAGATTTACTGAAGGAGTATGGTGAAGATGGCATCCAAGCGTTTTGTCAAAGATGGCATCCGAGCGTTTCATCAAAGAAAGAAGACACCAAGTCAACACACTCTTGAGATGATTTTTACCAGAACGAAAATGACTGTTTTGGTATTAATTTAGCTGAAGATTAAATTTTTATTGTAAACATGTACTGTAGAAATTGTTTCGGTTTAGATAACCTGAACTGTGGCTATAGTAGTTTTCAATTCTATAAAAGGGGTCCTCAAAGGCATTGTGAGGCACCCTTTTTACATAGACAGTTCAGAAAGAGGTTAGAGAGGGAAGCTCTAAGAAACAATCTTTGTAAGCTTTTCTTTCTTTTCAAATAAATTTGGTAGTTTTCTTTGTCTTTCTTTCCTTCTCTCTCCTTACTGATTCAGTGTGAACTATCACCGTTTCAATTTTCTTTTATGATTTTGTTTCAGTTTTAAGCTTTTAATTACTATTTTTTTTCTATAATTTCATAACTTGCATATATATATTTCTTAGTTAATGTCCCAAAAGAAAATCTCTTAATGCTTGTTTTACTGTCATTAGATAGTTAATTGTAGTACACTTATAATGCTATTTGTGTATAGCAACTGAGTTTTCATTCCTTTCCTCGAGGCTTTGATTATGGACACTATTTTTGCCAGTGGAAGAAGGGACTTCGGGAAGTTCAGTGTATACAATCCTGACAAGTGAGGAGCTGCTGCTAGTAGAGAGTAACCCCTTCAGGAACTACTAGTAACCTGCATATTTTGGTACTTCAATGCCATCAAAATCTGTTCGGTACTCAACGAGCTCTCACGGCGTAGAAATTACATAAACACCTTAATTTCATTTTTGGTTAATTTTACTATTTTAGAAATTTTAGTATTTTGTCATTTTTATAACAATAGTACAAATAGCTTTCAAGAACATTTTTGCCCGTGCTCTAATTATTCAAACATAAAAACACGAGCATTCTTATGAATTTAAAAAAGTAACATTTCAACAACGTTGTGACTTGTGACTTACCACGATAAATGTGATTTCCCTAATTATATTTACCGCTGCAGAAAAAGAGATTTGAGATTACATATAAACGTACAATTCATCTAATTAGATGGACTCTTCAATTTTGCAAATAAATATCTCCTTTCCTCTTGATGTTGTTTGCCTTACATTCATATCCGTAGTTACAAAATTTGCGTATAAAACAAGAATCCACTTTTGTCCACCAAGCGAGCAAAAATGCCTCGGCAGTTTGCATAAGAATAAAGGAAGCCATAATAGACGATTGCCCATCAATCCCTTGAATCTATATCAGAACCATTAAAAATTATGTTAGAATAAAAATTATACCACAGATAAAACCAGCGAGTTTAACAAGTATTACCATGGTACAAAGCAGTTACAGTGACAAAAGCTGTGACTTGTGGTCAATGCCGTTGAATATGAATGTTCCGGACATAGGTACAAATTGCCTTGTTATGAGCTGCGAGGAACATAAGTAATAGCTCAACTACTTCATCATTAAATAGGACAGAAACAATGAATTCATTCAAGACAATTTAGCAAGCAGTATCACTACCTGAAACTACAAAATTCCATTATCATATAGAGAACAAGAGCCTCATTTTGAATGCATGGGCCATGCATTAGGGCGATTATAAGTCGCAAAAACCCTTAAGTTCCTTAACACGGATTACTATAAATGCTTCCGGGCCAATGTTCCATGCTGATTCCAGACCACATTAGGGTGATTATATCTGTTATGGGGTGCATAAGTTAAGAGTAACAGAAAGCAGTGGCAAATGAATTCATTTATCCACCATCCATTCACAATAAATCCATCCAATTCATACATTACAAAAAAATAAACAAATGGATGGATCCAAATCATCCATTTAATTTTATGTATGGATAAATGATCCATCCGCTATTTTTAAAATCCAATGGATCCTCTAATAATACTTAATGGATCAAAATTGATCCAACTTAATAATAAAATAATTTGTGGGTAATTTTTCAACTAACGTCGACCATGATTTTTTCTGGTCGTCATCGACTGATGATGTTTAGCAGCCAATGTTGGTTGGTGCTACTTTTCAAACGATGTCATCCAAAGTTTTTCCCGCTAATGTCAGTTGATAATGTTTTTCAGCAACCGGCGGTTGATGTTATTTTTCGGATGATGCCAACTAGGGTTTTTTCGATCGACTTTGGTTGGGACTATTTTGGCCAATGTCATCCAAGAAAATTTCAGCCTACGTTGAATGATGATGTTTTCAGCCAACATAAGCCGATGCTATTTTTTGGACGATGTTGACTATGATATTTTCGGCCGATTTTGGTCATGGCTATTTTTTGGCCAACGCCAACTAGGGTAGTTTTGGACGACGTCGATTAATAATGTTTTTAGGTCAACATCAGTCGAGACTTTATCGAGCAACATCAACTAGGATTTTTTTTATCGGTGTCTACTGAGCCTATTTTTTGGCTAATGTCGATTAGGGTATTTTTGGTTAGTGTTAGCTGGAGCTATTTTTTGGCCAACATTAGCTAGGATTTTTCGTCGACATCAGCCACAACTTTTTTCTTGCTAATATCAGCTTGGTTTTTTCAGTCAAGTTGGCTGATGCTATTTTTAGGTTGATGTCGGAAAAAAAATATTACCGGCCAATGTCATCCAAAAAAACCTAGCCAATGTCAGTCAAAAAATTGTTCAGTTGACTATCAATGGAAAAACCTAGCCAATGTTGGCCAAAACCCAAGCCAAAGTCGACCTATAAACCCTTGTCAACGTCAACCAAAAAATCCTAGTCGACATCGACAAATAGCCTCAATTGACATTGACTAAGAAAAACCCTAACCGGCATCAATCAAAAAATCGCCCCGACTAGTGTTGACTAAAAAAATCCTAGTCAACACCAACAAAAAAATAGTCACGAACAATGTCAGCAAAAAAAACTAATCTACATCAACAAAAAAAGTGACTGATGTCGGCAAAAAAACATCATTGACTGACGTGGCCAATAAAAACCTAGCTAAAGATTGACATCATCTAAAAAATAGTCCCAACTGACATGGACTAAAAAAAACCCTAACCGATGTCAGCCAAAAACAATCATTGACCGACATTAACCAAAAAACCTAGTTAACATTGACCAAAAAATATTCTTAGCCCACATTGCCAAAAAAAACATGGCCAATGTCAACTAGAAAACAACCGATGTCGACCAAAAAATAATCTCAACTGATGTCTACCAAAAATTAGCCTCGATCGAGGTCAATCGAAAACAACCTCGATAGACGTTGGTTGGAGCTATTATTATTTTAGAAATTATTGTGAATGTTTTAAAATATATTATTTTTAAACTAAAAATAATTAAGTTTTAAATCATTTAATTTTGTGTATGGATTGGATGGATATTCCTCCATTAAATAATTTTTATGGATTATTTTGATCCGATCCATAAGGATATGGATTAGGATTTGTTAGAGAGAAGTCTTAAATTCAGTTAGTTTTCAGTTAGTTGTAAAAACTGTTTGTGGTTACTATTAGCTGTCTCTTCTTAGTTAGTTAGTATGCTGTGATTCTGTTAGTTACTAACAGAATCAGTTAGTAATTGTTAGAGTCAGAGTTAGGCCTCATTGTGAACTCTACTCTATATATAGACCTTTGTTGTAATCATCAAATCAATAATGAAAACACAATTATGATTTCTATCAGTTCTCTATCTCTCTCTAAATGTAACATGGTATCAAGAGCCTTCTGATTCTTCCACAAGCGTGGCAAGATCCTCCATTTCTTTCCTCTTTCCTCTTTCCTCTTTCCTTCTTCAATGGATTCCCAACCTCACACCTCGTACACCACCAATCTTGGCGACACCCAACTCAACAATCACACCTCTATCTTCTTTCAACTACAAGATTTCTGTCAAATTAGATGCAACAAACTATCTTGTATGGCTGCAACAGATTGAACCAGTCCTAAGGGCTCATCGCCTTCATCGTTTCTGTGTCACTCCTGAGATACCTCCTCAATACGCTTCGGAACACGATCGCCTTGCCAATATTGAAAACCCAGCTTTCAGCAACTGGGAATTACAGGACCAGCTCCTCTTAGCATGGCTGCAATCATCTCTTTCCCCTGCCATTCTTCCTTCTGTCATTGGTTGCAAGCACACATTCCAACTCTGGGAAAATATCCATCAATCCTTTCAATCGAAAACCAAGGTTCAGGCGCGACAATTGCGAACTCAGCTACGCACCACGAAGAAAGGATCATCTTCAATCTCTGAATTCTTGGCAAAAATCAAACACATTTCAGATTCGTTGACATCAATTGGTGAGTCTGTTTCCCTTCAAGATCAACTTGATGTGATTCTTGAAGGTCTTCCTAATGAATTTGAAAGTCTCGTAACCCTAATCAACTCAAAGATCGAATGGTTCGATTTAGAGGAAATGAGGGCCCTTCTTCTGGCTCATGAGCAGCGATTGGACAAGGCGCGTATCACTGAAGAAGCTGCATCCCTCAATTTTACTCAATCTCAGCCAAATTCAAAAACCCCCAATTCTGTGAACCCTAATTCTGCGACAGAAACCCAGATTGCTCCTCAAGCCAATTGGACAACTGGGAACTCAAATTCAGGCAATTACGACTCTCAAAACAACAATTTCAAGAACAACAATCAATCTAGAGGCCGTGGAGGAAGAAATGGCCGTGGCAATCGTGGTGGTCGTGGGGGTCGTTCCACTGTTCAGTGTCAAGTCTGTCATCGCACAGGCCATGATGTTTCCTACTGTTATCACAGGTTTAATGCTGCTTATGGAAGTAATCAACCTTATGTTCATGGCAACCCTTATCAGTATGTAAGGAACACTACACCAAATAACAACAATTGGGCTCAAAGTAACCCTCAGTGGCAGCAAGCAGCACCTCAGGCCAACTTCACTGGATATGCACCTCAGACCAATTTCACTGGTTATGCCATGCACCCTACCATGAACAACAATCTTGACACAGCTGCTACTCAGCATGTTACTCTCATGCAACCTCCTCCAGGCTCTGCTCCTCCTCCTTCTCACCTTGAGCACATATTCCTTGGCAATGGTCAAGGTTTGCGTGTCACTGGAATTTCCTCTTATGCTTTTCCTTCACCTTCTCATCCTCATCATACATTGCATTTAAATAATGTTTTGCATGTTCCTAGCATCAACAAAAATCTGATCAGTGTTTCAAAATTTGCATCTGATAATAATGCATACATTCAATTTCATCCATCTCACTTTGTCATGAAATCTCAGGACAATGATCACATCTTGCTTCAAGGAAAATTGGACAAGGCTGGACTTTATCCCATTCACTCTCAGTCATCAACTACTTCTAGTCTTTCTTCTAGACACCATTCTGTTCATTCTATTGTAACTAGTCACAATGACTTGTATTTTCAATGGCATCCCAGGCTAGGCCATACAAATCTAGACACTATGAATAATGTCTTGAAATCATGTAATATGCCTACATTCAATAAAAACAAAACTGATTTTTGTATCTCTTGTTGTCTGGGCAAGTCACACAGATTGCCTTCCCAACTGTCTCAAAGCACTTATAATTCTCCTCTTGAGTTAATTTATTGCGATTTATGGGGTCCAGCCCCCATGCAGTCCTCTATGGGCTACAAATACTACATCTCATTCATTGATGCTTTTAGCAAATATATTTGGGTCTATTTTCTTCATGACAAATCAGAAACACTTACTATTTTCAAACAATTCAAAGCATTAGCTGAATTACAGCTTAACACTAAGATAAAAGCCATTCAATCTGACTGGGGGGGTGAATTCATAAGTTTTACATCATATCTCAGCCAGTTAGGAATCATTCATCGCATTATCTGCCCTCACACCCACCATCAGAATGGTGTGGTCGAAAGAAAGCATAGGCACATTGTGGAGATGGGCCTCTCCTTACTCTCCCACTCCTCTCTCCCTTATCATTACTGGGACCATGCTTTTCATACTGCTGTGTACATCATAAACAGACTCCCTGCATCTCATAATCATTGCATTCCCCTCAAAGTTCTATTCAATAATGTTCCTGATTATAACTTCCTCAGAGCCTTTGGTTGTGCTTGTTATCCTCTTCTAACCCCTTACAACAATCCTAAGTTCCAATACAGGTCAAAAGAATGCATCTTTCTGGGCTATTCTACTTCTCACAGGGGTTACAAGTGTCTTGACAATAAGTCTGGCCGCATCTATATCTCCAAGGATGTGTTGTTTAATGAGAAGCACTTCCCTTATCAAATCACTCCACCTACCACCTGCTCTCCTAACCAAACCGTCCCATCAGCAGCTCCCCTTGGAGTTGTCAACCATATTCCCCCAAACTCCTCACACACCAAACAATCTCACACCAAACAACCAACCTACTCCTCACACACCTACTCCTCACACACCAACTACCTTTCCCAGCCACACATCTTCACCATACATCAGTGCCTCTGCCTCTCCAACTCCAACCTTACCCTCCACAGCTTCCTCCACCATTGATCCTAACTCCACTCCCACTTCCTCTCCTTCACCTACAACCAACACCCATCATATGCTTACAAGATCCAAAACTGGCCATCTCAAACCTCCTCTCTTTTCCACAATCAATCTAACAACCACTGAACCAACCACTGTGCAGCAAGCTCTTTCATCTATCCACTGGACTGAAGCTATGCAACAAGAGTATCAAGCTCTTCAAGCTAACAAAACATGGAGCTTGGTACCTCTTCCTCCTCATAAAAGAGCCATCGGGTGCAAATGGATTTTCAGGATCAAAGAGAACCCGGATGGTACCATAAACAAATATAAAGCACGCTTGGTTGCCAAAGGATTCAACCAGAAATATGGTCAAGATTACAGTGACACCTACTCTCCAGTGGTGAAACCAATCACAGTGAGAACTGTCCTCACCATTGCTCTTACTTCCAAATGGCCCCTTATTCAACTTGATGTCAACAATGCCTTTCTTAATGGGCAACTCCATGAAGATGTCTACATGCAACAGCCTCAAGGCTTTATTCAGGGGGAATCCACTCTTGTATGCAAACTTCACAAGGCAATATATGGTTTAAAACAAGCCCCAAGGGCTTGGTATGAGAGTTTGACAAATACTCTCATCTCCTTTGGTTTTCAACAATCCAAGTGTGATCCCTCTCTTCTCATATTCAACAAACATGGCTGCTGCCTGCTTATTCTCATTTATGTAGATGATATAATCATCACGGGTTCCTCCAACACTGCTATTAACCTCATTGTGAACAAGTTGAATGCTACCTTTTCTCTTAAGCAGCTTGGCACTCTTGAGTACTTTCTGGGCATAGAATGCAAGCTTACTCCATCTGGTGCTCTTCATTTATCTCAAGCAAAATACATTAGAGATATACTTCACAGAGCAGGCATGGAAGACTGCAAAGGGATTTCCACTCCTTTACCTGCAAATCTTAAGTTGTCCAAAACTGGTGCTGACCCCTTTGACAACCCCACTCTGTACAAAAGCATTGTAGGAGCCCTGCAGTATGCTACAATTACCAGACGTGAACTTGGATACTCAGTCAGCAAGGTGTGTCAGTTTTTCGCTCAGCCACTGGTCTCTCATTGGAGTGCAGTCAAAAGGATCTTAAGATACTTAAAGGGCTCCATTGATCATGGTCTCACCCTTCTGCCTGCCACCACCAGTGCCCCTCTCAGCATTAATGCTTTCTGTGATGCAGATTGGGCCTCTGATATTGATGATAGGAGGTCTACTTCAGGTGCTTGTATCTTTTTTGGTCCTAATCTTGTGTCCTGGTGGTCTAAAAAGCAAACTCTGGTTGCTAAATCTAGTGCAGAGGCCGAATACAGGAGCCTAGCACATGCTGCATCTGAAGTTCTATGGCTCCAGTCTCTTCTCCATGAGCTCAAAGTTCCCATCCCTCCTCCAATTATCTATTGTGACAACCAAAGTGCTGTTGCTATTAGTCACAACCCTGTGCTTCACTCCAGAACGAAACACATGGAATTAGACATTTTTTTTGTGAGGGAAAAGGTTCTGAACAAGTCTTTGGTTGTTTCCTACATTCCTGCACAACTCCAAGTTGCTGACATACTTACCAAATCACTCAGCAAGCATTTGTTCTACAACTTCCGCTCCAAACTCAGAGTACTTAGTACTGCTGAGCTTGTGGGGGGAGTGTTAGAGAGAAGTCTTAAATTCAGTTAGTTTTCAGTTAGTTGTAAAAACTGTTTGTGGTTACTATTAGCTGTCTCTTCTTAGTTAGTTAGTATGCTGTGATTCTGTTAGTTACTAACAGAATCGGTTAGTAATTGTTAGAGTCAGAGTTAGGCCTCATTGTGAACTCTGCTCTATATATAGACCTTTGTTGTAATCATCAAATCAATAATGAAAACACAATTATGATTTCTATCAGTTCTCTATCTCTCTCTAAATGTAACAGGATTGATCCAATATATCCATTTGTCACCCCATTATCCATATCCTATATATATGGACTTATCTAATGCAATTCCGACAAAAATCTGCAAAGCATGGCCAAAATGAAGGACCCTTATATAACTCTGATTATTGGAACTTAACACCGGAAATATTGAAGCTGTAAATGCATGGTGTCTGTCTTAACAACAATCTTTCAGCCAGTTCCTTTAATACAAAAATTAGTTACGTTGCAGCACACATGTGCACATCAGAAATTAAATTCTACTGCATGCAAATCAAAATATTACTTCAATTATATTGTATTCAGAATATGGGAATAATAGTAGTCGTGTTATTTTCATTAGAAAAAACAAAATCTCCATTATAGACGAAGATACAAGACTTGGTATAGCATCAGATTTATATATACTTGTATGGCCAAGTAGTAGTACGAGAAACGCTAGCTATAGCTATTTCAGTCAGATCTAGCTTATGTCAATATCAGCTTACTGTTTTGTGCCCATAATTGGAACCTCACCAAGGTGTGTACCTTATTCCATTGATCATTTCACATCAAGTAGCAGATTATGCTAATCAGATTGTGGACTTCCCTGATTATGATTTAAGAAGCAACATATGTATTTCCATATAGCTGCTTTACACTCGTGTTATTGACATGATCTCCATTAATAAAGCTGGCTTCGAATCCCATTGTGCAGAACATAATTTATAGTGGAGGGAATATCCTAATCTGATCACACATTTATCTCAGAGAAACTATTGGGCAAAACTTTCCTTGATCATACCAATGTGTGATCTACCCTACAGTATAAACACGGGTCTGGGATAAATGTAATTTATGCTTCAATTTAAAGCCCTTTTACATTGGCTCCCTGCTTCTACACCCCCATTTTCCCTATTTTTTTTTTTTCAATAGCATGCATAGCCACATTCACATACACCATTCCAAGCCGGTTACTGGTTAGTAAGCAATACCTCCCCCGCCCTCTCTATGCCTTAGGAGCAACCAGGGATCATTGCAAAAGATGAGAAAATAAAACAAAGACCAAGTTTAGTTGACTTCTTTTTAAGCAGGGTAATTTGTATTGAGTCTGTTATGTTAAGTTAACTTCCATGGCTTGAGCTGATGAAAAAGAAGTAACTAAACCAAGACAAGAGGCTGTAAAATTTTCCTATTAAAAACACAGGCTAGAATTTCAAACCTTGATCACTTCTTGCGATGCAATTCCTCCAACCAAAGCAGCAACAGCATGAAGCTCTGCCGCACCAAATCGACACATCTCATTGATAAGGTCCTCAGCCAAAGTGGCTCCATTGCATCCCAAGTCATTAAGTAGGCCAATTGCTGTGCTCTTTAATCGAGGTATATCTTCATCCATTGCACTACAAGACAATTACCATATAAGCAAAAAAAAATTACAATAATGAGTCATGTTATAAATAGGAAAATATTTAGAACTTCAATGGTGTGAAGCATTACCTGTCAAACTGTCCTGGAAAGCTGTTGTAATTAGCAGCAAACCGGTCAACAGCACGAAGCAAAATATAAATCCCCACAGCAATGCTGTCACAAACAGGAAACCAGCTTTTCAGCAAAACGAATCCTCTCCCACAGACTAATTCTTAATATGAAAACATCCAGAAACGTTAACTATAAAATGAACATGACCTGTAATCCTCATCAGTGAGGTACTTCTGTAACTCAGGTAGGTTTGGAGAATTAAACTCATCTTCAATTAGACGGTACCTGCAAACCTACAAAATAAAGATACAGAAGGCATCTGTAATAATGCAATTGCTCTAAATATTAGACAAAGGGAAGGAGAGAAGCCACAGGTGGAAAAATAAGCATTCCCAATCATCTGCTTAGAATATACCCAATTTACATGACTCATTCACAACAATAACAATATTCTACCACTAGAGAACTTTCTACTAAAATTGAAGGGTAAATTGCCAAATTCATCCCCAAAAGTGTGATGCGGTGACAAATAGGTTCCTAAAAGATCAAAAATACAAATTTAGTCCCTGAATGTGCAAAAAGTATGACAAATTAGTCCAATCATTAAATTTGAGAGACCAATTTATCATTAAGTTATAATGTTCAAGGATCAATTTGACAATAAATTATATTTTTTGAGAATCAATTTGACATTAAGTTACAAAATTTAGGAACCAATTTGTCATTAAATTGTCTGCAGGATAATTTGTCGCACATTTTTGCATATTCAAGGATTAAATTTGAATTTTTCATCTTTCAGGAACTAATTTATCAGCGTCTCACTTTCAAGGACGAATTTGGCTATTTATCCTATATTGAATTTTATCAGTAAGCTCACAAACTTACTTTGAGTTTTCTTGCATTTTTACAGAAGCTTTTAATTATTGACTTCGAAATGCTATTTGAATCTCTACCAATCTTCTTCAAAGTACTTCTCACTAGACGCTCTATTACAAGAAAGTCAGCCTCAGCTTTAGCGTGATAGATATTCTGCAAATTCACATATTGCCTGCAAGAACATCAATATATCGCCCATAAATAAACTAACAATCTTTATTTTCTAGAGAAAATAAAAATTACTCTGAAAATATGTAAAGAATTGCCTACTAACTCAGTAGAAGAAGTCATGTCTGGTATAGATCCTTCAAGGGGTGCCTCCCCACCACCTTCATTTGCAATGAAATCCTGCAAAAGGGTGAGAAATGTGCCATCAAACAACTAAAGTAAAGGTAAGCAATCAAGAACAATGACATGAAATGAATAATAGTAGGTCCAAAGCAGCAAAATATGACAAGCACATAACAAGTAGCAACCTTCTGTTACTACTCCAGTAGTCCAGTGTTTCAATTACACAAGTTCTAACTAATTACCATCCAATAAGAAAACATTATAATATTAAATATGTAAGAAATTTTTTCCACATCAAAGTGAAGCAAAGTCAGTTATGCAATGCCAGAAGCACCAACCTTAAGAGCTGTCACCAACACCCAAAAATCTGAAGAATTAGAGTCCACTTCAGCAGAACTATCATTTAGTATCTGTTGCAACTCCAAACCTATGAAAGTACATAACATATTAGAGAATAAAACATCTTTTTTATTGGACTGCAGAAGTAACTGTTCGCACAATAACTTATATTCTAGTTCTAGATGAATTAATTTTTTTCATAGCAAGCAAAGTATGGGTTTGTCATTTTTCAGAGACGAAGAACTCTCAACACACAAGTTTATAGTAACTTCGTTGCAAAACTCAACAAATACATTTTTGGAACCTTAATATAGTAAAATTCAACAGTTTTCTTTAATTTTATTATTCTCTCACCTCCTAGGATCCTATAAAATTTAACCCTACAAGCTCTCAGAAAACAGTCCATTATTATGCTCCTTATCCAATAAAACTAAAGGATAGAGTGATTCTCAAAATGAAGACTGACAAAGGCAAAAGGTTACAATCAATTAATCTTAAATTATCTACTTACTTATTCCTTGGGGAGCAAATACTTTGAATGCTGAATCAATAGCTTCTTTATAATTATCTTCATCTTGTGCCACCATCCCAGCCTTAAGAAACTCCTACATTGTTCACATCCAAAGCTAATCATATAACTATTACAGCAGTAGATAAAAGGGCTAAATGATTAAACAACAAACCTTGAACTCCTTTTTTTCTTCTCTGGTCAATGGAAGCCTACCGCCATGGCTTTGGGCCCACTCATCAGCCATCTTGACAAGAATGACAACATACGGTATGTGTTTATGAGCCACAGGATCTTGCACGTTCAAGTCAATATCATCTGCAAATCTGTGGATGCATACACATGCAATGAAAAATTAAAGTGAAACCGGAGAAGACCATGTCTATGGTGTATGATCTCAGCTTTATAGCAATTACATAGGTCAACAGGTGAAATTGATGAAGGCAAAACCAGATCTTAGTATATAAGGGGGAAAAGAGGCTACTTCCAAGATTTGAACCCATGACCTCCAGGTCACTTGGCAGCAGCTTTACCATTGCACCAAGGGCAAGGCTCACCCTTATCTTAGTATATAAAAGGAAATTCACCCCAAAAAAATGAAGATAAAACTACTTTATACCTCTTGAGTTTAGGCCAAGGATTATTTAACCGGAGATCATCCAAAAAATGTTCAGGCTTTGACTCAATCACAGCATGTTCCTAATAAAGCCAACAAAAAGTACTAATCAACCAAAGCATGCAAATCATGGTGATATTCAATAACACCAATGTTTTCTAATGAAGGTATTTTCACCTTTGTAGTTCATACATATGACTGTTAAAGAATTACCCAACCTGGTAGTAAACCTATTGCAATTCCAGCCATTATTTCCCTTCTCTCCTTAATACCATTTTTCAAATGGCCACATTCAATTTCTTACTTTTACTCTCTATTTGACATGTCAAATACCATATCAAAATTATGTCGGTGACAAAAATTAATATTACGTTTCCTCAGGCATAAAATTATTCCTTGAACTTGTAACATCATCAAATATACAATGAATACAAGATTATCCATTTACCAAATTACCTTCACACTAATTCGAACAAACCCTGTAAGGCCATAGGAGCGAGCAAATATCAACATAACATTCACCTCCCTGCAGATTTGGTCAAGCTTTATCATTGAATTTTCCATGAGCTGAAAGTTTATCAAGATTACCATCAATGAGAGTGAACTTCAAAAGAATATGTAAAACAATGTTTAAAAAAAAACTGAATAATAAATCTAGATATATTGTAAATTGATGAATTGATAGGTTTCTTTCTATCAAAAGGATAGACAAAAAATCAGAATTATGAGCGGAGGCACAAAATCTACTTTTATACAAAAACTCCAAGCATTTGTCTCATAAGAGTTGTCTGAGTATAGTAGCATACCTGAGTGGCAACAACCAAAGTAAATTGAGAAAAGAATGATGGATTTGTCTCAATCAATGTTTCTGGAGACTCTTCTACAAATTTTGCTTTAACTGCATCATTCAGCTCTTGAAGAAATGAGCATACACATTTTGCCTTTGACTTCCCAAGACTTGCTTCATCCACTACAAACATGGGACAAAAATCAGAACCAAAAGACATTTACAAACACATAACCAGTGTACAACAAGAAGTCATGTACCCAAAAAATTGTTTCCGAGGTCTCCCGCTTCAACTTTAGATCCATCAACTACAGTGATGCTTCCAACCCCACCAAGAACAAGATTCTTAAGTGTTTCAGAACCAGTAGGACCACAGTTAAGTAAGCAAATACTAGACTTCTCAAGGGCTGCCTGTCCTTGTTCACCCCATATTCTGCATTTCCAAATAAACATTGCAATATGGATGAGATCAGAGATGCCTCCAAGACTGCCCAAAAACAAAAAACAGTAGGAAGAGCAGAAGAGACTGTTTGGTTTGAAAAAACCTTTTCTACTTTCATTTTCAATTACAAAAATGCCACCATGTTTTCAGTTTATGTCATGTTTATAAAAGTTTATACAAGAAACAGTGAAGACAACTTTTTATTATTTTCTGTTTCTATTATTTCCTATGCAAAACTTAAACCAAATGGCCTTAAGATTTTGATTTCATACTTGAATACATCAAATTCAAAACACACATGTATGCAAAGACAAAAATTCAAAACCAAAAAAGCAGCACAAGTTAAGAATCAGCACATTTCACTCAACAAGCAACATTGTAATATCAACAAGTTTCTTCTATTTTGCAAATAAAAAGCAACTCAACTCCAATTTGCATCTCATCATACCCAGAAAAGCTCCACTCCAGTTCATTCAAGGCTCACTACACTTAATCAAATCACCAAATCCCTAACATCGTTAAAAAAAACACCAAACGGACCTTCAGCCATAGCAATTCAGCTAATTAACAGTCAAAGATTCCGTGTGAACGAACAACACAACACTCGAATGAACTCAATTCATATACCACAATCAATAACGAAACAACAGTTTTCCGCGCCATAGAGTTCGCTAGGGTTTTTTAGAAGGAAAAAACAGTTAGGTTAGCGCGAAGTGGACAAAAAATTAGGTAAATGTGGAAGTGGATAGAGAGTACCTGAGTTGACGATCGTATTTAACCTTGGGTTCTGCCATTTTTTATTTCAGTTTCTGCGTTCTTTTCTTCACTCTTTTTTTTCACTCTTTTTTTTCACTCGTTCGCTATTTATAGTACTGTTAGCTTGCTTTGCTTGCTGCAAACGCTGTGTATTGCGCACCCAGAAAATTGCTTGTGCTTACGGATTATCATTCCGTATCTACGAAAGGATTACAGATTTTTTTAAAAATAAAAAGTTCTTTATTAACACAAAAGTTCTAACCAATTAAGTTAATAGGTCAATTATGTTATAAAACAATTAATATTGTTATATATAACACTAAAATTCCTAATGTATATTTAATACACATTTACATAATAAATTTTGTGACAATTAATTTTGTTCTAATATATTTAATGCACCAGAATTATTTATTATGTAAATTTACATGTGTATTAAATATACATAAAAAATTAATACACCAAAATTAATTGTCACAAGATTTACTGTGTAAACTTATATCTGCATTAAATATACATTAGAAATTTTAGTATTATATATAATGACATTAATTATTTTATAACATAATAGGTCTATTAACTTATATGGTTAGAACGTCGTGTTAATAATCTGAATGTCACATGTTTAAATCCTACATGGGCTATTAATTTTAAATTAATTTTTAAAACATAATACGAATTTTCAATCTATATGAGTCCACACAGATTACGGATCCGTAAATTTGTAGGATAATTTTGAAAAACCAAAAAAAGCACTGGGTGCACAAGCAAATTTACTAGGTGCACAAACCAATTGTCATTCATAAGATATTCAGATTCCTAAATCCTGTCGTGAATCACTCTCTTTTTTTGTTGTTGGGCAAGAATTATAGATTTGGATATATAAAGAAGAAGTATCTATATAGGGCCCATGTTATTCTCACACCCTATTATTTATTTTCCTTAAAAATTATTGACAGAAACATGTTTTTGTCCGGTTAACATTTTTTAATACAAAATTATAATATATTTTCATTGTGTACTAGATCAAAACAAGTTTTCATTGTACCAAACCGAATAATCAAAAATCGAAGAAGAGTATCAATCTAGGGTCCATATTATTCTTACACATTCATTACTAGTGACCCTTTAGGGTGAAGCGTTATAGATCGTAGTGTATATGCTTAACGTGTTATCTAATAAGCCACTTAACGAAACCCCTCATGACATATGCTTTGGGAAGAAACCAGGCATAAGGTACTCACACACATAGGGAATATCCGGTTGAGACGCATCCTTATAGTTATAGGCAAATGAAACAAAATTGTAGAATAAATAGTCAGATTCATCCTTGAAAGTGTGATGCGATGAGAAATCAATTTTTGAAAGATAAAAAATACAAATTTAATTCCTAAATGTACAAAAGTTGCAACAAATTAGTTATGTCATTAAATTTATAAGACCATTTTGTTATTATATTGTAATATTCAAAGACCAATTTGACACTAAGTTGTATTTTAGGAATAATTGGATATTAAGTTACAAAATTTAAGGATCAATTTGTCATTAAATTGTATGTGAGACTAGTTTGTCGCATTTTGACACATTCAAGGACTAAATTTGATTTTTTTTTATCTTTTAGGAACTAATTTATTGACGCTTCATATTTTTAGGGACAAATTTAATTATTTATTCCAAAATTGTATTTAAGGATTGTTGATTGCTATTTTGTTGGATATGTCAGGCACTCGAGGGATTATAAATTTTAAGATACCTCCATATCATTCTTTGAGATAGGAAATGCCAAATCTATATACTATCTAATAAAAGAGAAATACCTGAAAAGGATGTTGTGCCCCTATTTAGAATTGTGACACATGTCACTTTTTTTGGTTTTTTGGTCATTTTGCCCCTTTATTTTTTTGCACCTTTTTTCTGCTGGCAACGCCACGTGTCACTTCTTGATTGGCGGATTTCAACTCCCAATTTAATTTCACTTAATAATCGCATGTCTTCTTTCTCTGTTTCTCTTTCTCTTCCTCAATTTTGTCCACGTTACTCTCTCTTCTTTAATCTTCTCTTTCTCTTCCTCAATCTTCTTTTCCTCTCTCGGATTTGTGTTTTGTTTCCCTTTTTGGATTTTATTTACCTTAATCCTTCGTCTGCTTTTTCCTTCCCTTGACTCCACCATTCCAGGTGGGTACTTTCTCCCTTTTTATTCATTTCAAATTAATATTGTGTTTCTGTAGAGCTGGTGCTTTCTAGAGGTTGTTTCGTTTTTGTCCTATTCGAGCTTTACGATCCATCTATGGATAAGGACTCGTGTGGAGTGGGGTTCGTGGCGGAACTGTCCGGCGAAAGTAGCCACAAAACAGTGAGTGCGACGACTTTGGCGTTTGCATGTGAGTGTGAGTATGAGTATGGTGCGTGTGGTGTGCGTTTTTACGATTATGTGTTGTTTTTGCTGTAGGTGACTGATGCTTTGGAGATGTTGGTGCGAATGACGCATAGAGGTGCTTACGGTGTGAAGCCAACACTGCAGATAGAGCAGGGATCATGGTGGCTCTACCTCACCAGTTTTACAAGGAGGTAGTATTCTATTCTATTTTATTTTTTAAGAAAACAATATATTATTTTAAATACTTTTCTATAGAATCAGACTCTTTTTCAAAAAAAGAGAAAGTTTGTTTTTTTATGATGGTAAACAAATAGTATAAATAAATAAATTAACTTTTTTCTTAAAATTTTTAAAAATAATTGATGCAACATAATTTGGGAATTATTTTTCTTATTATGTAACTACTTTTTTTTAGTACGTGCAAATGATCACATAGGAAATGTTGTAAGGTTTGCTATGGTGGTGCTTCATGGGTAGGGGTAGGAATAGGTCAGGCCGGCCTACAGGGGCCTACAACTTGGCCTACATAAAGCTTGGCCTAAACTGGCATATTTAATTAAAAGGTTAGGCTCACTTTTTTAAAAGTCTATTAAATTAAATAGACCAAGCTTAGACTTATTAAAAAGCCTTATAAGCCTGATAGGCCAGCCTATATATATTTATATATTATTTTTTGGGTACCAATATATAATATTATTTTTTGGATACAATTAATATTTTTTTAAAACTATCAGACTTTGATTACACATTACTGCTCCATAACTTCTATTCCTATAATCAAGGACTTTAATTACAATTTAGGTGTGAGTCATGTGCCTTTTTATATTCCTCATTATTTTGATTAACTTTCCTTTTTCTTTAACTTTCCTATTACGTTCATACTCCATAAAATATTAAATATTTATTGTGAAGAAGGCTTTTAAAAAGGCTATCAGGCCAGACCAGACTTTTAAAAAGGTCAGGCCGAGCCAAAATAAAAGCCTTTGATAGGCTATAGGCCAGGCTCAGGCCTAAAAAATTCATCATAGGCTAGGCTTAGGCCTTTTAAAGCCTGGCCTGACCTGGCCTATTCTCACCCCTATTCATGGGTTCCAGTTTGTGTTCCTGTTTCAAGTATTTTCTTAAAAAATCTTTTTTTTTCCACAGGGTAGCAGAAGCTCTTGATGCTAATGTTAAAAGGTGGTCAAGTCTGAAAAAGGAAACTTGAGGATGTTACCAAGGAAATTACTATATGTATGTGTAGACATTCTAAATGTGTTTAAGCTCACTGCACATGTTGAGATTGTTATGCCTTGATAGATAAGAACTTGCCATGAATCTTTCTTCTTTTTGCTTACTCTCTTGAAATTATTGTCGTAAGAATTTGGTTTGGTTACCAAAAACGAGAAAGGTAATATTTTTTGTAATATATCTCTTGTTGTTGTAAGAATTTGGTTTGGTTATATGAACCTGGTAAGCTGTAGAAAAAAGGTTAGTCTTCCCCCAAAAAATGTTCATGGTAATAATGGAACAGTTCACTAATTACTATAAATCAAACATATATACACATGCTCCGCAATGAAACAAAAAATATTGTTGCATAACATAGAAACAGAATCAGAGAAGTTAAATACCATATTATCCAAAAACTAATCAGAATGATGTGAAGATGAATGGATATGTTGGTCTTGCTTTGATCGGATTGTGAAAATAAATATATGTGAGGAATTGAATAGACTTTGCCATTTGTTGTGTATATGACACATGATTTTGGACAACAGATCACAGTTGATGCTGGCTTTTGATCATCATTTGTCAGATGCTACCCCTTCTTTCCTTTGTTTGTATTTATACAAGGGAAAAGGGGCACGGGCTTCTTTTGAAATCAGCATTATATATATATATATATATATATATATATATATATATATATATATATATATATATAAAAATTGTCCCACAGCAATACGTTTCTTTTATTTCACTTTTTTCTTTTGTTTTTTTGCTCACTTTAAATTTTAAAAAAATCGTGAGCTTCTTCGAATTCTTTTTTATTTTTCTCCAAGCTTATTCTTTTAAATTTGAAGCTATAAGCAAAGGATTTACCATTTCTTTGTGATTGCAGGTTGGCAATGGTTTATCAAAAGATTACAAAGCTCAAAAAGATTTTGAATTTGAACCTTTGTCAAAAGGCTAGGGTGTTGTGATGTGTCATCATTTTCTCCTATTTCTTAACTTTTTTGTCACCATTTTAATTACTGATTAGCCTTAATTGTCAAATTAATTATGCAGTTTTATCATTTGGGCTTACTGGACTAATTTTGTGTTTTTAATTTAATTTCAGGAGAATTATAAGCAATTGAGTTTGAATCCGGAATTGGGCTTGGACTTAAAGAGAGAAGATAATTTTATTCTACCAAATCTTATCTTATCCAGATTTTATCTCATCTAGATTTTATCTTATCTAGATTTTATTTTATCAAATCTTATCTTATCTTGTCCAGATTTTATTTTTGGGTTTGGACTTAAAAAAAAAGATTTGTAATCTTTGGGGCTGAAAACCTATATAACAACACCAAGGTTCTAGTTTTAAGGAGTCTTTTTCATTTTGGGGAGAAAGAATAATTTTAGGAAATTCGTTTTACTATTCACGTAGCAATAAAATTCGTTTTCTGCTTCAATCTGTAATTTCGTTTTATGTTTCAATCTGCAATTTTGTTTTCTACTGATTAATGGAAGACTAAGCCTCCAGCATTATTTTCTCTTAAGGATCAAGCATAGCTCTCTTTGAGGTTTTATTATTACTATTGAATTCAGATCAATTTTTTCCTCTTCACCAATTACTCTGTATTTGTTGCTATTAATCCATGCATGCTTAGTGCTTGATTAATTGTCTCTTCGCTTAATTTACATTCATGCTTAATGATCAGTTTCGTTCATGATTAATTGGTGTATGTGTTGCTTAATCACATAATGACAGCCTTATGTTAAATTTCGCTTAGTAATTTAATTTAGGGTTGGATTAAGTGGTTGAACTGATAAAGGATAAATTCTCGTAACCTAGGATAAGAGACTTGCTTGTGAATCAAGGAGAAACAATGTGTTTTAATTCTGATATTTTCTAATTAAATTTGCTCGCTGTTTAATTTACAAAAACAAACAACTCTCCCCCCAATTCGTTACTGTTTTATCACTATTTATTATGAACGTTGGTTGACCATTGCTCGTTGGGAGACGACCTAGGATCACTTCCTAGATACTGCATTTTTAATGTTTATTTGATTCGGGTACGACCTCGATCATGTTGCCTACGATATTCTATATATTTGTATTTATTGTTGTTGTTGTTGTTGTTGTTGTTGTTATTGTTCTTCTTCTTCTTCTTCTTCTTCTTCTTCTTCTTCTTCTTCTTCTTCTTCTTCTTCTTCTTCTTATTATTATTATTATTATTATTATTATTATTATTATTATTATTATTATTATTATTATTATTATTATTATTATTATTATTATTATTATTATTATTATTATGTGTACTGTGCAGAGTATCATCTCGGGAAGCTCAAGTCAAAAATAGCAAAACTGAGGATACAATTATTGGAGCCTCCAAAAGTATGCTGCTATCTATATTGTTTATATCATACTGCAATTTTACATTTTAAATCATAAAGTTTATTGTTGTTGCAGGAAGCTGGATTAGGATTTTATTTAATAGTATTGTTGTTGTTGTTGTTGTTGTTGTTGTTATTATTATTATTGTTATTATTATTATCATTATCATTATTATTATTATTATTATTATTATTATTATTATTATGTAGGCTCTAACTGAATGTCCTTTTTTATGTTGTATCAATATCTCGCTGTCGATCTTTCTCATCCTCCACCACCACATTTACCTAGCAAAATCCGGTTTTTATTTTTCATTCCAATATTATTTCATTTCATTCCCTGCTCCTTATTATTATTATTATTATTATTATTATTATTATTATTATTATTATTATTATTATTATTACTCAAGTGAAGTGACCATGACTATGCTAGGGTGTTGCCTACGATATTCTATATATTTGTAATTGGTAGGTAGATCACCATGGCATCAATTATGTTTCAATTGAATCTTCCTTGGCTCCTGCTTATTATTTTCAAATTTTTAGTTGTTCCATCCATATTGTGAATTATGATATAAATGCATGGAGGTTTACAATTATGAAAGTGATGAGAACATCTCTCAAGAACGAAAAACAAGGAGAAAAAACATGATCCTCATCTTTGAAGATCTAGACACTTTAATCTTGAAAAAGGTAATATCAAAATCATTATCTTATTAAAATTTCTCTTAAAGTTGAAATTTTTATTCAAACAATTTGATTATGATGACTAACAATTCTTTATTTGTTTGTCTTTTGATTGTTTGAAATCATGAGTATATTTTCTTGATTGATTTCATCTTATTTGCATAAAATATTCATTCATATGTTTAAGTAAAATCAATGTTCTTCATACTTGTGTTTTGATTGTTTTTTATAAAATTGATTATCTACATGTTTTAATGTTTTTGCATGATATGATATGTGAATTACATGATTGAGAATTATTCATAAAGTATTTTCAAATATAGTTTTCATAAAAAAGTACTTTGATAGTAACTCAAAACTTCTTTTCTCCTAGAAAACCTTCTGTTTTTGTTTTCTGGCTAAAATAACCACTGGTAATTGATTACCATAATAGTGTAATCGATTACAAGCAGTTATTTCTGGCAAAGTTGCTCTCTGGTAATTGATTACCATATTTGTGTAATCGATTACAACGCGTCCCTGCACCTATATATTCAAATTTCAAATTCTGAAACCTGCAACTCCTCTCTCTCTCGAAAACCCTCGCCCCCAATTTTTCTTCCAGCCATATCTCACTCAATTCTTGTCCAAATAACTCCCCACAAAGCCTAAACTTCATCTTTTTTCACTCATTTTCATTTGAACTAATTGAAATCTTGAAAAAATTCCTCAAATGGCAGAACCATCGAAGAAGGGGAAAGGCACTTCAAGTTGGAGTCAGCGGCATTCTGGGTCACAGGAAACCCCAATTCCTCCCTCCATTCCCTCTGGATCATTGTTCTCATCAGAGGAACAGCGTATACGGTACAGAAACCTCTTTTCCTCTCGTTCCATTATAAGACCCAAAATTCATAGATATGGATTTCTTCTCAAATGAGAGTTTTGAATGCCTTCAAGCATTTGAAAACTCCAATCTTATTCCATTCATGTCTCTAAAATTACCTGTTTATTTTGATTTAGTCAAAGCTTTTTATTCTAATTTAGAAATCCATGAAGGTACCCCACTGTCTGAAGTTTATGGGATTAAGATGGTCAATGACCAATCCCTATTTTATGATTTAACAAAATTTCCTAGTGAAGGTGTGCCTTTTGAGGGTGCACTGATTGATGATTGGAAATTCGATTTTTCTGTGCATGATGCCCTCTGGTTGGTTTGCACCAACCAAGCGGATATGACGGGAAGGCTTCTTGTTGGATCATTGGCTTTTGAAAGCCGCATCCTCCATTACCTTATTGTTCGCATTTTGCTTCCTAGATCTTCAAACCTTGCCCAGGTTTCTGAAGAAGATCTCATTGTCATGTGGGCATTTCATAAAGGTTTACAAATTGATTGGGCACACCTTGTTAGATATCGCATGCATAAGGCATTGCGATTGAATTCCCCTTTGCCTTATCCTCATCTTATTACCCTTTTCCTTCAACACTTCAACATCCCTCTTGATTATGAACCCTATGTTCCAATCAAGAGATCATTCCTTATAGGCGCTTCAGTCATAGCATCCTTTGGTTATATTAAGGAGCATGATGGCTCTTGGGTAAAGAAGGGTGCTAGAAATGTTGGTGAAGAAGGACGTGAGGGAGAAGATTCATCTCTTCTTTCAAAGATTTTGGAAAGGTTTGATGGTCTTCAAACCTTTGTTGGTGAGAGGTTTGATACTTTGGAATTGCAAGTGGATATGCGCTTCAATGAAATGGAGTCAAGAATGACAAAGGTTGAAGAAGATGTATCTTACATTCAGTCAAGCTTCGATCTTCCACCATCGCCGCCACCATCATCTTAGAATTATATTTTAATATTATTATTACTACTTTGATTTTCAGCCTTGTATTTTGGCTATATTATTATGGTATTTGAACAATTTACTATTTCCTTATTTGCATGGTATGTTTGGACCAATATTAAGTATGTTATTTGACTATGTGGAGTTTACAATTAATCTATTCATGGTTGTTTGCTTCATGGTTTTCATGGTTCTTGCTTCTTGCTTCATGATTTGGTTGATATTTTTTTCATGAACATTGTATGAATGTTTAAATTAAATTTGTTTGAAACGCACTTTGGCTTTTTGTTGATGCCAGAGGGGAGAGAAATGGGATTAAATCAAGAACTCACATGAGTAATCAACTTATTTTTAAGATAAGCATAAATTCAAAAACAAAGGGGGAGAATTTATATGAGTGATCGACTAGGAAAAAGTGTGTGTGTGTTTCTTGATTTCAGAAGTTGTCATCATCAAAAAGGGGGAGATTGTAGAAGCAAAGCTTCATGGTGAATCAAAGGTGATTCAAAGGTGTTTTAATGATAACAATGATAATAACAAAAGATGATGACAAAGGTGATGAAAAAAAGCTCAAAAATTAATCAAAGAACAACTCAAGTGAATCAAAGATCAATCAAAGAACAACTCAAGTAAATCAAGAAGAATTCAAGACTCAAGAAGAAAGTTTAGAGTCAAGAATCAAGATTCAAGGTTCAAGATCTCAAGAATCAAGATTCAAGGTTCAAGATCTCAAGAATCAAGATCAAGATTCAAGACTTAATATTCAAGAATCAAGAGAAGGCTTAATCAAGATAAGTATGAAAAGTTTTTCTCAAAAATTGAATAGCACATGATTTTTCTCAAAACATGTTTACCAAAGAGTTTTTACTCTCTGGTAATCGATTACCAGATTGTTGTAATCGATTACCAGTAGCAAAATTGTTTTGAAAAAGTTTTCAAATTGAATTTACAACGTTCCAATTGATTTCAAAAAGCTGTAATCGATTACAATGTTTTGGTAATCGATTACCAGTGCCTTTGAACGTTGAAATTCAAATTCAAATGTGAAGATATTGCCATTTGATCACAAAATTATCATAATAAATTTATTATTTGTTATAACTATTGTTTTATAAGTTATACTGGAAAAAAATTATGATTGATTAATGATACAAAGAATTTAACAAATAAAATAAAATGTGAGAGATATGAAAAAAAATAGTAATATCACATAATTGTTATGAGTTATCTTCTTACAACATTCAAGAGGGTTCCTGTACTTTTTTTAATGCATTCCAATTGTGGGCCTCACGAACAAATATTTCATCCATTCATGGAAGTGTATAGTATTATATTTTTCTTACCTCAGAGAAAAAGAGACTTTTTTTACCTTCCCTACCTTTGAGAGTCTCTGATGGGGGATAACTTGCAGGGGTTTGCATCTTGGATAGGACAACTCACTGGAGGGCACGGTAAGCAAGTGGCACCAGACACGACGCGCATGGAAGCGTCGCCATGCCACTTTCTTTCTCTCTGCAACCGTCACTAGAAAGGCCTGCAACTTCACGTGTTGTAATTGTAATTGAAAGTACGGGAAGTTGGAAAGGCATGTTCACGGTAAGCGTGTAATGTAAGGTAAATAAGAATGAGTATGCATTAATATGTGTAGAAGGTGAAAAGTAAGTTGAAGTTGAAAAGGCAAATATAATGAGTGTATTTTTAAAAAGTATATGTTTGATGAATAAAAGTCCGTGTTTCGTGTAATTATTTTTTTTTCTAAGATTTCTAAATTTTGATTTTGTTCTCATTCTAATAATGTGAACACGTGTCTTCTAATTATAGTATGTTTGTAAGTAAAAAGGGGAGGAGTAGCAAAGACCATAAGGGAAAGGACAAATGATACGAGGCTATTGCATAGGCAAAGGTACCTACAGTGGAGAATGGACAGGAATTAAATGCACTGCACATTTGCTTTGTGACAGAAGGATCTATAGCATGGGTTTGTTGTTGATATTGAAATGAAAGCTGCTATTAAAATTGCTATGTGTGGCAAGGGTAGTTATGGCATCCACAAATACGGTTTTTCATTGACAATAAATTTCCAAGTAGGCCTAAATTTATTTATTAGATTTTGTCATCAAACTTTGTACACTTTATCAATATTGAATTTGTCATTAAAAGAAGTTTTTTTAACTAAAATAGTCAAGATAAAATTATTCTATCTAAATTTTTTAAAAATAAAAAAGATAAAATTGGTGAATTTATTTTTCCTTCTCTGTTTCTGTGCTTCATAAGACACAAAATATGGTAAGCTTTCATGAAGCATAGGCAAGCATACTAAAACGGGCCCCTTAAAGAGTGTATGTTGTTTTGCTAATTTGTTAGATGAAAGTTGAGCAGGTGAAATCTGGGAACTCAATGCTTCGTCGTCACATCCCTAAGGTGCCTGTTGCAGATAGGGATTGTTGCATAAAAGATGAATTAATTTTTTAGTTTGATTAAAAGTTAGCATTGGTGTAGCTTGAAAATGTGATAGTCCACAATTATGAACTTAAAATTGAAAGATAAAATTTTTCACTTACAGGCTCATAGTGGGGAGGATCATTGGGATCAGAGAGTGGAAAATGGACCTTGCAAGATGCCTACATCGTATATACAGGAACAACTTGGAAACGAAAAAAAAAATCAAATGAACATAACTATAATATTTATGTATGGCAATGAGTGTTGAAATATTGACTAAACATGTCATAAATTATAGCTTTAGTTTACATTTACATAGTAACCTCAACCACCAAAGATATAGAATAATGATCCTTTTCCAAATGTCTAGGGTTTTTTGTGTTTAAAAATCGAATCCGAATCATAATATCATAACAACTAACACAATAAAGTTGTTAGCCAGGAAGGACAAAAAGATTAAGCAACCGACACTAGAATTAAGTCAAGCGAGAAACTAATTTTTGCCTTCCAAATGGATAAGCAAAACATCACTGCCACCCATGAATGGGTACTCAATCACAACTGATATTGAATTTTAGATTCCTCTTGCACGCTACTTCCTGAACCTCTTTATATGCCAAAAAGGAAAAGGGGGAAATCATAGTAAAAGTAGGTACATCAGAAGCAGTTGTTAAAAATCCATAATCAAACCATATGAAAACCCCAAATAGATATCCTTTAAAAAAAAGACAATATAATACTGAACAGAATCAACAGTACATTATGAAACAATTTCCAAGTTAGGTTCCAAACTCATGCTAGTAGTTATCCATCTATTCGGGTGGTCGACAAGTGTACCGATTCGCACAAGTAGTATAAAACGGTAAGACCGAGTATTGTATCTACATAAAATTTGTTTCACTCAAAACTGTACATTCAATGAGCAAACATTTGTCTATGATTAAAAGCAAGGTACATATTAAGTTGAGTTTTTGTTCTAAAATCTAGTTAAATACAAATTAAATATCCAAAGTTTGAGAAGTAAAAACAGTCAAGTAAAAAGCGTCGGGTCTTTCTACTGAATTTTCCATGATGTTGTTATGTATTTTTATCTATTTAATGTTATCTCAATGTTTTTATGCTGAAAAATTACCCAAACCAAGATCCCTCTAGTGAATGGGCCTAACTTTCTTTAAACCTCGTCCTTGATCCCTCAACAAACTCAGCCTAAAAGAGTCGCATTAAGTCTACAGCATAATATAGACTAGATCACTGCACTTCATTCCTAGACATACAGTTTTCTAGCTTGCTCTACCAAGTTCTAAGGCTTTAAAGCACTTCCCAATGCTAAAAATCCTAACTATACATACAAATGGGTGATCAAGCTACAAGCATGTAAAAATAAACTTAGATAGAAGCAATGAACACAAAAAAACAACATTAAATAGATAATGAAAGAATATTACATCAAGGGTTCAGCAGAACTTCCCAACCAAGAGGCATAGCCTTCCGTTCCAAGAAATGAACTCTCAATACAAGGAAGAACAAAGTTTAAGTGAAAGAAAATGGCTAAGAAGGGTTGAAGATGTCTCCTTCAACCTCTAGAACCATAATCTCACTCCTCTGACCTAAACTCTCTTGGTGGCTCAATTTCTATCGCTTCAGCTTCTCCCTTGGCTCTATTTTTCGACTCTCTTTTAGTTTCCGTCAACTTCAGTGTTTTAAAGGCTACTTGGACGTTTCAGCTTCTAAAGGCTCGCTTAGCGAGATTGACTCGCTAAGCAAGAATAAGTGAATTTTGGCTTAGCGAGCTGGGCGCGCTAAGCGCGAGAAAAGACAAACAACTCGCTGAGTGAGCTAGCGGCACGCTAAGCGAGCACATCTCTGACTGATCCTCTTCTAGGGTTTCCCAACATGCTAAGCAAGTTGTATGCCTCACTTAGCGGATGTCACTCGCTAAGCGGATCTGCCTCGCTTAGCGAGACATCAGCTACTTGAACTTCTTCTTCTTTTAGCCTAAAATTGAAGTGGTTTCAATATTAATTCACAAAAATAGGAGCATCTATTGTATAAAATCAAACTAAACATGAAAATATGTACAATTCCTACAGATTGAACTATAAATTGGATGTAAAGCGCTAATTTCGTGCAAATATTCAATACAAAACTTAGTCGTAAAAAGCGACTAACACCATCGAAACACATTCTCAATGTTCAGTAAATAGGTAAAAAAGTTTCAACAAACAACAATAACAACAACAAAATAATCAAGAGGAAAATATTGAATAGCAGAAGGATATTGTATTAGAGGTCAATACTGGGCCCTTTGAGGTTGATGGTGTAGACAAAGCTTTGTAGATGTCGATGGAGAAGTGTCCTTATTGAAAAACAACAAAACACAGAAAATTATTAAGGAAGAAAAAATGCGTAACAGAATAATACCGTGTCTGCTAGATTCTTCTTCGCTGTTGACCTTGCAAAAAACGAAATTAAAATGATCAGCTCATAGAGCAACATTGGACGTTAAAATGATCGCCTTTGTTGGTGTTTGCATATTTCTTTGCCATTGCTTGTTGCTATGTAGGAGCAGCTCGACCTGCTGCAGAATTCTCAAATTGCTCTTGCCTATAATTCCAATCAAAACTTATTAGTTTGTCTTCAATTACTTTACCTGTGCATTCATTAACCAATAAAAAACCTTTATAACAACATTCAAATGTCTCTGGTTGTTTCATGCTTCACCTCCATTTCTAAAAGTATACTTCATCCCATTATATATTTGTTAATTGCAGTGAGCCTTGCACGCATTTTCTATTATGACTACTTCCACAAACACATTTCAGAACATGTAGTAGTACCTAAGAGTGACATGAAGAAAATAATCCCCCTAGACATTGAAATTGAATTTTCCCTAATGATTGTGATTTGTGATAGTTGTATAATGTTTGTAGTGTATGGAATGAATTACTTAGAGCAATGAGCTCTAAAAACAATATTAAGGCCTTGAAACTGTAAAATAAAATATTATACTGAATTGAAGTTTAGATAATAGTTAGCAAATTTCCCTTTTTGTTTAATTTATTTAAAATTGGGGTTCACTAATGTTCTAAAGGGATAAAATAAAACACCTAAAAGTGTGACTGGCTAGAAATAAAAGCAAAAGGGAAATCAAAAGCATATACATATTTCAGGAAAGAATAGCTTTGTTTAGTGTCACAATGGAATGAGTATGTTTGACAACTTACTTTATTGTAATGAGGCTCGGTCTTGAAAAGTCAAAACCTATAAAGAATAAATTCGGTCTTAATTCTTGATACTCAAGCTCAATGAGTACCATGAATTCCTACTAAGGGAGTTTGTATAGAATTATAGATGATTCACTTACTGTAATGAAACCATTTTGTAGAGTGAAGTATTCATCTTTTGATACTGATTCGTAGAATTGTGGAATAAAGCAAACCTATATAGAACACAATATGAATTTAATTAGTATAGGTAAATAATTGGGTGGTTTTCTAGCAGTTTTTATCATCAGAATTGAAACAGTGGTATCTTTTAAGAATTCTCTAACTTCTAACATCATGAAGTCAAATGAAAAGAAAGACAATAGATAAAAAAGTAAACTAAAAATATTTATTCAACTTAAGTTTAAACTGACTTGCTAATAGACAATTGTAGACAACCCCACCACTTTAGTACTTCATAAAAATGAATGTGGTGACATTTTTTAGATCTTTGAGGAACTAATTTGGTGGCATAATCTTTGAAGGATCAATGTAAGATGTTAGTCTTTTTAAGGGACTAATTTGGTGACATAACCTTTGAAGGATTAATGTAAAAGTCTTTAAAGGACTAAAGTGGCGGCAGGCCAGCACCATAATCTTTGGGTTTTTATTTGCAAGTCTATATTATACTAATAATATCCCCACAATATTGTCACTTGAATGCATGAAGTAGAGATGGCACCTGAAATAGGTATGTCAAGAAATTTTGTTCAAGCACATCAATTTCTTTAGAAGATAACTTCTGTTGTTCCAACTTTTGTGCCCCGTGTATAGGATCAAAGAGGGAGTAAAGTTGCTGAAAGCTTAAATGAATCAAGGTCCACAACAACCTAAAGGTAACTATGATTATGTCCTAAAAAAACAAGAAATAGATGATACCATCAAGTCCTCAAATTGTAGAAGGTACCAAGCTCGAATTGCGTACTATATTCTCTTGGAGAGCTTCAAGAACTCAGCCCAGTCAAAACTATGTTCTGCATATAATATCCAAAGTTTCATACCACAGAATATAATAACATTGAAGGGAAAAAATTAGCCAAATTTCTTCATCTAAATTAAAAAATATATGCATAATATGAAATCCATAACAGCACTCAAAACTAAATTACATATGTGTTGGACCAGCGGCCTCAATAACTTAAGAGGGATAGGCTTAGAATGCAGAAAAAGCAATAATCAATTTAATAATGTTCTTTAAACATGCAAGACAAAATTGATTGCAACAAAATAAATAAGATAAGAGAAGAAAGAATGCAAACACAGTTTTATACTGGTTCAGCAAAGTCCATGCCTACGTCCAGTACTCAAGCAACCCACTTGAGATTTTTCTTTCTCTTTGTAAAAATTTGTTTACAAAGTCTGAACCACACAGGGACAACCCATCCCTTGTGTTCAGGAATCCTTACAACTTAAGAGACTCTCGGTCCCTTAATCAATCTCTTTGAATGAGAAGAAAGAAAGAAGAATTCTTTCTTGAAAAGAAGGATATTACAATTGAAGTTCATGGAGAAACTCTTAACGGATTTGCAAGTGTTTGCCCGAGAGTTTCTTTTGAGAGAGCATTTGGCAATGAAGTTCTCTTGGAATCTCTCTCATTTACTTTTGAGAGGATAAGACATTTTGAACAAGCAAAACTCTCTCCTCAAAATTCATGCCCAAGTCACCTATTTATAGGCCTTTGATGGTCATTCACAAATCCAATCAAAAGATGTGACTGTTGGCAGATTTTTTGAAAACTCTCCACTGGTAATCGATTACAATGTTTGTGTAATCGATTACATAGTTATAATTTGAAGGGTCATGACTTTTGAATTTGAATTTAAGGAGTTTCGTTGCTGGTAATCGATTACAAACATATGGTAATCGATTACATGTTCAAAATTCAAATTCAAAACCTTTTTCAACAGCTCTTTTTCATTCTTTCCTTCTGGTAATCGATTACACTTCCTGGTAATCGATTACCAGAGCCTTGCATGACTTTGAAACCCTTTGTTTTGAGGTAATGCTTGATCTTTAGTGAATCTTGAAACAAGACTTTATTTGTTGAAGCAATCTTGAATTAATCTCGAAGCAAATGTTTATCCTTTGAAGCGGCCTTGTTTGATTCTTCTTTGGCATCATCAAAATTCATGTATTCATACATTCACAATATGATAATTAGTAATGTGTATTTTGTTGTTGTTGTTGTTGTTGTTGTTATTATTATTATTATTATGTAGGTATTGTGTACTCTATTGCATATAATACCCAAAATTTCATACTACAGAATATAATAACATTGAAGGAAAAAAAATTAGCCAAATTTCTTCATCTAAATTAAAAAATATATACATAATCTAAACTCTATAACAATACTCAAAAACTAAATCACATATGATAATTGGTAATGAGCGTTTTGTTGTTGTTATTATTATTATTATTATTATTATTATTATTATTATTATTACGTATTGTGTACTTTATTCTCTTGAAGAGCTTCAAGAACTCAGCCCGGTCGGAACTATGTTATGCATATAATACCCAAAATTTCATACCACATAATATAATAACATTGAAGGGAAAAAAATTAGTCAAATTTCATCATCTAAATAAAAAAATATATACATAATCTGAACTCCATAACAACACTCAAAAACTAAATTACATATAATAATTGGTAATGTGCGTTTTGTTATTATTATTATTATTATTATTATTATTATTATTATTATTATTATTATTATTATTATGTAGGTATTATATACTCTATTCTCTTGGAGAACTTCAAGAACTCAGCCTGTTCAGAACTATGTTTTGCATACAATATCCAAAATTTCATACCATAGAATATAATAACATTGAAGGGAAAAAATTAGTTAAATTTCTTCATCTAAATTATAAAATGTATACATAATATGAACTCCATAACAGCACTCAAAAACTAAATTACATAAAGGGTCCACAACAACCTAAAGGTAACTATGATTATTTCAGAAAAATCAAGAAATAGATTATAACATGTGCGCATAGAATATATTGAACGGATTATTTAATAAGTTGATTAGAACTTTTTGTGAGTGAGAGAGAGAGAGAGAAAAAAAAAAGTTGATTACTGTTATAACTTATTAAACCCACTAAACGATAAATTAATAAAATAATGACTTGAGAAATAGTAATAGTAATAGTAATAGTAGTAGAGAAGAAAAGGAGAAACCTTGGGCATAGGACGAACTCCAGAGATCCCAAGCCATGAACTCCAATAGGTAACTATATCCTGAAAAATGAAAATTAAAAAAAAAAGGAGTTAAGCTAAAGAAGCCTTACCAAACATGTAGTCCTTTAAAAGTTGCGGGATGAGAAAAGAAAGAAAGTAAGAAACTTCCTAAAAAAACGTCAAGAAACTTTGTCATTAGAATCACAAAAGTTAAAATGAAAAGAAAAAAAAAGATGGATGAGAATTACCACATACCCACAGCTTCTAGTTTTTGGACGAAACCCATTTGAAACCAACAAAATAAAGAAGAAGAGAACATTGAATAGGAAAAGAATATCGTATTAGGCACGCAAGATCTGTTCTCTAATGTTTATGGTTTGAACAAATATGAGTCAATGTCGGTGGAAAAGTGTCACTACTGGAAACAAAGAACTATTAGTGAGGAAGAAAACATGCATAACAACAAACAAAATAAAAATCTTGCCTGTTGGATGCTTCTTCTTGGGTGACCTTGCAAATAGAGACAATTAGTAAGGAAGCAAACATAACAACAAAGAAAAAAAAACCTTGCCTGTTGGACGCTTCTTTGCGGTGACTTTGCAAAACCACCAAGCTGGAGAAAACTGAAGAAGGAAGAGCTAAACGATGAACTCCTAATACAAAAGAAGAAACGAGTTTTCTCCTTACCTCAGAGCGCCATAGACTACATTCTAGACAAGACATTTCGATGGAGACCAGAGGAAGTAAGCGTGCTGCAGAGTGCAACTGCCATTAAGTCCACACTGAGATGACAGGAGACGACTGGACAGTGAGACACGTGGCGGTGGCAAACAAAACAAAACAGGGTAAAAAAATGGAGGGGCAAAAAGACCATAAAACCAAAAAATGTGTTGCGTGTCAACGATTTAAGCATGAGCATAATAGACTTTTCATTGGACTACTCTTTTATTATAGATATATTAGATTTCATACCATACATTATGAAACAAAAATAAAATGACAACACAAATAACATAATTTTCAAAACTCATTATATAATTTTTTAAAATTTAAATCCATAGACATCTATGAACTTATGGACGTGGCTAAGAAGATATGTGTTACAATTTTATTTTATGAGTGAAAAACACTTCAAATATATTTTTTTTGTGATGAAAAATTTAAAGATATAAATATATCTACTCTTTTCAATTTTATTTATTTTTCATATAATTTTTTAATGTTTTAAAAATAAAAGACAAAAAACCCAAGTCATTTCATTAGTCTATATTTTATTTTTAAATAAATAGGTTACAAAAAACACTTATCGTCTTATAAAATTTCTTTTATTTATCTATTTTATTTTAAATAAAAATTATTATGTATAAGAGTTATTTTAAATTATGTGATAGAGATTAGTACAACCCGTGTAAATGTATAGGTAACTGACTAGATGTAGGATTAAAATAGAATAATAATTATCTATATATTTTGTAATAAATTTATAAAATGATATATTAGTGAGATAAAAAGGTAACTACTTAAATGTATGTGTACTATTTTTGAAATTTCATTTCATGTCATTTAAAAAAAATTAAAATATAAACAGATTTTTCCTATTGTTTGATTATGATGAAAATAATTTGATTTTTTTTCTAGTATTTTCTTATTTATTTTTAAGCAAACCACTAATTACTATTTTAAAAATGCATAAAAACAAATATAACCGGTGCGAATGCACAAGTAACTCACTAAAATTCTGGGGTATGGATTAGAGAACATCAAGTTTACACTTTCTAAGACTTATTAGTCCTCCCAAATGTCAACAATGATAAAATCATAGACCATGATTATACATTATTTTTTACTATCAAGTTTATGATTACATTAAACGAGCATTTGAAATTAAAAAAAAATGGACTTAAAACTTAAAAATCTTGATGATATCCTTTGAGCCAACATGTAGAGTATCTAATCAGTAATTATATGTTTAAAGACAATATTTCAATTTATTATTTTGTAATTAAACTTACTTTATTTTATTTATTCATGTCCTTATATATTATTGAGGTTATAACAACAAGTTCAGAAATATATATATATATATATATATATATATATATATATATATATATATATATATATATCAGGTATGAACAATATTTGTTGAAATATTGCATTGAAATATATGATCCAACATATGGTATCCGTTTGAATGTTTTTAAATCAATTTCTTCGCTGTCTATCATGTTATTATTTATTTACTAAACATCTTTCAAAATTATATGGGTACAATTGAATGCTTTTTATGTGAAGAGCATGCAAATATTGTACTACATTGTTTATGTAGTAGTGACGAACCTGCAAAAATAAGCTCCTTTGCACCTATCAGGTTTGGTAAGTTATAACATGACATCCTATTTTTCATTGTTATTAAATTACTATATCATTTTAAAAAAAAAAATATTACAACATTTTCTTAGGCAACACCACAATTCATCCTATCTCACAAGTAACCAACATTAGGTTTAATTCACATATCTCCCAATTTGTTACATTAAGACTAAGACAAAGATATACACTTTAATTTAATTAAAATATAATTTTTGAGTGCTTAATTTATTTTAAATTAAATTTTTTACTTCACATTCTATCATTTGTGTACTATTAATTATGTTCTATTTAGGATTTTAATCTGTAATATAAATAATGTTAATTCAAAATTTCATACATGATTATTGTTCTTTCGTATCATATTTTGTTTTCTAATACTTAAATTGACATCTTTTTTGCTCATTTACATACTAAGTGTATTTTTTATATTGTTTCTTATGTTATAAATAATTCATTTTTTCTTATATGATTTATTATTCACTTTAAAAAAAATTAATTTTACACAAAATCTTTTTTCAAACATACGTCCACATAACCAAGTCCACATAACCAACGCGACTCGTGCCAAGTCCACATAACCAATGTGACTCGTGCATATGCATGATAACCGACCGGTGTGACTATCTCACCTCAAGAAATTTAATCTCATTCTTGATTTTTGACTTTAGCAACAACAATTTTAATTAAATATTTTTTTAAGAAAAATCTTTTGAAATAAATATTAAAACTACAACAATCCCCCACATATTTCAAAAGAATAAATTACATTTAATAAATAAAAGAAAATTCCTAGGTCAACATGAGATGCAATGTATCGGACCTGGTATAGCAAACTATATGAATCACACCTAAACTGATAAGACTTAACACACAGTGTAGTTGGTGTAGCAAGTTATATGAACCAAAGACACTTGGCGTGTGATTGTAGTCTACTAATCAGAAGACACTCCCACAGTCTTTGTTGTTATCATTGTGTTGCGCTACTAGGCCTTGCGCGTGCCCGATATTTATGAGTGCTTTGGAGATCTCGACAAGATCTCATGCAAGCGGCCCTACTTGACACTCATATAGTTGATTTCATCAAGTACATATTGCAAATCATACACCATCCATAAGGGATATGGAAATCATTAAAAACATTATAAGAAGTAAAGCTTTTCTCTAACATATAAAGTTTACTATAAAGTTTATCCTCCCATTAATGCAACTTTAACACTTTTCACACCATAGGAAGTGACTAAAAGCAAATTGATAGAAATCAATTTGAGTGTTAGCAGAACTAACAAGTTACTTAAGTCACATTCCCCTCAATGTTTCTAATATCATATTCCTCCCTAAGGGTTTTATCAAAGGATCTGTCAAGTTTCTTTCTGACTTCACATAATCTATAGAAATTGTTCTATCTTTTAGCAGCTGCTTAACCATATTATGTCTCGATTGTATATGTTTATTTTTCCCATTGAATATTTTATTCTTAGCCACAACTATCGCTGACTGGGAATCACAATGCATAGATATTGATGGGGTCGGTTTCATTCCCAAAGGAACGTTAGCTAAGAAGTTTTCCAACCACTCAACCTCACTACCAACCATTTCTAGAGCAACAAACTCTGACTCCATTGTTGATCTAGCAATAATAGTTTGTCTGGTTGATCTCCAAGCTACTGCACCACCACTAAGATTAAACACATAACCACTAGTGGATTTTGTATCATATGAATCAGAGATCTAGTTAGCATCGCTATACGCTTCAAGTACCGTGGGAAATCCATTGTATTCAATACCATAATCCATGGTACCTCTCAAATATTTCATGATTTTAACAAGTGCATCCCAATGGTCCTGATTAGGACTATGGGTATATCTACTCAATCTACCTATTGCATATGCAATATTAGGTCTAGAAAAGTTCATCAAATGCAGTAAGCTCCCAATGATTTGGGCATATTGAGTTTGAGCAATTGGTTCTTCTTTATTTTTCTTTAATTGAGAGTTAGCATCATTAGGGGTATTCAGTGACTTAAAGTCATAATATTTATACTTCCTAAGAAGTTTCTTAACATAATGCTCTTGGGATAGTAATATACTATCTCTTCTCCTTATAATTTTAACTCCCAAAATAACACTTGTTTCACCCATGTCTTTCATGTCAAATTTAGATGCTAAGAAAGATTTAGTTTCAAAAACTATATCATTGCATGTACCAAAAATAAGCATGCCATCCACATACAAGCATATAATAACATGATCATCGTTCACATGTATACACGCACCTATGAGCATCACTACTAGAAAAACCATCAACAAGTAAAGTCTCATTAAATTTTTCATGCCATTGTTTAGGCGTTTGTTTTAAACCATATAGGGATTTCAAAAGTTTGCACACTTTGTTCTCTTGACCATACACCACACACCCCTCGGGTTGAGTCATATATATTTCTTCCTCTAAATCACCATTCAAGAAAGTTGTCTTAACATCCATGTGATGAATCACTAACTTATGGATTTCATATAGGGCTATCAAAATCCTAATGGAGAAAATCCTTGTAACATGTGCCTGATTTAGTTGTTGTTCTTCACCACAATCTTTGTCCCGTTGAGGTGAATTTCCATCGTATGAATCCTTACATCACCAATTTTGTTGGTCTTTGCCACAAAGTAGAAGTAGTTAGGGGCCTCCTGCACTGCCACATCGATGTCAGAGCCGAATGAGAGTTCAACATGTGATTCTTGCTTATGATTCCCAATAGTACTCGAGCAAAAACATGGGGTTGTCCCTACCAACGAGGAGTTGACATGAAGAAGGTATTCACCTAATGAAAGGGATATGATTCAATAGGTGAATCACAATGGATCTTTTATTCAATTGGCATCATCGCACTTAGATGGACTCAATACATGTCATTTAATTTAACAGACCTATTAGACCACCAATAAGAAACTGATATGATTCAATAAGTGAAACCTAATTTTGTTTGCTAATGAATAATGAAAATTTTGATAGATTTAAATTAAACTCTAAACAATAAAGATTGTTATAGTCTTCAATACACAAAAATTAAAATTAAATCTCATTCTCTTATTTTATAAAGTGAAACATCAACTCTCGTTTGAATAATTTAGTAATTTGATTAAGAAATATTATTATATTAATATTAATTATTAATGGTTGTTTATGTGAGCCATTAAAAGTTTATTTTGTAATTATTTATGATTATGACTGGTTATGATTGTTGTTATGGATCCATATATGTTTTTTTTTAATTCTTTAATATATGATTTTGGAATATTTACTAATTTCCGTTTTATGAATTACCTTTAAGAATTCGAGTCTCTTTGCGTTTAATACCAACACGTGACTCCTAGTCGACTAGGGCAAAATGGAAATTGAAATTGGATTGCCTCTTCGCTGCCCAGGAAAGTTATTCACAAATACGTAGAGAGACCTCCACCAACATATGGTAGTGGCACAACACATCTATTTCTTTGTCCCAATAGCTCGTGTAGTATTTTTAATGAACATGATAATAAACTACTAATAATAGTTATACTAGTAGAATTATTAAAAAAAAAACCTGAAATAATCCAACCCAATTTTAATGGAGACAAAAAATATTATATTTTATAAGATATTTTAATTAATTTATAACTTTTTAATTAATTGAAAAATTAATTTGATTATTTGATAAACAATTTTTTTTATAATTTTAACGTTTTTTTTAAATCGTTAGTTGAAGTTGTATTTTTTTAAATTTTTATTTTATTTTTTCTGTTTTTATCTTTAATATATTTATCTAATTTTTTAATTATTTTTAAAAAATAAATAATGATTTTATTATCTTTTATCATTTATATTTTTAATTATTTTATTAGCTAATTTTATTAAATGATTATAATTCTATAAGTTAATTTTTTAATTTTTAATTACTAATTAATTTTGTTGTTGTTTAACATTAAAAAAATGATAAAATTCAGAGAATGTCAACCTTTCTGCTGTGTACCTTGGCCCCACAATGCATTGAGAATGACAGCCTTAATCCGAGACCCAAGAAATTCGGCACAACCATGTTGGTTTGGTATTTTTGAAATCTGTGTGATAAAAACAAATGTAACCCATCCTTCTACTTTCTCAAAGAGTTTATTCATAAATTTTTAAAACACAGAAACAAAAATTTAAGATTACGCAACCTAAAGAGTTGAGAGAGCTGACTAAGAAATAATCAGCGTTCTATATACGGCACTTTGCATTAGACCAACGAAAATAAAATGTACTTTGTGTCGTGTTTCCTTAATTTGATTGATAGTATAGGGGCATCTATAGAAGTTAGTTACGTCTACGATAACTTCATAATTGATCAGAGAATTATCAATTGCTCAAGAATGCATAAATATTAAATAATGCACAATTCTTTTATTTTTACATTTAAATAATTTGTAAATTCAAATGTAAAACATTTTTTAGATAATCTTAGTTAAGAATCATAATAATATTATCATTAGCATTTAATATTTAGAATTTAAATAAAAAAATGAAACAAAGAAATAACACACGATAAAATATAATTTTCCTGACATAAAAATATAATATTTAATTAATCACGATTTTGAGTAGTACTTTTATCATTTGAACTTATTTACCTCTTATGGGGTATAGTAAAAACATTTAAACACGTTAATTATGCGAATAAAATTGCTAAAAATTATGGGCATGAAACAAAGAATAAATATTAATGCATCAATACTCAATAGTGGTTTTTTCCCCTTTTAATCACAGTGTTATATGTAATTAGTTTGTTAACTTTTAAATTATCTTTTCCATCCTTGTTGCTACACTTGTTTTTCTTTAAGTCTTTACTCTTTATAGTTGTAATTTTGAACCCTTTCAATTATCCCTATCTAAATTTGCCTAAAACTATTACATCTAAATCCTTAAAACATTGTACAAATTAAAAATGATCCATTCTTTTTGGTAGGGTTGACCCAACATACTTTAGAGAGATCTAAAGTGAATTTTAAAATGATTTTTTTTAGTCTCATAATTTTTTTTGACAAAAATTAATATCTTTATTAAATATTTATATTAATGCTTATAGAATAATGCTAACAATTTTGATAAGTATTGTTTTTGCAGAAAGAAGTTTTCAAAACTAAAATTAATTAAATCTTATTTAAGATCAACAATATCTCAAGAAATATTGTTTAAAAACAATAGAGTATATATGTGTTGTAGTACTCCAAAAAAAGATGTAGCTTTAGGACAAGAGTGAACCATATCACAAAGTACCAAATTTAGACTATGACAATCATGTGGAGTATAGAATGATCGAGAATTAATGTCTAAATTATTTTTTTCCACTCCTTGATGTTTTTCTTTCATATTTGATTCATTATCATAACCTTATCCTTTTAAGTTACTAATATCAAGTCCAATATTATTTATTTGATTCATAATAGCATCAAAAAGGCTTTTTCTAGTTATATCATCTACTTTTAAAAATTCTGAAAACTATTCAAAAACTTGTATTTGAGTTGAAGAAACATCTACACACCGTAATACAAAAGACATTTATTCTTCATGACTTGCACCAACACTACAATCAAGTATGATTGAAAAATATTTTGCATTCTTAATATTTGTATAATATTTGTTTTAATTTCACTTAATAACAAGTTTATCAATTCATCTTGTATCCTATGTCTAAGGTAATGGTTATGAATTTTATTATCTTTAATTCGACGAATATGTTCTTGCATTATAGGATCAAATTCTGCAATCATTTAAATTATACTTAAAAAGTTTTCATTATTTTATTTGTAAATTCTTTCACTTGTTTCACAAAACGTTAACTCATTAGCAAGTTCACCAATTCATTCAAGTTGTATTTTAAAACTGTAAGACCGAGTATTGATTCCACAAGGATTTTGTTTATACTCATAACGATGTATATCCAATTTTTGTACAATTAATGAATAAGTTTGATCATTGCAATTTAATTCATTAAAGGAGATTGAAACGAACTACACTATTCTATACTACGATTAGGTAAGAAAAACAAACACTAGGAATGGTGAGTGAACGTGAACGCAAAATTCGAATATGTTGGGGCTTTCCTACCAAAACTACTCTTGATGCAATATGATTGATTTTTCTCTATTTAACGTTACTTCAATTACCACCTACACCCATTCATTTACTCTACCCGTGATTCCTCACATAACAAAGTCTAATTCCACTAATTTCTTTCTTAATCCCTTAAGAACTAAATTAGCTAAATCGCATTACTAATGGAGATGCATACACATGCTAAATAACCTCACACTATCCCTAGCAATGAAGCATTTAGATGTTCTTTCCAGTTCTAAGGATTGCAAACATTTTCCAATGTCTAAACCTTAAACATAACATATATATGGGTGATCAAACCAAATATATGAAAATAAGCATAAAAAGATACAATGAAACTGGAAATAACATTAAATAGATAATAAAAGTCATTACATCAAAAGAGTTTGGTAGAAAACTCCAAACAATGGGGTGGTTTAACCTCTCATTGTCATGAAAGGTTTAACTATACAAAAAGGAATGAAAGTGTATGGAGGAATGAAAGGAAGTGGTTGTGGAGGTAGGCAATGGCTCCCAATGGATTTTTTCCCCTTCTCCAAGCTCTAGGTTTTCTTTCTCGTCAAAATTTAGAAGTATCTCGTTTTCCCCCCTTGTTTCTCACTTAAACATCACTTTGCTATGAGTTTTCGTGATTTCGTGCTAAGCACGTCTTCACGTGACTTCAAGTTCTCCAAGCAACTTCCTCATGCTAAGCGGGATCTTCCCGCTAAGTAGATTCAACACCTTGGGTGCTAAGCGAAATTCTTCAGGTCTCAACTTCTCTTCCAATCCCTTATCTGTGTTTCTTCAAAACAAATACCACCAAAAGAGTATAACTCTAATAGTTTAAGCATTTACTACACAAAAACTCATAGGATGCCAAAATTTCATTGAATCACACAAAAAGAAGAGATGAAAGAGGAGAAAATTGATAGCTCTTATATGTCTTCATAACAAAATATACTTATACACATCAGTTATAACACAACTAAATTATTTTTTCGCAAGAGTTTTAACAACCACAATAATTCTAAATAAAACATTTCTTCAATGTTTCCTATCTCTATTTATTTGTTCTTGAACATGTTTGTCAATTGTTTTATTTTTTAGTAACCTTGTTTCTAAGTCAATCCATAAACTCATAAACAATGTACTCATTACTTAGCTCATGATTCCTCAAGGAAAATTAATATTTCTTCAATCCCCACTATCTTCATTAGCTAATTAAGTTGTACTAGGAACAAAATTAAACAATTTACAATAGAAACAAAAGACTTTATCCAAATTTTGAGAATAAATTAACCATCTTCTTTCATGCTATTCACCATTAGACAACTTCTAAATGTAAAATGATGAAGAAAAGTGCCTTTAAAATTCATCCTTAGGAAAATATATATTAGTAATTTTAATAGGACCTTTTTCTACTAATAAACCTCTCAAACTTGTACTAGTAGTTATCCTTTGACTTTGATCATATATAATTTTAATAGTTGTTTTTTTTAATTTATTATTTTCTTCTTCTTTTTAATTTTGAGTTTGGGAATCAATATAATATTGTTCATTAACTAATAATATTTCTTCACTATCTTCATTTTCATCAATTACTACATTGTTAATTTGTCCATTAACTAATATTTCTTCTCTATTTTCATTTTCATCAATTTTTACACTGTTAACTTGTTCATTCAACGAGCAATTACCTATATTTTTAAATTTATTTTTATCTGTTTTGATAAATCATCTAGAACCTCTTTTGTGATTCAATTAAAACATCAACTTTTTTTTTAAGTTTTGAATAACAAGATTCAAATTTTTGAGTTGACATTTTGAAATAAAGCAACTAATGTATAAGAAATAAATAAAAATTATAAATTAGGATTATGAAAAAAATGGTAGAACAATAAAACCTGATTGCCAACTTGCAAATGAATTTCTTTATATACTTTGTTGAATTGAGATACTTCACCACAATGCTCTCTGAATTTTGAAACCAATAAATGTAAAACTAAAATATTTTAGAATTTCAAGAAATTATACAAAAATAATACTAGAATTGAAATATAAAAAAAATTATAAAAATTACAACTGTATTTCAAAAAGCAAAAAATGCATAAAATATTCAAATGATTTGCCAAATGGATAGAAGAATTAGTAAAATAACATATGTAATACCTTACATGTGAATCGAAATAAGAGATTAAAGTCAAGCCACAAATCAAAAGCAAAACAAGAAATATTGAAAAAAAAATCAATAAACGTACTTAATCAAATGACAATAAATGAAGAATAATCTATAGAAAAAAAGAATCACAGAGAGTATAAATGAGAATAAAAATGATATTTAAACTAAATTGGGAGAGAATAAAGAGTGCATTTTGTATTATTGTTAGAAATGAGAGAAAATAAGAAAAAAGATTTTAGATTAATTTTAATGAAAGTTGATATATTCAGAATGAGAGACTTTTGATATAACCAATCAAGAGACAAACTAATTAATAAAAAAATTAATGATTAATTAATTTTAAATAAAAACTAAACAATACAATTATGGGTCGTATAAAAAATTTAAACTATATTTTTTTATATTATTTTTTTGAATATTATAAGAAAATATGAGTCTTATAATTATTAATATATATTTTTTTAAGCCTAATTTTTTTGAAGGCCTAAGTAAGAATTTTAATTTTTTTATGCATGGACCGACCTTGCTTTTTGACAGTTTTTTTTACCATCAGATATAATTTATATATTAAAATATATTTGCGATTATAAATTTTAGTTATATAAATAAATACTTATATTGTATATTTTAGTTAATGGATAACCTTTTTTCTAATCGTGATATAGTATTAGTATGAAAATATTTACAAGAATCACGTCAGACATCATAAACACACACTATGAATATTATTCATTTGAACATAATTTATTTCTGATAGTAAAAATTCGAAATCCTGTACCATTTACCCTACTCCTCGATGCCCGGTGCTTGGAAGAATAGCTGGTAGTGCTAGTTTACGTAACAGTCACAGTAGTTGATAAAAACAGAGCACGTGAGCTCAGCCTCAATGGTGCCGCAATCAATAGTCATAGTCATCATCATCAAGGCACGCACCATACCCTTCCATTTCTCTCTTTGTCGTCGTAGCAAAAGACGCCACAAAACAAAGCCGTTACAATTTTGGTCACTCTTTAGTCTTTTCTCCACCCATCCTTGTCCTGGCTGGCCAACATGTATATAACAACGGCCTCTTCCTCTGCCTCTTCGCTCCTCAGAGCAACCAGGCCTAAACTCTTCTTTCCCTCTCCTTCTAGAAACTTCGCTTCTTTCACTCCCTGCACTTCTTCCTTCTCCGCCACCGCTCGTTCCCTCCTCTGCTCCGTTCCGCGGTGGAGCCACCGCCTCCATTCCGCCTCTCCGCTCACTCCCCGTCCTCGGATCAGCGCCGTCGCTCCCCTCGTTGAACGCTTCCACCGTGAAATCGCCACCATGGGTGCTTCCCTCCTCCTTTCTCTCTCGTAGCGTTTCTTTTTTTGACCTCATATTTTGTTGTTCATTTCTCCAATTCCGTTTTTGAATTTCGCATTTTCGTTTCCATTTTTTGTATTCTGTTTAGCTTTCCTACACGAGTATGTGTTGATTGTTGTAGTGATATTTTTTTATTTCAGTTTTTTTTAAAAAGAATAAATAATATGAGAAAATAAACTCTGCATCTTCAGAGTAATTTTTTTTTTCCCTCTAAACCGTCATCTAATCATACACTGTCATATATTTCTTTTGGTAACCACCGTAATACAGTGTCATATATGATAAGATATTTGACTTTATAAAAATTACCGATAATTTTTTATTGATCATAGTGTTAAAAACTTTTCATCCGAGAGTGTAGGTCTATGTTTTGGTAACGAGAGTAAAAGAAAGAAACAACAAAAGGAGATTAATGTATCACGTTTGGTTGGGGGAGTAGTGTAATTTGCATTATCTTGCTGTCATTGTGTGAATTTATATTTATGATGCGCGTATGTTTATAATGTCTAGTGCTGAATTTTGTGTTCTGATTATTGTTCATTTCAGCCAATGAAAATCCTTTCAAGGGAAACTTGACCAGTCTCCCAAAGCCTGGTGGCGGCGAGTTTGGAAAGTTCTACAGTCTTCCTTCTCTCAATGATCCGAGAATTGGTAATTTGCTAACTTGGGTTACCTGGTTTTGTTCATGGTTTGAATCATGTTATTTGTTAAATGTGATGGAGTCTTGATTAAAATACATGATGTTGGTACTTTCATTTTTGTTTTATCTTGTGTCCTGTGTGACACTTTTGTTACTTATGGTATCAACTTTATGCCTGTATAACAGACAGGTTGCCATACTCCATCAGGATTCTCCTTGAATCTGCCATTCGTAATTGTGACAATTTTCAAGTAAAAAAAGAAGATGTTGAGAAGATCCTTGACTGGGAAAACAATTCTACAAAGCAAGTTGAGATTCCATTCAAGCCCGCCCGTGTTCTCTTGCAGGTATCTTGCTAACATCTGGAACCTGGATACAGTGAAATAACTGTGTAGGGATGGGTGATACTCAGTAATATGTTGTTCTTTTGAACTTTTTTTCTCTGCACAGGATTTTACTGGAGTTCCTGCTGTTGTTGACCTGGCTTGCATGCGTGATGCTATGAATAAGCTTGGAAGTGATTCAAATAAGATCAACCCTCTGGTATGCATCTTTCTTATTACACTAGCATGTGCTTTTGTTCTGTATAAATTCATTGATCACAATCACCAAGAGATTTCAAATTTTTAACTCTACATCAGGGAGTGATACATGTACTTTGAAGTTTGAACTCGCAATTCCTTCTGTAATATTACTTCTTATTTGTTATGCACAGTAAAAAAAGTTTTAAATGTCCTTCATTTAAGAAAAAATAGCTTTTATCTAGAATTAACCATTTGTGCTATCTTTACCATATAGCTGCTAAAACTTCTGCAGTTGATAGTATCTGAAAAATATTTTCCAATATATTTAGTTTCCCTAGTTTATTTTTATTTTGGTGGAATTTGGCAATCTTTTAAATAAGGGTCAGAACCAATCAAGATAGAACTAGTATCTTAAATGTTCAAATAATACTTATATATGTCTAAAATTTGCTTAATTTTAATGACAAATGTTGTCTGGTGAATCATTTTTGAAATTATAGATATTTGAGGGAGAATAGGAGACTAGTGGGGAAAACTTCATTTAAATAAAACGTGACGGAAATTCTTCTAAACTAGTTTGACTTAAAAGTACTTCAAAGGTTGAGTGACTACCCACACAAAATTTGTCAACTAACTCCTTTTTCTATGTAGTTATTGGGTTTTTGGAGTTTGAGTAAACGCTGTATTAGACATATTTTTCTTATATTTGATGCTTGTTAGAAGTGGCCCTAACTTCTAAGCTATAATTGTGGACAGGTTCCTGTGGATCTTGTCATTGATCATTCAGTTCAAGTTGACGTTACAAGGTCAGATAATGCAGTGCAGGCCAATATGGAGCTTGAATTTCAGAGAAACAAGGAGAGGTTTGCTTTTCTTAAATGGGGGTCAACTGCATTCCGTAACATGCTTGTTGTTCCTCCCGGTTCTGGTATAGTACATCAGGTAAGTTTGGAAACAAAGATGCAAAATGATTTCATGGAATTTAATTGTTCTTTTTATCATTAATGTTGGGGACTTGTAGTTTGATGTCTTGAATTCCAGGTCAATCTTGAATATCTTGGAAGGGTTGTATTCAACAATGAGGGCCTACTCTATCCTGACAGTGTGGTTGGGACTGATTCACATACCACTATGATAGATGGGCTTGGTGTTGCTGGATGGGGAGTTGGAGGTATTGAAGCTGAGGCAGCAATGCTTGGTCAGGTAAATTACCTTGTGATCTTGTTATATAAACATGTAATGCCATGAATGTCAATCTTAATTCTATTCAAAACACTACTGATTAATGAATTTTGATGGCGCACATGACTCGGTAGAAGTGTTTATTTATTTGCTTTATCTTGAAGTGTGATGATTGCTTTGCTGTGTGTGCAATGATACTTAACAGCCTTTGAGCATGGTTTTGCCCGGTGTTGTTGGGTTCAAGTTATCTGGAAAACTACGCAATGGTGTTACAGCAACAGACTTAGTTCTAACTGTGACTCAAATTCTCAGAAAGCATGGTGTTGTGGGGAAATTTGTTGAATTTTATGGTAATTAAGTTCTCTTGAGGTCTACTGTTGCATAAATTTTTCTTCTTTTTTTAAAATTACAGTGATTGTCCTTGCTGATTAACAGTTATTTATTTTGTTCTCTAGGTGATGGTATGGGTGAATTATCTTTGGCTGACAGGGCCACTATTGCCAATATGTCTCCTGAATATGGTGCCACCATGGGCTTCTTCCCTGTGGATCATGTTACACTACAATATCTCAAGTTAACAGGAAGAAGTGATGAGATTGTCAGTGCCATATATCAAACTCATTTACTATGTTCTGATGTGAAGTGTGCTTATAGATCTATTCATCTTCATTTTGTCTGGTTACAGGTGGCCATGATAGAGTCTTATCTCAGGGAAAACAAACTGTTTGTTGACTATAATGAGGTAGCATTAATAGAATGCCATTGCCCCATACACTTATCCTTTTTAACAAAATGACATATGCATACATGCATATTGGAGGTATAGAATGCTAATTTATTTTCAATAAATTCAGCCGCAACAAGACAGAGTGTATTCATCGTATCTTGAATTAAACCTTTCCGATGTTGAACCGTGTATTTCAGGACCAAAGAGGTAAGATCCTATATCTTTCATGTGTTGCCCTGTATTGCAATGTAGGTTTTATTTCAACTTTTATCCTATTAACAATGTAATAATTCATATTAAATGATGTTCTTTGTAGACCCCATGATCGGGTACCTTTGAAAGAAATGAAGGCCGATTGGCATGCTTGTCTTGATAACAAAGTTGGGTTTAAGGTTAGTAATACTGTGATATTCAAAAACCTTATTTTTTATGTTTTGGTCTTATAAGAAGAAAAAATGTTTTTGTAGTCTGTTAAATTAAGTGTTGATAGTTGTAAGCAGAATTGCTATTTCCTACATATTTGTTTTTGTGATAAAATGCCAATTGGGTTCTAAGTCTCACTTTCAGTATTTGTCTGCTGTAATGGACAAACTAATAGCATTGCTTCATTGTCTATGGTTGCTTACCTAGATTTTCATAGTTGAAATTGTTACTTCTGATACAAATTGGTTTTCTCACACAAACTTAAATCATTCTGTTAAAATAACTAAAACCATCAAACCTCGACACTTTTTTTAATTGTTTAATGTAGACAGTAGACCTTCAACTTGCAGATTCAATGCCATTTGCCAAAATCTTTAGAATATACATGGTCTATTTTTATAATGTTTCATCAACTTACTTAATGCCTGAAACAGCAAAGCTATCTTACTAATATAGTTGGTGTTCATCAACATCAGTTCTATTCCATTCACATGTTCATTATATTTATCAACTTTTGGTGGCTCTCACTAGCTTGAGCACCAAGCTATTAGTGACCACTTATGCATGATATGTTTTCTGGCCTTTGAAAAAGTCAAGACTCTCATTCATTCTTATCCATGACTCATGTTCCTATTTTTGTGAGACTTTGTTCTGGGGACCTTAACAGCAGCAATGATGTCAAAGCCTCTATTTGGTTTTATGTATGCTTTCTTTCTTATCCTGTGAGTGAGTGTTTGGGAGATCCATGTAAATGGCTGGAGGGGAATCTCCCACAGTATAAGACATTTTTTCTTCATTGTAATTGAATATGCAGAAGTGTAATCATCCATGTTCCAGTGACTGTTGTCTGATGAGAACCCTATAAGATACTTCATTTCTTGAATGTTTTATTTAAATACAGGGATTTGCTATACCAAAAGAGGCACAAGGAAAAGTTGCAAAATTTGATTTCCATGGGCAGCCAGCGGAACTCAAGCATGGCAGTGTTGTGATTGCTGCAATTACAAGCTGTACAAATACATCAAACCCAAGTGTTATGCTTGGTGCTGGTCTTGTTGCAAAAAAGGCTCATGAGCTTGGTTTACAGGTTAGGCACAACAGAATAATATAAAAAACTATGACAATACTACTTCTCTCCTTTTAAGGATGAAGTCCTTATCTTCTGGTGTCTGGTTTTGCTTCACATAATAAAAGGAAAAAATTGTGTCTTTTTGTGTGGTCCTTTTCTTTTCTTGATTCTATTTGTGTGCTGTTTTCACTATTTTGCCAGGTCAATCCTTGGGTTAAAACAAGTCTTGCTCCAGGCTCTGGAGTTGTTACAAAATATCTACTCCAGAGGTATTTTGTGCTTCATATTGAAAGTAATTTGTATTATAATGTAGTCACTTCCCCTCTGCACAATTTAGGGAAAATATATTCTGATCTTTTATTTGTTTCTACTTTTTTGGCAGTGGACTGCAAAAATATCTAAATGAACAAGGTTTTCATATTGTTGGATTTGGCTGTACTACATGTATTGGCAATTCTGGAGAGCTGGAAGAGTCCGTTGCTTCTGCCATCTCAGAAAATGGTCATATTTTGTAACAAAATACAATTTCTTGAACCGCAGCTGATTTCTCTGCAACTTTTAGTTTTCTCAGATATTTTTGTTTGTTTGCAACTTTTAGATATCCTATCAGATATTTTTGTTGCATAATTTTTTTTTCTTTTTTATACCTATAGATACCCTTCTAGTCTCCTAGACATATTTATTGATTTCGTTTTTGTGTGTTCTGATGCAGACATTGTAGCAGCTGCTGTGTTGTCTGGGAATCGTAATTTTGAGGGCCGAGTACATGCATTGACAAGAGCTAACTACCTTGCCTCTCCTCCTCTAGTTGTTGCTTATGCTCTTGCTGGCACGGTATGTATGTCTAATTTATAATCCTAACGTGTATATAATTTGTTTTTGGTTGTTTCTTTTTCTCTGATTTTTATCTTTCTTTGTAAAGTGAAATAGATAGTTGATTCATTCTTTTGAAGTAAATAAAACAGATAAATCATAAAATTATTTCAGGCTAATCACAAGCATTGGTATTGACTGCTAGTTAGTTGCATCATTCTCATTTGTATGTCTGAATCAGCAGATTTGAGCTATGTGTAATGTATTTGGACTCTAGTAAAGTACAAATGCATTGTACATTTCCTTTGTATTCTTCTCAATTTTCTGATAACAAATATGATGGCTTTATTCTAACCTTTTGGATACTTACATCCAGAAGTCTAGTTATGGACTCAAGACATACAATAATAGTTGCAAGTGTGTGCATATGAAACATTAAGGGCCTGTTTGGTTTGATAAAACTTTTTGTTTTCATTTTTTTCACAATTAATTACAAAAAATGCCACTTTGTTTTCACTTTGTTTTATGTTTCCAAAAATTGGTAAAAGCATGGAAAACAATATAACCCCGTTTCACTGTTCCTTGTACAAATTTTTGAAAATTAAAATAAAGGAAAACAAAGAATGTTTTCTCAAATCAAATAGACCCTACTATTTTGATCATTGTTTTTGTCTAGTGAAAAAGTATTTGACTATGAAATTTGTTATTCGTAAAATTTTTCCTGACAGTGACAGATAATGAACCAATATTTTTCAATTTTCAAATGTTCTTTTATCTATTGACTATAAAGATTATTTAGAGCCTTCTTTTGTTGGCAGGATACTTATTTTATTTATTTTTATTAAAATAATGATGAAATTTAAGTTAAAAATAAAACCTGAAATGTTGTTGGACCTCAATATAAAATCTTTGGGTCAAATTTCCAGGTTGACATTGACTTTGAGAAGGAGCCAATTGGGACAGGGAAGGATGGAAAGAATGTCTACTTGAGGGATATTTGGCCATCTACTGAAGAAATTGCTAAGGTAATTGATGCCTAATTTTGATATATCTAAGCACACTCAACTGCTGGAATGCTTATTTATTTATGAAACTAAGGAATTTCCACAGAAACACTAGAAGGCTATACTGGTAAGAATAATGAAGAAGAATGCAAAAAAAAAACATTGGCTGAAATTCGCATTCCCCCTATATCTAGCTTTGCTAGCTCCTATCCTTCTCTCTCTTCCATTTCGGTAACTGATTCTCCTTATTGAGATCCTTCATGCGTCACTTTATTGTTTTATGTGGAAACCTTTTTAGTCTGAGGTCCTTGACTAATTTGGTCTACCAATTTGCCCATACCAGAGCACCCTCTACCTGGTGTGGAGTGTGGATTATCAAATTTGCTTACTATATTCAATTTTATCTAAATATACAATGTTATACATGGAAAAATTAACTTTGGGTGACTTTTATCTTAGGTTGTCCAATCCAGTGTGTTGCCTGAGATGTTTCGAAGTACATATGAGGCTATTACCAAAGGGAACCCAATGTGGAATCAACTACAAGTTCCTGCTGACACTCTATACTCATGGGACCCTGACTCAACATATATCCATGAACCCCCTTACTTCAAGAGCATGACCATGGATCCTCCTGGACCTCATGGTGTAAAAGATGCTTATTGCCTACTGAATTTTGGTGACAGTATAACCACTGATCATATTTCTCCAGCTGGAAGCATTCACAAGGACAGTCCTGCTGCCAAATACCTTGTTGAGCATGGGGTGGAACGCAAGGACTTCAATTCTTATGGAAGTCGTCGAGGCAATGATGAGGTGATGGCAAGGGGGACTTTTGCCAACATTCGTCTTGTTAACAAGCTTTTGAATGGGGAAGTTGGCCCGAAGACAATTCACATTCCAACAGGGGAAAAACTTTATGTGTTTGATGCAGCTACGGTGAGTTATGTCCTACTCAAATATGGCAATTTTTTGTTTACTGCTTTATAGCCTTTCAAATGGCAAAACATACTGTATTAGTGTATTTTATTTTTAATGATATTTGCTGGTGCTGATGTTTTTCTATATTTATTTCAAAATACTAGCAGAGATTCAGAGAATGTCTTTATGACAAAATCTCTTCCAAATGCTACATTTGTAACATATCCGTTTACTTCCCTCTATGCATCAACTATCGAGTCTTGTTTGTTCAAATAGATAATACTAAGGGCATGTGAAGATTATCTCTTGATTTGGTAGCAACTCTCCTTTAATGACGTGGTGGAGGGTATTATTGTGGCTCTAAATCCACTGTGTACTGTGCATGAAATACAATTCCCCCTTTTCTTCTCTCAAGAAAAAAGAGAATTAGTGACTCCCATTGTACCAGAGACTGTGACAGGCCATCATTTTCTAATCCCCTGGAATTGTTCTCTCATGCCAGAGATACAAGGCTTCTGGGCAAGACACCATTGTGCTAGCTGGAGCTGAATATGGCAGTGGAAGTTCTAGAGATTGGGCTGCCAAGGGTCCAATGCTACTGGTGAGTTCCTTTATATATTATAATTTGAATTTTCTATTTTTCTTTCTTAAAGCATAAAGGTTAAATTCCTGGTGGTTGATGACAATTGCATTTCAACAACAGGGAGTCAAAGCTGTGATAGCCAAGAGTTTCGAGAGAATTCATCGCAGTAACTTGGTAGGAATGGGTATCATTCCTCTTTGCTTCAAACCCGGTGAGGATGCGGACACATTGGGATTAACTGGTCATGAACGTTATACAATTGAACTACCAAGTATTATCAATGAGATTAGGCCTGGCCAAGATGTGACAGTCACAACCGATAATGGAAAATCTTTCACTTGCACAGCACGCTTTGACACTGAGGTAATTTAACCTTCTCATTGATGCATTTTTTTTATGGTCGCATCGCATACTAGAGCTTCACTGTTGTATTTTCAGGTCGAACTTGCTTACTTCAACCACGGAGGCATACTTCCATATGTCATAAGGAACCTCATTAAGCAGTGAAGCCATAGCCGATTGAAAATTCCAAGGTCATTGTTCCCATATGCTTTTAAAGTTGTAAAATGTGAGAATAATTTTCTGAGAGATAGGAAAAGATCCCTTTTTTTAGAGGGGGATTTCGACAGTTTTCAAGCTTATTAATTATTAGACCAGACCGGTAAACGGTGATTCATTTGATTGTGCGATAACCCTGCCCCTTGAAAATGGGGACAATTGTGTAAAAGCCGACGTGAAGTGTGAACCCTGCCAATTGCGCGCGGCACTCGGTCTGCTAATGCAGTGTTATGGTAGTGAAAATTTCTTTCTTTAGGCTTTGTTTGGATATACGATGAACAGCTGAGTAGAGTAGAATAATACGTAGAAAATGGAATAAGATTAAGTTTGAATCAAAGGTTAGAAATTTAAGTTTTAATAATTTCATTTTGTGAACTAAGTTTTAAAAGCAAGTCTCTCATTTTTTCTATGTCAAATTGAGTTTTAGGGTAAAATTATGGCAAAATTTAAAATTGCCTTAAAAGGTATACCTCATATTATACTTTACAGTGATTTGAGGAAGCTTATATTATTTCATTAGACTAAAATACCCCAACTTAAGTGTATTGATAAACAATTAATCAGAAGAGAGAGAAAAACATTAATGAAATGAGTAGTTATTTTTATAATTAAATTAATTATTTTTCCTAATTCTTATGAATTAAATAATTGAATCTTATATTATCTCATTTTCACATTTTTTAATGTTTTAACTTTTTATTTTTTCCTTAAAATATTTGATGTTTTAGAATTTCAAAGTCTAATTAATGAATTTTTCACAAGTATATCCTTGTTTAATTTAATATCTATTATTAGTGATGCAAATATTAAATATTAATATATTAAATAAGGTCATTTTAATCCAAATATAATAATTTTTTATTTTATTAAATATTTTTTAATCTATGTGTAATAACCCTAAGTATTGAAAGATACGAGAAAGAGGTGATAAATAACAACAAAGGGAGTATAATGATATCATTAATTAATATTTGAATTGAAGCATTTATTAAATTGGTTATGGTGACATTAGATTTTAGAAGAAGAAAAGTTTTTATTTGGATATGTAAAATTGAATTTTTCATGTCTTTTTTATCCTCTTTGTAATAACAAAATTCATTGATTATTATGTATTCATTTATTATATTTTTTTTATTTTTAATTCATGTATTAGAGATGTCATAAACAAAAATATTTTAGACAACATTATCTTTTGTGTTTATTTTTTTTCTCAACCTATTATATTTCAATTTTAAATTTATCTTTTTTTTCTCTTATTGTTGAAGTAAGTTTTTCTAAAATTTACTAAGGGGACACTGAGTTAGAAGAATTTTGTTGGGTTTCCTAAAAATCATAGGTTGAAAAACTTAAGAGATGTTTAGTAGGAGAGAAGTTTTTGGTTTTTAGGAATTATAGATTGAAAAACTTAATTTTTCATGGCTGATATGTATTTTAAAAAAATAACATTCTTGGGGAAAGGATGTTTCTTAAATATTTTTTCATGAAAACCTTTTCATGGGATGAGGTGAGAATCTTATTTTTCCTACTTTAATTTTTCTTTTAATACAAGACAAACATTATGTTTATAAAATGTGCGTAATTCTTTGGTTTCTAGAAAATTTATCTAAATTTTTTTAATAAACAACCAAACAAGTTCCATTCATTCTTAGAAAATGTGACTCACATAATTTATGGAATTATGATTTTTAGGCATGAAAATACTTTTTCTCTATCAAATGTTTTCTTAATTTCCCATGTTTGATTTACATTTTAAAAAAATAACATTCTTGAGAAAAAATGTTTTTTATGAATATTTTTTAATTAATATTTTCACAAAAACTTTTCCATAAGAAAATGAAGATTTTATTTTTTTAAGTTTAATTTTTTTATTACGGTAAAAAATGATGGTATTCTTTATTAAATTATATAATATAATAAATAATCAATAAAATATGTATAACTCTTTAATTTCTAAAAAATTTATGTAAAGATTATCAATAATTAATCAAGCACATTTTATTTATTATTACCCGCCAAATGCTGCGGAAACAAAAATGAAAAAAAAGTATTGGTTGTGTAAAAAAAAAAAATAGGAGCATGTTGACGTGGCACGTAGCCCTAGTTGACGTTGGTCCTCCACACGCCCCAGAAAAAATCACCAACATCGCATCACTCGATCTCACTAATCCTTTCTCTTCTCAGTTCTCTCGTTAGTATTCTTCCAATCTCCGTCGATCACCACTAACACCACCATGTCGTGGCTCCTCCGATCCACCAAGTCAAAACTCCTCTCTTCCTCATCTTCACTTTCTAGAACCTTCCCCTCTCTCTCACGCTCCGGCCCCACACTTGACCTCCCTCAGATCGGAGCCATCTCTCCCCTCCCCGATCTCTTCCACCGCAACACCGCTACCATGCCTTTCGGTAGTTCGGCCTTCCCTCTCACTTTTTTCTTTCTTTTAATTCGTTTATTCGTTGCTTTTTATTTCATCAAATCCGTTAAGATATTTTCTTTTTTAAAGTTCCGTTCTGATAACCACGTAAATTGACGAAACATAAATAAATAGGGTTATTAGTAATCACGCGAAGAGAGTAGTTTGGTTATCAGTAAAGACTTTTTTTTTTATTTCAGGATTTTCTTATTTCGTGTTTCGTTGATTTGGTGAAATCGTGTGATTTGTGTTGCCTTATGAGCTTAATTTGTTTCTAATAGCTGGAGCTGAGTTTTTTTTTTTTTTTTTTTGGTTCTGATTTTGTCGTTTGTTTTGATGCTTATGCCGTTTCAGCGAAGGAAAACGCTTCCGGTGGAAACTTGGCCGGTCTTCCCAAAGTTCCTGCGAATACGCTTGGCAGTGACTCTAATGCGATCAATTCTCCGGTATGCGTCTTTCTCGTTCCGCTTGCTTGTGCTTTTTGTTCCCTGTGAAGTCACTGATAAAGAGATTTCAAATATGTTACATGTACCTTTAACTTGTAGTGATTGCTTGTCTAAAGTTACTTTTGTAAAGTTACCATAAGTTAAAAATCATCTTTTGGAGAAGCTAATACGAGAGAGCTTCTACAAATTAACTTATGCATAAGTTAATTCTAGCTTTTATGGAGAAGCTCATTCATTTTTATCCAAACAGGTCCTAAGAGAACTTGTCTTTCCTGCTGCAACTTTGATTTATTTAGATTAGATTAGTCTGATTAGATGTAACCATTTTGCTCCCTCTTTACTTTGTAGCTGCTGAAATGTTCTCAAGTTGATATAAGACTAATGGGTTCTGGTCATGCATATGAAGTATGTTGGAGTCAGAAGTTAAAGCTAGTTGCTGTTGTTGTTTAGTTCTCCACTAGTCCTGGTTACTATTATAACTTTTGGGGAGGTTTGGCAAAATTTGAAATTTGGTGAGAATTGTTCAAGTTCAAACTAGTTTCTTAAGTTTGAAAATTGCACTAACTTGAAATTGTTATGTCTGAAATTTGACTGGATTAATGACAAATATGAATTTGAAGTTGTATGAGAGAGAAAGGGAGACAGGTTACTTTGATTTAAATTGATGGTAGAAAGCAACTTCATGGGTTTATTTTGTGCTAGTTTTTAGTATGATATTCGAACTGGTCCTTCAATTTTTGAGTGATAACCAAACCTTAAATTTCAAAACTAATTTACAGCATACCTATTCGTTGGGGTTTTGACCCCCTAGACGTCTTTTTCGTTAGATGCTATACTTATTATCTTATGTGGTTCTGAGCAATAAATGCTGGCTGCTAGTTGTTGTCATAGTAGTTAATCCTGTGCAATTGCAGTACTATTGTGGTGGGCATTGAGTCACAGTGCTGGCTTCTACAATTTCAAGTTTTTGGGTTTTCTGTTTGTGGCCATGACAGTTGCTATCATGCCTGAAATAATGAGTTTTCAACTTTTCATGGCATTAGTACGTTAATAGTGGATGCAACTTGTAAATGGGATGAAAAACTCTGTTTGTCCTTCGAAGCTGTGTCATTTAGGGGTGTTTGGCTGGTGGCCAACATCACCATCCCCTTCCCCACTAATTGAATCAAACTTTTCAAAATGAAACCCTAGTCTATTTCAATGACTCTTGTCAGCTCTTTGGCCAAGTGAACCACCCACATCCACTGTTTTATGGTGCTGTCTCCGACATTCTCGGGTGACATTGTCTGGTTTCCTGTCAATCATGACTTCTGTGTAAATGCCCTGTTCTCTGTGACAGTGCTCTGTGCCTCTGTTCTATATCTGAGATTGTGACTGTTGGGATTCCATATGTTTTTCATTTTGATTTTAGTTGCTCTTGTGTTCTCTTCTGCCCTCTAAAAAAATTTATGATGTCTTTAATTTTGCGTTCAGTATAAAGTTGTCTTCAATTGAGTATTTTAAATTTTTTGAGCATTTTTTTCCATGAAACATAATTCTTTATGTCTAATATTTATAATTTTTCTGTAGCAGTTTCCCACTATCTGCTATCCCACTATAATGTTTTTGGGAATAGCCACTATGCAGATTGATAACTATGATTGTTGTGGTCATTGACAAAATTATCTTTAGCTAAACCTTCTGCATGATGCTCTTACTAGGTTGTGATTTCTTTTTGTAGATTTTGTGGACAAAGTTTTTTTTTTTGTTCTATTGATGATTGTATTTGGACTAAATAGTTGCCAATAAATAGCAAGCTGTGTCAGGGAAATTAAGTGCTAGAAAGGGAAGGATAACTTTTCTTCCCTCAACAACAGGGCTAGCCAGTCTAGACTGCCTAAACTTAACGATCTACTTTAAATGTAAATCACCTAAACTTTACGATTATTATCTAATAAAAACAGGAATCAGATAATAATCTTAACAGCCAGCTGGAACCAGATTTCCACACCTTTTCTTCTGTGTATGTATCAACTATCAAGTCTTTCTTATTTGGGTTGATTATAGTGATTTCTTATTGCAAGCATTGCAAAACATGATGTTTTGCCGAGGACATATGTAGCTGTGAACTGTTTCTTATCTCTAGGTTTAGTGGTACTGGTACCTCCTCTTTTGAGGACATATGGAAGGTATAATTGCAAATGTAAATCCAGAGTCTAATCTTGCCCAAAATACAATTTCTTTGTTTCTTATCTTTTTTCTATAATACCAAAAAGAAATTGAACTGGTGCATGCCATTACGTCTGAGAATGTGATACACAAAAATTGATTTAGCTCTGTTTAGTATCTAATTCCTGTGGAATTGTTCTCTTTTGTCAGAGGTACAAAGCTTCTGGACTGGACACGAATGTGCTGGCTGGAGCTAGATGTGTCTCTGGAGTTTGGGCTGCACAGGGTCCAATGCGATTGGTGAGTACCTATATTATAAGTTATCTGTGATTGAGTTGAGCCTATGTGGCTTCTGTTACTTGGCTGATGACATTTTCATTCATTAGGTAGTCAATACCGTGATGGCTAGAAGTTTTGAGAGAAGTATGGAAGCTGGCACATTGGGAATGATTGGTCATAAACGTTTTATGAGTGACATCCCAAGTAAAACCAGTGAGACAAACCTATCTGGTTTTCGTCCGCTATCTCCTCATCTTCCTCTTTATCAGCCCCAACTTTCTTCGACCCTCTCAATTTTCAATAGAATTGCTGGAGCTTTCCTAGCCGGTGTCATTTTGCTTTTTTATATGATCTATATGAAATTGGGTTTGGTTAGCCTCACCTATGACTCTTTCTACCAGTTCATATTTTATTCATCAAAACTCAACCTGCTTGTCATGGAGATTTCTGCCTTAGCCGTGTCCTATCATCTGTATAGTGCAATTCGTCATTTATTCTTATGATTAGAATCAACAATTGACACCTGAACTGTACGTTTGAACCTGAGGTAATCTATGTTTTTCCTTGATTCATGTTTAACTATTTTTGGCTGCATTTATTAGAGCCTGGTGTGCTCTGTAAATCAGGGTTTGCTTGGGATTGAGTCATGTTTAACTTTTTCTTACCATGTATAACATGTATTTTCAGGTGGAACTTTGCATAATTCGACCTTGGAGGCATGCATCCATATGTCTGTCAGTCATAAGGAACTTCATTAAGAAATGTGAATTTGCTTTATTGTAGTTATGTATTATTGACTTAATAATTACAATTCTGGCACAACTTTCTGTTTAGTGCTGAGCATAACTGCATCTATTTTGCACCTGACACTTGGTCATGCTTTTTTGCAGCCCTCTCAAATTGCTGTAAGTAAATGTTGCATTTAATAAATGCATTTGAGTTTTGGTGACTCTTGAAATGCATTATCCCTTGTACGATGCAAGACATTTTTTTGGCAGGGTATTCAAGGCATTATTCATTGCTTATTCTTTTATTTCGGAAGAAATATGAATGAAGTTTATAGTAAACTAGGGGTCGTGAAAAACAATAGAGATTTGAATAAAATAATTATGGTAGTTAGGAGAGGGGAACATTTTTTAAGGCATGAACCGCCAGGGCCGGCCCAACGTATTTAAAGGTTTTAAGCGAATTTTAAAATAGATCTTTTTTAGTCCAATAATTTTTTTTGAACAAAAACTAATATTTTTATTGAAAATTTATTTTTTGAGCTTTTAACGATGTAAAGTTATTTATTATAATCGATTTTCTTTAACATTTCTTTTTCAATCGATATTAAAGTTAACCCATTCAATTTTTTTTGAAACATTATTGATCTTAAATAAGATTTAACAACTTTATTATCATTATTCTTATCAAATTATTTTTTTCTATAAATAACACGACTTTCTCGAAACTTAGGTTTTATATTCATTTCAGTAGTAATTTCTTTTGCAGAAATTATAGTATTTTCAAATTCATCTTTTCTATAGTTTTCAAAAAAAGAAGAAGAAAGAAATAAGATATTTCAATTGTTCTATAGCAATGTCCATACACATATTTTTTATTGTAACTTTTTACTAATGGAGTTTACAACAAATAATATCTCATACCGAATAGTCATACTTAATAAAAACTCAAAATTTTGAAGCTCATAAGTTACTAAACAATCAGTTTCGTCTTTTATTTCAAGATCATAATTAATTTCACCTAATTTTAATAAAGCATGTCTTATTTGTGAAGTTTGAAATCTTAAGACTTTTATACTTTCAATACGACTTTCTCATCATGTTTGTGACAATGGTTTGAGAGTTAGGTTAGGAATATGATCTTGTAGAATTTTTCATCTTTTTGTTGAAGAAGAAAATAGAGTATATACGTGTTGTAGTACTCCAAAAAAAGATGTAACTTTAGCACAAGAGTTAATCACACCACATAGTATCAAATTTAGATTATGACAACCATATGGAATATAAAATAATCCAGGACGAATGTCTAAAATTATTTTTTACACACCTTGATGTTTTTCTTTCATATTTGATCCATTATCATAACCTTATCCTCTTAAGTTACTAATATGAAGTCCAATATTATTTTTCATTCATAATAGCATCAAAAAGACATTTTTCAATTGTATCATCTACTTTTAAAGATTCTAAAAAATATTCAAAAACTTGTATTTGAGTTGAAGAAACATCTATACATTGAATACAAAAGACATTTGTTCTTGATGACTTGCATTAGGAGTATAATCAAGTATGATTGAAAAATATTTTGCATTTTTAATATTTTTTTATAATATTTGTTTTAATTTCACTTACTAACAAATTTCTCAATTCATCTTGTATCCTATGTCCAATGTAATGGTTATGAATTTTATTATCTTTAATTCAACGAATATGTTCTTGCATTATAGGATCAAATTCTATAATCATTTCAATTATACTTACAAAGTTTCTAGTACTTTCTTAGTAAATTCTTTCATCTGTTCCACGAAATGGTAAGTTATTTTTTACAAGAGTTTTAACAGTAGCAATAACTCTAAATAAAATATTTCTCCAATGTTCTCTGTCTCTATTTATTTGTTCTTGAACATGTTTTTCAATTATTTTATTTTTTAGTAACCTTGTTTCTAAGTCAATCCATAAAGTCATATTAGCAATGTGCTCATTACTTATGATTCCTCAAGGAAAATTAATATTTCTCCAATCCCTACTACCTTCATTAGCTAATTTAGTTGTACTAGGAACAAGATTAAACAATTTGCAACAAAAACAAAAAGACTTTATCCAAATCTTGAGAATAAATTAACCATCTTTTTTTCATGTTGTTCACCATTAGACAACTTATGAATGTAAAATGATTAAGAAAAGTGTCTTGAGAATTCATCCTTAGGAAAATCTATATTAGTAATTTTAATAGGACTTTTTTCTACTAATAAATCTCTCAAACTTGTACTAATATTTGTCCATTGACTTGGATCATATATATTTTTAATAGTTGTTTCTTTTAATTTATTAATTTCTTCTTCTTTTGCATTTTAAGTTTGGAAATCAATATAATCTTGTTCATTAACTAATAATACTTCTTCACTATCTTCATTTTCATCAATTATTACTTGTTAACTTGTTCATTAACTAATACTTTTTCTCTATTTTCATTTTCATCAATTTTTACATTGTTAACTTTCATTCAACGAACAATTACTTATATTTTTAGATTTATTTTTATGTTTTGATAAATCTATCTAGAGTCACTTTTTGTGATTCAATTAAAGCATAAGCTCTTTTCTTTTTTTGAAGTTTTGAATAACCAGATTCAAATTTTTGAGTTGACATTTTGAAATAAAAAACTAATGTATAAAAAATAAATAAAAATTATAAATCAAGATTATGAAAAAAATGTCAGAACAATAAAATTTGATTACCAACTTGCAAATGAATTGGTTTATATACTTCTTTGAGTTGAGATACTTCATCGTAATGCTCTATGAACTCCAAAATTAATAAATATAAAACAAAAATATTTTAGAAATTCAAGAAATTATACAAAAATAATATTATAACTGAATTATAAAAATTATCAAAATTACAATCGTATTTCTAAAAACGAGAAAGTGCACAAAAGATTCAAATGATTTAGCCAAAATGGATAGAAGAATTATGAAAATAACATGTGTAATACCTTATATGTGAATCGAAATAGGAGCAGTAAAGTCAAACCACAAATAAAAAACAAAACAAGGAATATTGAGAAAAAAATCAATAAGTATGCTTAATCAAATGAGAATAAAGGAAAGAATAATATGCAAGAATAGAGAATCAAGACAAGTATAAATAAACATAAATTTAAATGTGGAGGATGAGTACATTTCTATAATAGCGTTTATTTCCCATGGTTTTTATTATTACTTAAAAACTAAGCATTGAAAAATTGATTGAGGACTCCTCTATGTCTCCCATAGTCAAAGGCAATCAAAAGCCCTTACCTTCTGTTTGAATGAGGAATTTTATGGGAGCAATTCATTTTTTTTAGAGAATTTAAAATGTTGTGATGAAATATGTTTAGATAGGAAATTTAGAAAGAAATCGGAATTTTAGTAATTTATAAAAGTAGGTTTAATTACTATTTTGGTTTTTATAGTTGTAATTTTTTTTATTCTTTTGTTTCTCGTTATTTAAAGTTACTTAACGTAGTATGAGATGAACTTAAATTACATGAGTCATATTATATTTGAGATGCATTTTAGGTTTTTGCCCAAGGATTGTGTTTATGAAAGAATTCTTTACTATGAATTTAATTAGGATATAATAATATGATGAGTATTTTTTTATACTTTTAAATAAATTATTGTTGTTGTAATATTAAAAAAATATTAACTTTATAATAATTGTTTTTTTATATATAATAATAATTACTTTAAAAATATCAAAAGTAAATTTTAATTAATTTGACAATATAAAAATCTTTATAATAACCATGTGTCAAAATAAATCTCATTTATCATTTACGTTTTCTATTTTTCTAATATACTATGGATCGTTGCAGGCCCATTTTCTATCTCAAAACTTCATGTGATTTGGATCCTCAATAATTCACGCTATACTGTCGAAACATTCTTGATGGTCTCTTATACTCAAGGTATCATTTCATAATGATATGGAAGCATTTTCTGTGTGCTACTATCAAACTTGCATGGATACATATCACTCATAAGTTGCTGCAGCAATTAATGTCAATTATTATTACTATTAATTATTTTTTTGTCTTTTCCTAGAATATTTTTCTACTTTTTGTGAAACTAACCCCTCAGGTGTCCTTAGCATTTGGGGTACCCTCTGTGAGTGCTCAATCAATAATTTAGTTTTTCAGGACTTGCATTTGATCAACGAAAGTGAATTCCCTTGACCCAGCTGGACGCTGGTAATATCAATTATTAACATTGATGGTCATATTTTTTTAGGATTGCTTGCATTATTCCTGGAAAATTAAGTAAATGGCCTTTTTTTTTAAGCAAATGCTAACCCAATAAGAGTTAGGTAAGGAACAAAGGAAATGCAATTTTTTATATATATATTATATTTATTCTTCAAACAGTGTCGTTGCCCATTTTTATGGTATCAGCTTGTAACTAATAAAGTTGTTAGAATGAGTTAGGATTTAAGCGGACCGTAGACGTTGTTAGTTGAAGTCTTATTAACTACCTTTCGATACACACTTGAATATAATAGTACCTTTTCCATCAATGCGTTGATTTTGATTGAACAATATTAAGATTGACATGAACTCTGCTTGCACTATTAAATATAACCAAAGTTTCTTTCCAATTTCACTACCCACTACTCGTAGGAAACAGTTATCACTTATTAGGTTTCCTTGTCTGTCCTCAACAGAAAAATGAAATGCGGTTGAAAATGACATTCTACCTTGTTTGTTTCTATTGGTATCATTATTATTATTGTTACTTACTGAGGTGTGATTTTTTTATTATTATTATATTAGAACAACAGGGAATGAGGCATAAAGGGGATAGGTGATTTTTTCAAACCCAGCTATTAGACATCAACTAAGAGTTATATTGATTAACAGCAGTGGAACATAGTTATTTGCAGAATTATGATGAGCCTTTCTCCCAAAAAATTGTTATTCGTCATCTTTAGGCAGAACCATTAATCATGTGTTTGTTGATAGTTACACTGAGTAGTGACATAGTTAAAATAATATATATGAGCAGAATAATTTCCACTTTATAAGATAGTTTCTGCCTAAGTTTGATGGATGAAATCTAAAATTTTAACATGAGATCAAAATTTATTTTAATAGTTGGATCAATTGGTCAATTATTGTCGGAATGTTATTGAATTATCCGTAGACACGTCTAGTTTTTATAAATTTTAAGGTTGAGATGTTCAATTCTCGATACAAAAGATGTATGCTGAAAATCTCATATTTAGTATGACCAAAATATTGTTATATAATTGAAGAACAATTCCCTTCTCGCAAGCTTAATTTTTAGAGTTGAATTATATTCACTTTCATCTCTCTCTCTCTCTCTTTTTTTTTTTTTTTTTTCTCTATCTCTACATTTTCATCATATCCCTTATCACATATATCACTTCTCTCTATTCCTCTCCTCCTTCCACTCCAATTCACCCCAAATGGGATCGATGATTATCAATAATTTTCTTATACTAAACCTAAAATTTTAAGAGTTATAATTGTGTTTAATAAGAGAAAACTTTTCTGAGGGCAGTAAATTGTAGAATTTAATGGTTCCTATTTCTTAATGCCTCATCCCAACAAAATTTGTCTTTTCATATGAATAAACCCATAAAAATTCACAAGCTTGTAAACATCAGATTTATATTCTCAAGTAACATTGTAACTACATCATTGATGTGGAGTTCAATACATCAAATAAAACAAAGTGTCATAGTTAACAGTGGATTGCTAACAAAAATGCTACTTTATAAATTTATCAAGCTACTGATCCTCTGGAATACTGTCTAAAGATGGCTTCCAAGAATTCACTCCCTCATCATCAAATTCACCAACATCTGAAACTCTTCCTCCTCTCAACTTCACAGCATGTAATAATTGCTCCAATGAAGTGTGTTCATCCTTGAACCTCAACATCCTTTTCAACTCTTCTTGAGTCATCACCACTCTAATCCTCACACTTCTAGAATTGCCATCACTTCCTCTCTCACCTTCATAAGCACTATCATAATTTTGCGTCTTGAACCTCACCTTCTTCTTGATGCTTTGTTCCATCCTTGGTGTTTCTTCCATCTTGGACAATGAAAGTGCCTTTACCTTATCAACCTTGGCATCAATTACTAGGGCATCATCATAGTTCTCATGATTTTGTGATGATATTTTGTTGTTCCTCAAACAGTTTCCCATGTCAACAATATTGAAAAATTGTAGCATTTAACTTAACAAGAACAAGACATGTGTGAGAGAGCCTATCAAAATTGAGCTATAAATAGAGAGTGGGGGAAGAGAAAAGCACATGGGGGTATCCGGTTGTTGCGCCGGGTAGAGGAGATAAAGAAAGTGGGGGATTCTCTTGCTTGTTATTTATCACCATCAATTATTATGCATGCTTTTTCCTTTTGTTTCATACTATATGAAATGAATATTTTACTAGTGGAGACGCGTCTGTTACCTTAAGCTTAACTCATGTTTCCTGAATAAAAAAAGTTGGATTCATTGAGTTGCAAATGAAGATATTTTATTTGAGATTTGAGAAGTTACCAAAGAAAATTTTGTTGGTTTTAAATTAAAAAGGAAAGAGTCGGTTTAAACTTTCAATAATTGTATGTAGATGGTGATTTTTATTGATAAATTTGATGAATTGTAACTAATACCTCAATTATTTGTGTTAAATCTTGTTTTTTTAATAACAATAGGTTAATTTAAACGTTTTAAAAATATATAAGTCTTATAATAAATTGTTATGTATATAATTATATATAGCTTTATCATATTTTTATAATAATTATTTTAAATTTTTTTTAGAATAATTTTAATCGATTAATAGTTTATTAATAATACATGAAAATTAGTGTCTAATAGTAGTTCTGCTACTAATAGTAATTGAATCTTTCTTTTTAGGAAAGTAACGTTTGAACTTTTAATACGTCGTTTTCCCAATATAACAGAACATAGGATTAGGCCAATTATATTTAGTCCTGCAAAGTTCCAATTAAAGTGTTAATAAGGTCGACCTTGATGCCCCCAAATCACTGCTCAAAAAGCGCTAATCTTGGTTCTTCTCAAGTGGTATTGCAAAATCTTTTTTAGTTACTTTTAATTTTTTTAAAATTATTTCCCCCTAAAATATAAGATCAGAATATTTAGAGTACATTCTTTTTAGTTATTTTCCTTAAACTTAAAGATATTTTTATTAATTTATACATGATCGACTCCACATTAGAAAAATGATTTTATAAAATTGATTATGGTGATAATTGATTTTTAATGAAAATGATTTTATAAGATAAATATTAAACTCATGATATTTTATTTAAAGATAAGACAATATATCATTAAGATACTTGTTTTGATTAATTAATTTTATAAGCATTATTTTATATATATCGTTAGTTAAGAATTATTATTATTTTTTCAAATTATAAAACTTTATAAATTTAATAAATACTTAATATATAACTTTTTAAATTTTACTTGATATCATTTTATATATTTTTATTTTAAATAATTTACATATTATAATTTTAATTTTAGCAATTTATAATTGAAGTTCATAAATTAAAATATAAATTATTTACATAAATTATTTTGTAAATTAATTTAACATACATATTATTTTTACTCTAATTATATAAATCAATAAAAATATATGTAAATTATACAAATTACTTAAATTTATTTTAATATTAAATTATTTTGATTCTAATTTTATAAATTAAAAAATTTAATAATTGATTTTTTAGAAAACTCACAAGTTAGTATTTTCGTTTTAACTATAAAAATTTATTTATTAAATAAGTTCTTTTAATATCAATTATATAAATCAAGAAAATTACATAAATTAATATATAAATTATTTTATGTAATTTATAAAAACTATGTATATTTATTTATATATAAATAATATTTTTTTTAATTTTAATTATAAAAAATAATATTTTTATTTTTTATATGATTTAAATATTATTTTAAATTTACATAATTTGTATAAATTACATAAAATATATTTTTAAATAATATGTATATTAGTTTATGTAATTTTTTTTAAAATTATAATAAAATAAGAACGAATTTTATATATAATAATTTATTAATTTATATTAAAATAAATTTTTATAATAAAAAATATATAAATTTAAATATTAAATATTTTATTTTAATTTATAAATTTTTATAATTTTAAAAAACTAATAACTCTTTAGTAATGATACATGTAAAATGATATTTATAAAATTAACTAAACAAAGTCATTGTGATATATTGCTTTATTTTTAAATAAGGAAGAATCAAACTTTTTTATTCATAAAAATAGGGAACTTAATATCTTGATTTAGAAATTAGGGACTAATAAAGATGAGTTTTAATATCTATGCATATTTTTTTATTATAATTAGTTCTACCCCCACACACACAGATATATATATATATATATATATATATATATATATATATATTAAAAATTAAATAAACAATTAAAATTAAGACAATATATGTATAAATACTAATTTTTGAAATAAAACCACATCCCTATAAAATATTAAAATTGGATAAAATATATAAGAAAATATGATTTATCACACTATTAAGGGTACGAACTGTGAAGGTAAATTAGATAAAATGTATTCAAAATTAAATAAATATAACAAGACTTTAACTATATTTTTTATTTTGACATATTTAATTATATTTTTAAATCAATAAATAAATAATATTCATATGCATGAGGATGTTGGTGTGAGGGTAAATAAGTCAAAATCCAACTAAAATTGATTTTGATAGAAATAAAAGTTACTCATTCTTGCTTCAATTATATCATGTTTTTTTTTTCTTTTTTCATTAAAATTGATTCTATCATGATTTTAAAGATTTTAAAGACAATCAAAACATGTAAAATTTGGTCAAAATCAAAGTTGATCCACCTCACATGATTGATCATGATTTTGAAGACTATTCAAACACACATAAAAGGGATGGCCAAATTTACTATTTTTCAAATTTCTCATGATGTATAAAATAAATTCTGATAATAGTTTTAAAATCATTTTATTTATAGTTAACACGGTGGTAGAAAGAGAGAGAATGAAAAACAATATATCTTGTTGAGTAATAACACTGATGGGAACACCACACATCAACGTTAAATATCAATATGATACTTTTCTTTTGTTTGAAAAATATCAATATGATAGCTTGCACTTTAATTCTGGTGTCCCCCACACTAAAGTTGGGGGCCGATATGTTGCACCCAATTAAAAATTGTCAACCATGTTTTCAATTCCAGTCCATAACAATTGCATTTCAATTAATATTCCACCAAGCACAGTAAATTAACGAACATAAAAAATGAAGCAAAACTATTGTTTTAGATATTAATTGTATAGCAATTACCGATCCTTTTTAATAATCAATTATATTCTTTTCAATACCATACTGTACTTATATTTTAATCCACCTTCAGCTGACTTTACAACGAGGAGTACCTTATTGGCTTATTCTTTTATGCAAATTCAAACCTCATTATTTTGGAACGAATTTAGACCCTCCAAGTTAAAATAAATGCACAGATGTCGAATTAGTGCATTAATTAAAATAATTCGATCTAGCGTACGTAAAGAAAAACAAAACTAGTCTAACCCTTGAAACGTAAGTTTCATTCTAACCTAAGCAAATTGAGAAGGAAATTCATCTATGGTGGTTAGCTACAATGAATGTGGGCACGATTTAAGAGTCAAAACAAATTTACGTTCCCTGGATAAGGCAATGAAATCTCACGTGAAAGCGAAGGATAGTGAAGCTAGGTTATATAGCACAAGACATCTTCAGCCTCGGGACACCATTTATTTTCCAATCACTGTATTTGGCCCCATTTAGTATTAGAGTTGTTGATCTGTTTAAGGGTCTTACGTGTAGAAATAGTAGCAAATGCCAGCAAGATGGGGCATCTCTTCACATGGGATAACTACCTGCTCATATGCTTGTGTTAAACTTTCATATATAGTTATTCACACGAATTGTTGGACCCTTGTATCTCGATCTATAGTAATTGGGAGACAAGTACTATGCTTCCAAATTGAGATTGTTTCATCTTTGGCGAGTGTGAAGTTTTAGTTTATTAGGAGCTTCTCGGCAAGTTCTCTCAGAACGTGAATTATGGGCTTCCCATTCAGACGAAACATTTTGACCCTGAAATTTGTAGATAAGGTATATGTGAGTGATCTAATAACAATATGATAGTGGGAGGCTCCATGGGTCTAACAAATTTTGTTAAGATATTTTAATATTATCTTAGAATGACTTATGAGTTTAACTCAATTATATAAAACTAACTTGTAAGGTGATAATGATCTCCTTATACCTAGACATTTTGAAATATTTGTGAAAATGAACATTTGTGAATGATTCGATAACAATTTAATAGTATATGATTCAATAGATCTAATAAATATTTTAATGTATATGTATATAATATTATATGTCTAAATTCTATAAAATTAATTTATTAGGTGAAGATTATCTCAGTTATATATTTTAATTTAATCATATTAATAATTGACACAGAATCTCCAACAATTCGGATCTTAGTAAAGATGGAAAACTAATTTGGGCAGATTTTGCATGCCAACACCTATAAAAAGTTATTCAAGTTGTAATTTTAACACTTGATATCATTAATTTTGTTTTTAAAATAATAATGTTATTTTATTAACTTGTAAAAAAAGATATTTAAAGTATAAGGTTCGAGTATATATATATATATATTGTGGTTAAATGTGAACACAAAGAATACTTTAGTACTGCATCGTCCCATTTTATGCATGCATGCCAAAGCCAATAACAGTTCTCGCATATGCCATGAATGGCGCTAATTAATAATCCTTAATGAAATGGGAGAATGAAGGTTGATGGAATTAAATGATTAATGGGTCCATCTATAGTGCTTTTCATTGTTTTCATAAAGGTCACAAATAGTGCAATTTGAAGTCTTATCCAGTGCTCGTAATGATTGCGAATATAACTAAGCCAACTCACATCTCATGTCTTAACATTATTATATTTCTTTAAAAAAATTATACAATATATTAATTTCAGTTTTTTTACTACAAATTCACATATAATGCATTGAATTTTTATTTTTTAAAATAATAACAATATACAACATATAAATTAATTAATTATTTATTTAAAAAAAATTCCTTCATAAACTTTATTTAATATATTTTAAATTAAAAATAAAACACTCTTATTTTCATAAATAAGTAATACATACATCAATGTAAATTTTTATATACTTAATTATAATTGACATTTTTAAGTAAAATTTTATTTTTTATTTATATTATTTTTATTCAAAAATTCAAACTCAAAAGTTTGTATAAAAAATTATTGTCATGATAGTTGATAATCACGAATATAAACACTTGTAATGCATGTTTTTCAAAATCTATTTTTATATTAAAAAAAGCCTAAATGGAAATATTGCGAATACAATTGATAATGTATTATAATATAAAATACACTATTTAATCAATTATTTATGATTACTTGCATTGAATAGAAAGAGTAGTTAATTGGGGTTTGTGTTTGGTTTCTTGAATCGAACGGTGCGTGGTTGGTCTTACTATCATCGGACGGGTGAACTTGTTTGTGGATGCTGGGACAGCAGGTAACATGGGATTAACTAACCAAGCTACCTCTCCACATGGCATTGAGTCCATCACGTGCCTCTCACGTGATTATCCCTGATAATATGCCTGACAAGTTGCAATGCCATCTCTCTCTCTCTCTCTCTCATGTCTGAACTCAATTGTGAGTGAAAAGGGGTTTCTCGCATTTACTTCACTTTGCACTTCACTTCTCTCTCTCTCTCTTGGGTTGCATTGAAGCTTTTTGTTTGAGATTCTGAAGTGAGGAGCAACTTTCTTCTTAATGTTCACTTTGGGATTATTCATTGTGTTGGTTGGTGACAAGCTGCAACTATGAAGAGATTTCTCTCTCACAGTTTTCTCCTTCAAATTGCTGTCTCTCTTCTTCTTGTTCTTCTTCTGTGTATGTGTTGTTGCAGATATCTGCATGACCCTTGATTGCTAATTTAACTCAATTTGTCACTTAGCTTTTCAAGGTTGCATCTTGATGGTTTTTGGTCACTGAATTTCTGTTAGATATGATAGTGAATTTGCAATAAGCAATGGAATTGTGCTTGCATCTCAAGTAGAATAATGTGTATTGTTGATATTAATATGCTTTGAGTACAAACCATAATGAAAAAGGGCAAGCTCGATGCAATTTTATGAAGCAGTGTGCATTGTAGAATGCTAATGAGCTACCAGAAATAGTAGCGAAAGAACTGAGTATGTTGTTCAAGTTGACATGATGTATAACTTTTCTGCATGTACTTTATAAAATAATGCAGTGTGTTTGATATCTTAATGATGAATGAGTTTACTTATTTTGCGGCATTAGGCAATATAGGAGTATTTAAATTTCTTCTAGAAATATATTCTTGTAGAAATATAATTCCTGAAGCTGAAAGTTGCATGTAATGTACGCAGTTATGAACAAGTCTCAGGGCTCTCCAATCAGGTTCGCAAAATATTCGTTTTCTGTCACTACTAAGGTTGATGCGCTGCCTCCTGCTATCCCTCCAAGTAGTACACAGCCACAGCCCTTTATTCCCCTTCTAGCTCCTTCCCCATTGATACCTTTCACAAATAATTCGGTGCCTAAGTTATCAGGTATGGTTTACTTTTCCTTTTCAGTCATTCAGTGTGAGAGCATACATTGTCAATCTTTGTTTGCTAAATTCTTGTTTTCACAAATACTGCCCACCCTTTGTCACATTGTAGTTTTTGGTTGTTGAATTGAAATTATGGGGTTTTAGGTATAAAGGGAGGAAGAGAGAGGTAAGAGAGAATGAAGCACTAAATTGATATTAATTGAGATGTGAGATGTGTTACAATGTATTAATGAGATGTTTATAAAACCTAGACCACTAATCCTTGTTAATTTTAATCATAACCTTGATTATTAGGGAAATAAATCATGATAAGATAAGGAAATCATGATAAGAGAAAATAGGGACTAAGATATTTTCTTATATTCTAATGTATATTCTAACATTGGTGAATAGTTGGGGGGGGGGGGGGGGGGGAGGAAGCAGGGGCAGAGCCAAGATTTTAATCCTAGAGAGGCTAAACCAAAGTAGATTGAAATGTCATCAAATATTTAAGTCAAGAGAATTGAATTAGCATACAATTTAGGCATGAATAATGACGACTGCTGAAGGATGCAGTGTAATACTGGTGAGTTCAGTGATATGGTAAGGTGCAACAATATGGATTAACAATGAGTTTGTACCTGAAAACTGGTGCTATTTTTTCTGAGTAAAAGGTGAAGTACAAGGGCAATGAAGTGAAGATTCAGTAGCATTGGTGCTATATATGGGTTTGTGTAAGTACCATGGTGGCTTGGGGTAACTCTACAATTATTCCTAGCCTTATTATATGATACAAATACCACTAATACCACTATGAATGGGACTATAGATGGCATTTTGCAAGCAAACAGTGAAATCACTTTATTTTCTCTTGAAGATGCTATTGCATGTGCATCCTTAGTATAAGTTGAGATGACTTATAATTTCTTTTTACTTCCAGGTCATTGTTCATTGAATTTCTCAGCTGCTCAAGATATAATGACCACAACTGCTACTGATTGCTGGACTTCCTTTGCTCCATATTTGGCAAACGTTGTATGTTGTCCTCAATTTGATGCCATGCTGGTGACCCTCATAGGGCAGTCTAGCAAATACTCTGGGGTGCTAGCTTTGAACACAACTCATGCTCATCATTGCCTCTCTGATGTTCAAAAGGTCCTGGCCAGTCAAGGAGCAAATAGGGACCTAAAAAAAATATGTTCAGTCCACCCAACAAATCTCACTGAGGCCTCTTGTCCTGTTGTATTTGTTGATGAATTTGAGAGTATTGTAGACACTTCAAGACTTCTGACTGCTTGTAGAAAAATTGATCCTGTAAATGAGTGTTGCGATCAAGTTTGCCAAAATGCCATACATTATGCTGCTAGAAAAATTGCCTTGAATGATTTGTCTAATTCAGATGGAAATCATAGCTTGCCTTGGCCAACAACTAGGATCAATGATTGCAAGAATATTGTTCTTCGTTGGCTGGCTAATAAACTTGATCCATCCACTGCAAATAGTGTTTTTAGAGGACTCTCAAACTGCAACCTAAACAGAGGTGAGCAAGGAGAAAATAAAAGAGAAATACACTCTCCTTATATCATGTTTGATTATTACAATTTTGGCTAATTTATTGGAATATAAAGCATACGTCTGACAATGTTCAATGTTGTTATAATACTTCACTCAGTATGCCCATTGGTTTTACCAAATGTCACAAGTGTTGTGAAAGAATGCGGGAATCTCATAAATAACCAAACAGCTTGCTGCAAAGCCATCAAAAGTTATGTGTCCTATTTGCAAGAACAGAGTTTTGTAACCAATCTGCAAGCCTTGAAATGTGCTACATCACTTGGAAAGAAATTGCAGCAAGAAAATGTCTCCAAAAATGTTTATAATCTTTGTCGTATAAGCCTGAAGGACTTTTCTCTTCAAGGTTGGCATTGTCATATTTCTCTTGCTTAGGAAATTGCTATTTTACCCTTTTTGGAAGTACTGATGCTCACACTTTTCCTGATATGTTGCTAATGGTCGATGGATTTTCCCTTGGATCAATCAGTTGGATTGCAAGGTACAAATTTTTTACTGATATATTGCTTTGCCAAGCTGCTTGAATAAAGAAATTTCTTGTGTTTTTCCTTGTTCTTCTCACTCGAAAAATGTGGTGCTTTCTTTTATTAAATTTAAATTTCACTCAAATGAATTTAATTTGGGCTTAAATGTTTAAGAAAATGTAAACTAACTTCATTTAGGCATCGCAATACAACTTATCAGTAATTTTAGCAGAGTCAACACTTCATTCTTGACAACACTTAGAGGCAACCAGGTGATCTCTTGTATAGTTATGAGATTCATTCATGGAGAAAATATATATTTATTACTTTAACTGAAAATTTTAAGTGATATGAAATTGTATATTTATGCACATTATACATCAGGTTCTTCCAGAGACTGCAGCTAATTTTCCTTGGTGTTGTAGTATCTAACATTAATCAATCATTTTGATTTCATCTAGAATCTGGCTGCCTTTTGCCCAGTTTGCCTTCAAATGCAGTATTTGATGGAACTTCAGGGATTGGATTCATTTGCGACCTTAATGACAACATTGTAGCTCCATGGCCCACAACATCATATTCGCTACCATCCTCATGCAATAGAAGTACGTATAAGCTCCCCACTATATCACAATTTCTCCCTCTACAACATTGGATTGTCCTTTGTAATATTTTTACCATGACCATATCTTCACTATGTACCATGTATAATTCATTTGTTTCTTCTATTCATTGAATTGCAGCTACAAAACTTCCATCTCTTCCTACAGCAACGTCTTCACAAAATGGTAAGAACCATACTACTGTACTACTACAAACTGGTTTTTCAGGTCTGATCTTCTCTTCATTTCAAAGCAATGGCAGTTGTAAAATATAGGGTCAGTTTGTTTTAAATTGATTTTCTCTCAAAATCATTTCTACACTTTACAAAATTGATTCTTACAACTCCAAAATCTTCCCAAGCAATCCAAGTACTTTCAAAACCCTTTTTCACAGATGAGAACGTGATTATGAAGTCCAACCAAACATGTACATAAAAGGTTCCTTCTCTCTTCTTTCATGTATGATCTATATAGTCATTAACGAGGCAGATATCTAATATAAGAGCTACAAAATCAGTTTGTATTTTCATTTAATGTGATGCACACATGTTTTCCTGCTATTCTTGAAGAAAAATGAAACACAGAAATAAGATAAAATGAACAGAATTATTTTAAATCTTCTTGAAGACTAGGAATTCAGTTTGCTTTTCAGCTATCTACTTTAGCCAAATCATTGCAGGACTTCTGTAAGGATAGATTGATGATTAGACAATTTAATTAAGTGCACTGGAAAACTGTTCAACTTGATCACACGAGGAGCTTACCTATGTTGGTTCTTCATCACATACAGTCACCCTTAGTTGGATACTATGCATTTTCATTGATGTGTGTCTACTTTGAATTTCCCTTGATTGCAGGTCTTTTCATTAATACCTTGGTTTTGCCTCTCCTCTTTACCTCTATACTACTTCCCAAGAGGCTTCTTTAACCTTGGAGTTCAGTGTTTAAGTTCTTTTGGCCACAGGGATTTTTCAGATAAGTTGGCTATTCTTTGAGGTTCCAAGAAAGGACCAAGTCCTTATTCTTATCCAATCATCCAATATGTTTATATTGTCACTAGTTAATGAGTGGAGGAATCCTACTTTGAGATAGTCTTTCTGGTAGATTCTTGATTGTATTCTAATATTTTACCATATCATTGTTTCAATATTCTTTGAAATTGTAATAAGTTTTTGTTTCCTTATAAAGAAATAGTATAAATACAAAAAGGATTATCTAAGTTCTTTGTGTATACTATACAATTTCGTTGTGGCTTATTTGTCCCTCTTCCACTACATAATGATATTACACGGGTTGGATGCTTATAATAATGAATTGGAATTTCTTTTCATGAGAGATGTACAAAACTCTTGTAGAGGGTCCAACAGCAACATTATGTCTACTTCTCTAATAAAATGATTTTGTCATACATTGGTGCTTCATGAGAGACTTCATTCCAAAATGTCTTTGCAGTTGTTTGGGCCATAGATTTTGTTTGTGTGGTGCTGCGGTTGTGGCGTTGGGCCCTTTCCACGCCCAACATGGCATTTACCTTCTGCACTTAACCACCTGCTTTCTACACTTTCCATTTTCACTGTGTGGACACAATTACTTAACTCTTCCTTAATCAAAAAGTTGTTCTAGAATGGGTATTCCGTAATACACTTGCTCCAATGGGCATTCTAGAACATGTTTTAGAATGGGTATTCTGGAACACCTATTCTAGGGGAAAAATCCAAAACAGTTTTGCAGGATGGGTATTCTGAAACATGTTTCGGGATTTACAAGTTTATTATGAAATATCCATTTTGTAATACACTTGTAAATCTGGATTGTGTTATGGGATACTTATTTCATAAGCAAAAAGCCAAGAAGTTTTGTATTACAAAATAGGTGTTTTGTAACACATTTTTGGAACACCGGAAGCCAACACCTGGAACCCACTCCGCAAAAGCCAAACATCCACCAAAATCCAACACCACAACAAACCAAAGCATTTTTAACCAACATACGACCATTACTTATCTTCGTCGGCGTCGCACCTAGAGGGTGATTGAGGTAAGGATGCCGAGGGAAGTGCATCGTGTGACTGACCAAAGTGGCACTTGTGTTACGAAATATCCATTCTGGAACAACATTTTGATTAAGGGAGTGTTGAGAGGTAATTGTGTCCACATAATGAAAATGGAAAGAGCAGAAAGTAGATGATGAAGTGCTAAAAGTAAATGCCAACAATGTGATTTGACAATCTTGTGTTTTCCATTTTTCTTCCGAAGTTCCCATTGTGTTTATAGACCTTGTAGCTTATAAGCAACGTATATTTAGTGACATCAGCTAGAAAGAACTTTGTTAATGGGTAATTTGTAAGTATTTTTTTTAAGTGTTTTGAGTATGAGGTTTCCTTAGATTTAAGTATCACATATAGTTTATTTTGGGTCTTACTATGATTTAAGTTTAAAAAAAGTTAGATTGATTTTGTGAGCATGGCATGAAATTTTTTAAATGGATAAATATGTTTCGTGTTTGAAAATGACATGGGTTGATATGATCCTTATACATCTTTGTTTCTGAATCTATCAATTCCATGACAAATTCGTGATAATTTAATTCTTGAATTACCTTTATCACAAATTTAATCAAGTACATTTAAGATGATTGATTTATCATAAAATTAATAAATAGGAGAATAAATTGTTTACTTACAAACTTTTCTGGACCAATTATCACTTTTAAGATAAAATTGTATATTTAGTCTATTTTCATTTAGTTAGAAAATTTCCTTATACTGTGCTTTTAAATGGGCAGACTTTAATATTCAGTAATATATGAAACTATGTGTACTCAAATTTGGTTAACAGAGTAGATTAACAGGCTTTAATATAATGACTTTTTGTTACTTTAAATTCTAACAGAATTGACTTCAAAATAATTTTAAAAAATATTGATTTACGTTTTGAAATGATATTTTAAAAATAAATTTAACTTTTAAATTTATTTAAATGATAAAATAAAATGATATGAAGCAATGAAGCATAGATATAGACATGTTTTGAAAAATAAAACTAAAATGTAATTTTGATTTTCTTATTTTAATCAATTTGTAATTTTGGTACTATTTATTATAAATTAAAACATACAGTTCCTCTGTATTTTTAAACAGAGGATTTTGATCTTATGTTAAATTTAATTGGTTAACCGTTAATTTTTTCTTTGACTGTTAAGTGTATTGTAGTTCTGTTTTGACATTAGTAGGCCATTTAATTTTAAAAATTAATACCAGAGCCTTGTGGGTATTCTGAACAGAACCCTAACGCCTAACCTTCTTCTTCCCCTCCTCTTCATCTTCCCGAGGTGACTTTTTTAACAAAAAAATGAGTTATTTCATAAAATTAATTACTAGGTGTTTTACAAAATTATTTACTGATTTTTGTATGAGTGAATTTTGTTAAGTGGGATAGGATGCATGGGTGTCATCCTGAGTGATATTTCATATTGTTTATTTTTTTTATTACTCATTAGGTCACTAGTTTTACCATTTTTATTTTTTTAGTCCCTATAATTTGAAAATGATTTTTTTAGTCTTTATAGTTTACATTTTAATTCTCTTTTAGTCCATGTAGTTTGAAACTATTTTTTTAGTCCTTATAATTTGCATTTTAATTTTCTTTTAGTCCTTATAATTTGAAAGTGATCTTTTTAGTCTTTATACTTTATATTTTAATTTCCTTTTAGTCATTACCATCAAAATATGAGTAATATTATCAATTACAATTAATTATAAAAATATTAGCAAGTAATTCGTAACTAATTTATCGCAAGATAATTTGTAGCTAATTATTTTTATATTTTTTTGTAGTAAGTACTAAAAGTTAATTAAAATATAAATTATAAGGACTAAAAAGATTCTTTCTCAAACTATAGGGACTGAAAGAGAATTAAAATACAAACGATAAGGATTAAAAAGAATACTTTTAAATTATAGGGACTAAAAGAGAATTAAAATGTAAACAGAGAATTAAAATACAAACGATAAGGATTAAAAGAATACTTTTAATCTAACCTTATTTTTTTGTCCTATATCAAGAGGTGTTACCCTAATATGTTTTATCACTATAAGCTATTTAATATCAAACATACCGACACTAAATACCCGTTTGATAACTAGAACATGTGTTTCATTTTTGCTTAATTTAGTGTCAATCAAGTTAATGTTATTGAATTTAAATATCTGACAATAATAAAACACAACATGTCAATCAAGATTGATACCTCATGTATCCAATGTGACAAAATTATCCATGAGATAAATAATTTTGTAAAACATTTGATAATTAATTTTGGGAAATATTTGGTAAAAAAGTCCCCATGAGGTTGATGTTCTTTTAAGCTTCAGCTTCCCCTAAACTCCATGCCCCCCTAAGCTTCATCTTGCTACAAACATCATATCTCTCAAACCCTCTAAAATTAATCCTAAATCTTCATATCTCTCAAACCCACACCATTGGCAGATATCGTCCAAATCCATCTCGACTTTGACATGTAGAGGATTCGGTTGCTGAAATCCACACGGTCGGAGTTTGCCGCCGTCTTTGTGGTCAGCGGGGAAAATCGTCATGACAGTGCGGAATCCTCGACATTCGTGCAGGTTAGATTGTTCGACTATTCATGTTGTTACCGTGCGATTCAATTAGTTATTTTCTTCTTTGTTGATTTTGGATTTGGTGTTAGGATTGATTGTTAATTTAGGTTTTAATTTTGCTTAATTTGAGTCCCCAAGGTATTCTCAATTGGGCTGAAAAAATACAGTTGTTCCAAATTGTTATAGTCAGATGAAGCTCTCCCAAAATTACAATTGCGGCACATGATAACATATCAATTTGTGCAGAATAATTGTATTGGGTAAGAATTGTTTTTGGTGCTTAAGCATGTTGTCGGGGGTGAATTACAATTGTTGGGATTCAATGCATAGTGGGACTGGGGGTTGGTTTGTTTGCTGTGTGTATTGTTTACAGAATTGTATAGTTGTGCCTTCAAACAAATGCCTATGTGGAGTTTGCTCCTTGTCTTGGATTTTACGAGGCTGGGAGCCTTTTTACTGCTCCAACAAATTATTATTATGTAAATCAATTGGATGGAAATGAACAATTTATCCTTGTTTTTTTAATTAAATATTTGTAGAATTTAATAATATATTCATTAATATATAAATTTAAAAAGAAACAAAAACTAGAGTGTCTAACAACATCTTTAATAAAAATTTGTTAAGTAATTTGTTAAGTTATTTTTTTTTTCTCACAATGTCATGTTATTATACGAAATTCATACATAATTTTATTATAATGTAAGAAACTTTAAAAAACTCATATTTTTTATTTTTATTTAATTATGGTGTTGTTATATATCGAATAAATATTATTTTTATTGTTAAGAAATAATTTCTTGCAAAAGATATAAATCTCATTTACTCTCACATAGATTTGTTCTAATAGAGAAGAAAAAGAAACTATTTCTTCGTTTAAGAAACACTTCAAAAAATCTCATTGAAGATATCTTAATTCACCCACTAATAGTCAAAAATAGAAAGTTAATGGTTAATCAATTAAATTTAACAAAGGGATCAAAATCCTCTATTTTGAAAAACAAAGGGACTAAATGTCTCAAATTTATAATAGAGAGATAAAAATTGAAGATTAAATAAAATAGAGAGAATAAAGTTATATTTTAGTAAAACAAAAAATGTCTCAAATGCAATCATTTTTACTCATTGAAACAAATTGTTATTTTTTCTTAAATTTAATTATACTCGCTTTAGAATTTTTTTTGGACCCCAAAAATTAACCAAACACCTTGGGTTATTGCGCAATCTTATTTTTGATGTCACAAACGTGATTTTGGCACAAAACAAACAGAAATGAAACAAGTTATTCCCTCTATCTCATTATAATTGTTGTCTAAGATTATTTTACACAAATCAAAATAATAATAATAAATAAATAAAAAGAATAATAATTTTATAAGATTAATCTTATCATCATTAATTTATTTTTAGTTTTTGTAATCATATCATTAATTAACATTACAAGGATATAAGCAAAAAAAATAAATAATGTTACATCGAAAAATTAAAATAATAATTATTTTAAGATATTTTTTTTACACGACAATTATTAGGGAAGAAAATGAGTATTATTATTGTATATATTCACATGATGGATTTAAAGAGATATTTGTTTGAAGGTATAATATTGTAGTCTAGTGTTTGAAACACATAATATTTGTATCCTTATAAGTTATTTAAAAAATCGGTAGATATTCTATATTAATAATATAGTTAAAAAAAATACTGTATCCTTAGGAATCATATTCCTAAGAATATTGTGTCCAAAATTTTTATTTTCATGATCATTTTTAGCTGACATTTAATAGTTTTGTTAATTGTATAATTGAAAAATTGAAAAAATAGAAGTGGAAGAATGGAGTAGTCATAGATAGTTATGATAAAAAATAACTTTCAATCTCATAAAATATAATATACTCACCTTTCACCGTGAGAATAAGAAACAAGGAAGATATGAACATTTTATATTCTTAGTAATTAACAGTTCTTAAAAATATTTATTCAAAAATTGTATAAAATATAGAAATATGATATTTTCAAGTTCACTTTGCTTATCCTATTTAATATCTTAAAGCAAACAAAATTTAAATATTATTTCACGGCTTGTGTAACTAATGTAAGGTACATGACTCACCTCAGTCACAACTTGTGAAAATTCTCAAAATGCCTTGCACTTGCGTACTTACCATGACATTTCCGTCCTTTCATTTAAATTTATTTATGTTTATGTAGAAATTGTATTACAATTTGGTTTCTATAGCAGAAATATACCCATTTTTGGTTTATGTGGTCTCGTGAGGCAAACTAGTCGTCATTGATTTCGTCATAAGAACAATTATATGAGCGGGCTTGTCCCTGCCAATGAGTTAGTGACATATGTGGTGGTATATATGATGCCATTAATAACACTGAAGGTTCTATACTTATCAAAATCTGAGAGCAACCTATTGAAAGCAAAACAGGAATTGTTCACTTTCTGCGACAAGCTAAATTAAAACCATGTTATATTAACTTTGAATTATACCCGACCATAGGAAAAATGCCAACCTCAGACCTAGTTTGATTTTGGTTGTACTTTAAATTGTATGCATATAAATTATAGAGGACTTAGACCTGCATATTGGAGACGTGTTAATGTTAAATTCGTAGTCCGAAAAATGCGAATAGAAACAGAGAACGATATTCCATGAACAGCTAGATACAAACTTTGAATTTGATCGAATGAACATAAATTAAGACAGAACACGACAAGACACTTGATTTTGTTAGGAATTTTATAATTCTTAATTAATTAATATATGTTACATATTATATTATAATATTTAAGTGAACTCATTAGATTGTCAGAAAAATTAATATGGACTTAATGAGTAGAAATCAGTTTGACCTATTAGGGGATAATGAGAACCTTAATAGGTTTAAAACATAAGGCATGATTATGGTTCCCAGTACATAAAATCAATAAACGGTTTCTCCTTTTCCCATCTGAAGAGAAAACGAAGGTCTCATAAGGAAGAAGGTGATTTGGTTAAGGAAGGTCATTAAACCAATTGTTCGTGACCATTGTCAGATTCCGCTGCGTGTTGATCAAGCTCTCTATGGATTCAAGTATTCCTTAAAACTTAAAACTTAAAACCTCTTGATAATCTGGCGTAATATGTTTTGATGTTCATTTGGTATTTTATAAGATTTATTGAAAATTTTCAACAAGTGGTATCAGAGCCACCATTACTGTTAGATAATTGGGATTTAAAGCTCTGTTTGATATGTATTATATCTGGATCATTTTAGTTATATGAACCCTAATTTTATTTTAGGGAGAAACTATTTTGATCAATAAAATTGTAAAACCCTTAAATTTATGTGTTATGGTCATAAAGTTTTTCTCCTCTTTAGAATCAATAAAAGGCCTCTGCATTTGATTTATGGGGTTGTACAATTTTATTTTTATTTTTTTGTTTGTGTCGCATTTGCTGACATATTATTCTATTTGGGATAAAGATTCTACGTATCTGATGTTGACATTTAATAAGTGGCACAATTTCATAAATATATATATTTTTGTTTATATGAATCAGTGATAAGACAATGGTCTTTTGTCTTATATGAATAATTTATTATTTTTTGGCCAACTATTTTTTTTATGAAACAATGATAAACTGATAATTTATGATATTCATGTGGTTAATATAAATTTGTGATGGTGTCGTGGTATGTTTGTTTCGGGTGTGTAATTAGTTTACCATGATGTTGTTTTTCAAACATTTACTGTTATCACAATTGGGTACAAATTTAACCATTACAGATCCTATCCATGTAATTGCGTGTCCAATAATTTTAATTAAATTGATTGAACCATTATGTTGTCAAAGTAATCGCTATTGTGTAAATTAATTTAATTAAATTGCATGGATGTTAGTATGAAATTATTTATGCGAATTGTGATCGGCCCAAAGGAAGACACAATTTGGCCAAATAATAACATACCTGCGATGATAAATATGTGACAATTATAATTTTTTTTGTGAATAATAGTCGGCATCAAGAAAGACTATTATTTGACAAAACTAATTGTCAATATTTGATCATTGCGTTGAGATTATCAATTACAAATTAATTTCTCTGTCCAAAGACTAGAATTAATGTTGTGTTGGGTATCTTGTGATGGATCTGTTATGGGAAATATTTGCATGTCTTGTTATATATATACTTTATATGACTTGCTTAATTATTTGTGCACATGTTATTATTTTTTGTTCTCTCTTTAGTTAATATTATCAGTGCTGCAAATGCTGCCCAAGTGAATTCTATCCCAATGTTGAATGGGACAAATTTTAAGGTTTGAAAGGAAGTTGTAGAAATTGTTCTTGGCTGTATGGATTTGAACTTGGCATTGTGGACGAAATGACCCATTTTCACTCCAGAAACCTCTAATGAGGTAAAAATTGAGAAGTGGGATTGGTCCAACCGAATGTGCCTTATGATCATGAAGCGCTCTATTCCAGAGACGTTTCGGGACTCTATTTCTGAGGGTCAAAGTGCAAAGAAATTCCTTGAGGAAATTGAGCAATACTTTGCCAAAAATGAAAAGGCGGAGATGAGTAACCTTTTGGCTAAACTCATCTCCATGAAGTATAAAGGCAAAGGAAACATAAGGGAGTACATTATGGAGATGTCCAATCTCGCATCAAAACTCAAGTCACTTAAGTTAGAGCTTGGTGAAGACCTGCTCGTGCACTTAGTTTTGATCTCGCTTCCTGCACACTTTGGGCAATTCAAAGTGAGCTATAACACTCAGAAGGACAAATGGTTCCTCAATGAGCTTATATCTCACTGTGTGCAAGAGAAGGAGAGGCTGCAGAGAGATAGGACTGAAAGTGCTCACTTGACTTCGACCTCTTAGAGTAAGAAAAGGAAGAAGACTAAGGGTGCTGGGGAAGGGACTTTTCAGCAAAAGAAACAAAATAAGGATGAAGAATTTGCCTGTTACTTCTCCAAGAAGTCGGGACACATGAAGAAAGAGTGTCCCAAATATGCTGCATGGCGTGTGAAGAAAGGTAAATTTCTTACTCTAGTTTGTTCAGAAGTTAATTTGGCTTTTGAACCTAAAGATACTTGGTGGGTAGATTCTGGTGCTACTACTCACATAAGTATGACTATGCAGGGTTGTCTGTAGAGTCGACTACCAAGTGATGATGAAAGATTCATCTTTGTGGGTGATGGCAAGAAGGTTGCAGTGGAAGCTATTGGAACTTTTGGATTACAATTAAAAACTGGATTTTATTTGGATTTATTTGAGACTTTTGTTGTATCGTCTTTTAGATGGAATTTGATTTCTATTTCTAGTTTGGATAAATTTGGATTTTCTTGTTCATATGGAAATAATAAAGTTAGTCTCTACCAAAATTCAAATATGGTTGGTTTTTGTTCTTTAATTGATAATCTTTACATGCTTGATGTTGTTAGTTCCTATAATGAAATACTGCAAATAAGTTCACATGGTACAAAACAAAAATTGAATGAAAATTCCACCACCTTATGGCATAAGCGTTTAGGCCATATCTCTAAACAAAGAATTCAGAGACTTGTGTTGGATGAAATTCTTGACCCTTTGGATTTATCAGACTTTGAGGTCTGTATTGAATGCATAAAGGGAAAACGAACAAGCATAAGGAAATTAGGTGCCGAAAGAGCTAAAGACGTCTTAGAACTAGTGCATACAGACATTTGTGGTCCTTTTCCTACAACTTCTTGGAATGGACAACAATATTTCATTATGTTCATAGATGACTACTCTAGATACGGTTACCTATATTTGATACATGAGAAATCCCAATCCCTAGACGTTTTTAAGGCTTTCAAGGCTGAGGTTGAACTTCAACTTGAAAAGAAGATTAAGACTGTCAAATCTGATCGTGGTGGTGAGTACTATGGCAGATATGATGGATCAGGCGAACAACGTCCAGGACCTTTTGTGCTTTTCCTCAAAGAGTGTGAAATTATTCTGCAATACACTATGCCGGGCAAACCCAACATGAATGGTGTAACAGAACGAAGAAATCAAACTCTTAAGGATATGGTGAGAAGTATGATTAGTCATTCCTCTTTACTAGAGTCACTTTGGAGAGAAGCCTTAATAGGGTGCCAAGTAAAGTAGTTAATAAAACCCTTTATGAACTTTGGACTGGTAAAAGGCCAAACATTAAACATTTTCACATTTGGGGTTGTCCTGCTGAGGCACGGCCTTATAGGCCATATAAAAAAAAGTCAGACTCAAGAACAATTAGCTGTTATTTTGTTGGCTATGTTGAACGCTCTCGGGGCTATAAATTTTACAATCCCACCTTAAGATCCTTTTTCGAGACGGGAAATGCGAGATTTCTTGAGGAAGTTGAGTTTGGGAAGGAAGAGAACATAAAGAATGTTGTCTTTGAGGAAGAACCTGTTATTTACGGTGATAAAGTCCTCGTACCTATTACTGTTTAAGACACAACTCCAGTAATAAAAGACAATGATCAAACTATTGACATTGTTCCAGAACAAGACAACAATGAGGTTCTCCCTCAAATACCTTTAGGGCAACCTCAACAATCTCAAGAAGGATTCAAAGGGTATTATTGAGAGATATAAGGCTCATCTAGTTGCTAAAGACTTTACTTAGAAGGGAGGCATTGACTATAAAGACAATCATTATTTGACCAGAATAATCATCATATAAGATTTCCATGTGAGCAATGGAGTGTCCAAAGACAACTTTTGTTTGACGGGACTTATCACCAATGTTTGATCAATGCGTTGAGAGTACCACTTGCAGTTAGTCTTTTTCAATCCAAAGATTGAGGATTAATGGTGCGTTAGATATCTTGTTTGGGTCTTGAAATTTACCATAAAGATTATTTGTGCATTACATGTTTATTGTTCTCTTCTTTAATTGTTGTTGTTACTACTATGGTTTAAATTAATCATATTATGTGAATCCCAAATTTGCATGTATAAAATTTAGAATTTGATTTTTTTTTTGTGGGAGTCCTAAGGTGATATATGAGTAATCTTGGTATGCAACACTAGAAAGTAGTAAAGTGCATTATGCATTAATTGAAGAGAATAAGGAACTACATGTTTTCATATCGAAAGTCTAGAAGTTTAGAGATAATTAGGTATTATGACTTTGATTATTTCAGAATATCTTGATAGCAATCACTTCATATAAGGATTCATATTTGACCATGTTGGTGGAGTTAATATTTTGTTATGAGACATCATACTAGAATTTATGATTGCTAAATTATTGTAACTGGCTTGTCTGTTGTCGCCAACATTAAGTAGCCATCAGATGTTTATTGAGACAATATCTTAGCAGTCTTGTTAAGGATTCAACTAAGTAAAAGTATCTTTTTTTGGTTGACATAAAGTATTTGGTTATTGAATAAAGAATTTAGAAAATACATATTTGCATAGAACATATAGGAACTCATTCCATGCTAGCTAATCCACTTACTAAAGGTATGACACTAAAGTTTTTTCACGATCACACTGCTCATATGAGTATAATTCCTGACAATACCTTAGTTTAGTGGGAGTCTTACTTATGTTCTATATCTTACGGTTTACAAATATTTGTTATTTGGATTTTCTGCAGAAATAAAGTTGATGTTTATCATTCTGTTCTAAGTTTGTTTTGTGTGCAATATTTGTATTGCATTTCGGATTGATAAGATCACATTGTATGTAATTTTCATGATAAGATCACATTGTATGTAATTTTCATGCCGCTTATCCATATTTAATCTATGTCATCAAGTATGAGTAACAGTGGTGATCATTATGGTTTAGTCACGCTAAATTGTGATGAAAACTGCAATGGTTTCCTGTTGTTATATGAGATGAATCAGATTGTAGAAAAGGAGTCTAAAAGTAAATAATATACAGTTGCGCGCCTAAAAAATTTTGTGATATAAATGTCTAAGGTTAATATGAAGTCTAAGTGAGAGATTGTTAGGAATTTTATAATTCCTAATTAATTAATATGGGCTACATATTATATTATAACATTTATATTAATTATTTACATTTAAATGAGTTCAACATAAAGTGATCTATTTAAGTGAGCCCATTAGACTGTCAGAAAAATTGATATGAACTTAATGAGCGAAAACCAGTTTGATCCATTAGGTGATAATGAGAACCCTAATAGGTTTAAAACATAAGACACAGTTATGGTCTCCAATACACAAAATCAATAAACAGTTTCTCCTCTCCCCATTTGAAGAGAAAACGAAAGTCCCATAAGGAAGAAAATGATTTGGTTGAGGAAGGTCATTAAATCAATTGTTCGTGACCACTGTCAGACTGCGTGTTGATCAAGCTCTCTATGAATCCAGATATTCTTTAAAACTTAAAACCTCTTGATAATCTGACGTAATATGTTTTAGTACTCATTTGGTATTTTATAAGATTTATTGAAAATTCCCAACAGATGTTACTGTAATATCGATGGCTGAAAATTTGTAAGCTAACCACCACTTCTATTAAACTTAAATAATTTGTTAAAGTAAATTAAGGTTCGAAAATTTCAATATGAATTTAACTGTCTGGCTTTTAATTACCGCTTGAATTAATAAAGAAAACTTTCAATGCATATAACCACATACTGGTTCTCACATGCATTCTTCTATTGATTTGATGCTAGAAGAGATTCTAGAACTCAATTCTTATTTTGTATTTGTTTGTTTTCGTGGGTTTAAACTAAAGCGAATAAGGGGTGTTACTTGTTAACCATGTAGGCCATTTGAAATACTACTAATTGAAAAACTTGAGCACAGACCATGATTGATCCATGATGGGGTCTAAATTCTTTTCTTTCCAAACATTAGACTCACGTTTCTTGAAAATGCAACATGCATGTTTTTAATAGCAGTAGCATCGAGTGAGAAACTTTTAAGTTGTAACTAACTTTCTACTTTACGTATGCTAATGAATATTTTACACGTATAAAACTATACATGTTTATACTATACGTGCACTGTTAACACAATTTTATACACATGTATTAGTTAAAGTTCCCACCAGATAATTTCTATGGATCATAATGACCAGCCTCAGCGACCTTGTACACGCTGCCGTGCATCTCTATCTGCCCAAATTCAGGACATTTTTGGATCATGAGATTAATTACTTTGATCAACTTAAACGAGATTATTTTAAATTGATATTTTAATCAGTAGTTTTAAATTTGAGTTCTAATAATTGTAATGACATTAAATATATATATTTTTTAAAAAAATTATTGTTCATAATCATTTTATTTTGATTAGAAAATATTTGTAGTTTATACTAAAAAAAATTACTCAATGTATTGCGATTTATTTGAAAGTTAACCTTTCTTACCTGATGTTTATATACACAAACAAAAGGATTAAACCTCTAATTACATGTTATTATTTTTTATACATATGACACCATATTAGCCCATCTCTTATTATTCTCTCTCTCTCTATATAAATCTAATCAAAAGCTGTTAAAATTTACTAGACATGGTTTGATACAGGTTACATATCACTAAATAATATTAATGAGAATGACTATTTAAAAAAAAATTATAACCAAGACAAGAAACAAAAACAAATGAAATGAAAGAATTAAAAACGTATTTAAGAGTGGACAATATATAATCCCATCCAATCCTTTTGTAGTTGAGCCTCAAAACCTCCTCTGCTGCAGAGGGAAAAAAGGCTTAGTCCACAACATTTTCCAAACATAAACAAGTTAGTTCCCAAATGGATTCTACATCAGTTCACAAGGACATTGATGAACCTTTGCTGGTCTCAAACGAACCTTCACCCGAGCCACCTTCTTGTACTCAATCATTCAGCTCAAAGCATGGATCAGATGGTGAACTTGAGCGAATACTCTCAAACACTAGCGTCCCTTTCGCGAAGCGTCTTGGACCGGCAACATGGGTGGAGTTGAAGCTCTTGTTTCACCTTGCTGCTCCTGCTGTTATCGTCTACCTTATCAACTATGTCATGTCCATGTCCACACAAATCTTTTCAGGCCACCTCGGTAACCTTGAACTTGCTGCTGCTTCTCTTGGAAACACCGGCATCCAAGTCTTCGCTTATGGCCTCATGGTACAGTACTACTCACCCTGTTTCTCTCCATCTCATTGCTGCTAAATTATGTTCACAAGTTTTAAAATTATGGTCGCAATCGCAATTTAATCGTGTTTCTTGATATTAAGTGAAATTATGAACCAACGTAACAGATGTGGCCACAATTGCAGTCTCAGACACTCCAAAAACCTTGACGTTGCATTTGAAATGACGTTTACAAACCGTTTTTTAAACATTATGTTCTTGAACTAATGTACCACTCATCATGCTATATTCTCAATTAGTCCAAATATTCTAAGATTTTAGAATGATCTTGCATAGAAATTGATTTCTTTAGATAGAGAATATAGTATATATGCACCGGTGTAAAAAGATTTTTAAGTTGCCATTTAACTACAAATTATCATTGATAAGTTTGTTAAATAGTCATTTCCAGGGTCAATTCACAAATATTTTAAACTCATTCATATATAAGTAGGGAAAGACAATTGGTGTTGGGGGTGTATGAATTCCAATAATTCAGTTATGATTTTCATATTTGGTGATGTTGTCGAACAGTTAGGAATGGGAAGTGCTGTTGAGACACTATGTGGACAAGCATACGGTGCCAAAAAATTCGACATGTTAGGCATATACCTGCAAAGATCAACGGTGCTTCTGACGCTAGCAGGCATTATTCTAACCATCATATACATCTTCTCCGAACCCATTCTAATCTTCCTAGGAGAATCCCCAAGAATCGCATCCGCAGCAGCACTTTTCGTCTACGGCCTAATCCCTCAAATCTTCGCTTACGCTGTAAACTTCCCCATTCAAAAATTCCTCCAAGCCCAGAGCATAGTGGCTCCAAGCGCATACATTTCAACAGCAACGTTGTTGGTCCATCTTGTGTTGAGTTATTTTGTTGTGTACGAGGTGGGGCTTGGTCTGTTGGGTGCGTCGCTGGTGTTGAGTGTTTCGTGGTGGATCATTGTGATTGCACAGTTTGTGTACATTGTCAAGAGTGAAAAGTGTAAGCACACTTGGAGAGGGTTCAGTTTTCAAGCGTTTTCGGGCTTGCCAGAGTTTTTTAAGCTGTCTGCTGCTTCGGCGGTGATGCTCTGCCTAGAGACCTGGTACTTCCAAATTTTGGTTCTGCTTGCAGGGTTGCTTCCTCACCCTGAGTTGGCTCTGGATTCTCTATCTATTTGGTAAGTTGTTTTTCTTCACATACACTATTTTCTAAACATGTCAGATTAATTATAAGGAAAATGAATTTTTTTTTTATTCATGACATTAGAATGGAATATCCATTAATATTTGATCACATTTAGTGGATCTTTCATTTTAATTTTTTTTCATTCATAAAATTCAAATTCAAATTCAAATGTTCAAAGAGATCTATAGGATTACTTTTACCTATTACTTATTAATACTTGATAAAAAAAATAAAAATAAAGATGCATGTGATAGTCATAAATGATTTTATACTTTTATACAGTAATAAATCATGAAAAGTTGTAACTCATAATAACAATAATTTGTGACGGATGATAATATAAAATATTTACACTTTAAAACTCTTTAAAATTATTAAACATATATTCACTTTCTTTCCTATCTCAATTCTATTTTACCACTTCTGTGTTGGAAGCAGGATAATTGTGTGAATAGAAACGTGAGAAACCATGCCTGTAGCAACTTTTAGTTGCCATAACATCGGGAATATATTAGATTTTTCTTTTTGTCTTTTGTTAGAACCATCCTTCCAAAAGTTTGAATGGAGAGGGATAAAGAGCTGTATAAGAATTAAAAAAAAATAAGAATTAAAAGGGAAAGGATTCATTCAAAGTAGAGAAGTTGTAATGATTTTGGATTATGTATAGGAATAATCTAATTCGTTCCTTTTTGGTTTAAGAAGAAGAATCTAATTAAAAAAAAAAATTATGTTTGTCAACATTAAAATGAAAAACCAAAAAATAAAATAATCGTGATAGTAATATAAAAGTAAAAAAAATAGATATAAGATAAATATAAATGAAAAAGTTGTATTTGAATCCAATTCCAACTTGTAAGCCAGGGATTCTATAGAAACCATAGACCACAACCTTTGTGGAGTCTAAATAGTATGTCACATTGCAACATATTTTGGCTTGTTGTACTTTATTTAAATTTAAAAACAAGAATCTTCATGGAAATTTTTTTGACCCTTATAGGAAGTAGAAAACAGAACCCAGTTTTCAAGCACGTCATAAATGACTTGTATTTTGTCGAGTAGCAATCAAGTAGTGCAACAAAGAGATGTTTTTGGAATCCTAGGACAAAATCTATTCCCTTAAACGCCGCCATCCAGGCACGCATTTTTTAGTGTTAAACAAACAATGAGATGAGATTTCAGTATTAATATGAAAAAGAAGGAAATAGGGATTAGATCATCCAAGTGGCGGCACCTCTTAAAATTATATGTATAATGAATTAGAATAAAATCACTATATGATTATTTAAATGTTTATATAGCATAATATTTTATTTTATTATTTTAAATAAAAAATAATATAAAATTGATAATATATTTTGTTTAACTCTAACTTATTTTAAATATAATCTCGTAATCATATTGTTATTTTGTTTTTTTTTTTTCATTTTTAGCATTTTAAATATAATTTAAACAACGTATAATAATCATGTTTAGTTTCTTAATTATTCAATAAATTAATTCACGATTTGAATAAAAAATGCAAAAATAAATTTTTCACCCAAGTCACGGTTTTACGTTTTCCAAATGAGAAACGAAAAATAGCATGATGGACGATGGTGTTGCGTTTCGAAACAAATCTCCTCATATCAACTTGTATGTGGACTGTACTCGTTGGGCTATTTAGAATATTCTTTTTCCTTTTATTTAGCCTTTGGGTCCATCAAAATGTATGCCTATGTGGTTTTTGTGTCCTTATGTGACACTCAAATTATTGTAGGTTAATTAATTATCTCTGTTCTCTCTTGAATAATAACACTTCGTTATATCTTGATCAATCCAATTAATGTTCCTGCACGTTAGAAAACGATTATTTGTAAGAACATAATCGTTTATTTTTAAAAAATTTACAAAAAAGAGTGTGGTAATTTTTCTAAAATAAGGCAATTGGTTGAACAAGTTTTAATTTCTGTTCGATTAACATGTATTTCTTATTGCAGTACCACAGTGTCTGGATGGGTTTTTATGATCTCAGTTGGATTTAACGCAGCTGCAAGGTTTGATAATCCTTTATATAGAACTGAAGTTTTGAATTTATTTCTTTCGTTTTGCTTTTATTTTAATGCTGTTTATTTTGTTTTAAATTACACTAGCATTTGTTGAAAAATATTCATGTTTTAAATAGAAAATAAAGAAAATTCTGACAAACATTTTAAATATACAAGTACTAATTAAAAAAAATATTTTTTGGGTTATTATATTGTTAAAATAGTAGATCAGTTAATGTAAAATTATTTTAGTTTAACTAATAATTTTGAATTCAAATTCTAATTAACTGATATATGATTGAAAATTGTTGAAAGAAATTAGGATGACATGATACCAATAAAACATGGTTAACTATTCTTAAGTTGTGCTTGAATACACGTTATGACACAGTTGAATGTCAAAGCAAGTTCCTTCTTATTTCTCTGTTTTTACATGAGAAAATAAGAAACTTTCGTTCAACGTGTGGTTGGAATAGTTTTCCAAACACACTTAATCCTTTAACTGTGTTTTGTACCTACTCCTAAAATCCTTTATAACATTAGATTTATTAGTTGCATTTTCACATATTTAATTCTGAGTTGATAAATTAAATCTAAGTTTAATAGTGAATTTGAGTTGAAGCAAATTTAAATAATTTTTGCATTAACTTTTTATACTGAATTCTATTATCAACTTTCTTTTATAACAGAAATATTAAAATATAAATCACATTATTTTAAAAATAATTTTAAATAAAATTAACTTTGTTAATGTACTATTATATATGTAAATTTTAATAATATTTTTTTGTCTAGCACTTAATAAAAATATTGTTAAAAGTCTTTTCAAAAAATATTGTTAAATTATTAATAAATGTTACTAATATATTTTTTGTTATTTTATCAGATGTTATATAAAATCTAAAAATATCATAAATTTTTTTTAACAACATGAATTATACGTAATATTTGATAAATATTAAAAAATATATTAATAATATTATTTATGATTTTGTCACATTTTTAAATATTGTCAAAAAAATTTAATAATATTTATATTAAGTGTTATTAGATAAAAAAAAAAATGTTGTTAAAGATTATATTTATAGTAGTGATGTTCATTGAACACATAACATGTCAATAATTTTAAACATGATTTTTTGTGTGCCATGCATGCAGTGTGAGAGTGAGCAATGAACTAGGGGCAAGAAATCCAAAATCAGCGTCATTTTCGGTTGTGGTGGTGACATTGATTTCTTTCATAATATCAGTTATTGTAGCACTTGTGGTGCTGGCAATAAGAGATGTCATTAGCTATGCTTCACAGACGGTGAAGAGGTGGCTGCTGCTGTCTCAGATCTTTGTCCTCTACTTGCTCTTTCTATTATTCTCAACGGCATTCAACCTGTCTTATCTGGTAATATCTTCATTTAACTTTCATATTCATTCCAATCACTACAAATAAAAATGTGATGCACATCCATGCATGGTTGGATTTGCCTCTCTTCCGCGTGTTTTTTTATCCAATAAGAATTAAACCATTGATATAAAAACTATATATAGACAATTTCATTTTCATGAATCATCCCTACTTACACGAAACCATTCTATATCTAGGGTCTAGCTACACTATATCCTATTAACAGACAATATTATTAGTATAGAAAATATGTACAATTTACACACACATTTTTAATTATTACAAAACCATTGAATCATGTGTGATAAATTAATTTGTTTATTTTTTAAATAAATACTTTAAAAACTATACATGATTTAATTAATTTCTAATCGATTAATAATGCAAACTCATAAATTATGAGGGAGTAATTCTTTAAACTTACTCTTGGATTAAGTAGATTCCTTCTCTTATTATTTGTAATGCATTAATTCATTATAACGTAATGTAAAGGGGTGGCTGTTGGATGTGGATGGCAAACTTTTGTTGCGTATGTGAACGTTGGTTGTTATTATGGAATTGGCATACCATTGGGTTCGGTTCTCGGTTTCTATTTCAAACTCAGTGCTAAGGTATGTTACTCGATTGGTGTTATCTATCTTTCTCATCCAAAAGATAGCTCTGATTTAATAATGCAAGAAGGGGTATATATTTAATTTGCATGCACGTATTGAGGACGGTGTTTGTGTGCAGGGAATATGGTTGGGAATGCTAGGTGGCACGGTTTTGCAAACAATTATTTTAGTGTGGGTCACATTTGGAACGGATTGGAATAAAGAGGTAAAAAAGAAGAAGACTATAAACAACCTTCTTCTGTTGTTCTGATCATTCTACTATGTAATGTGTATGAAGTTAACGAGCTAATAATTTCTAACCATAATTTCTTGAATTAATGTAGGTTGAAGAAGCAGCAAAGAGGTTGAACAAGTGGGAGGACAAAACGGAGCCACTTGTCAATAACTGAGGCTCTTTGTTTCTCAATGTAGCCTAGCCCACAATTATACAATAACACAAATCGGGCTTTAGATCTCATAGCTTTTTGTTGTAAATAAATTGTAAGATGAGGCCAAATTCATAATTTCACTACCAATTTGTTGGTCTAACCCGAATAGTTTGCGTAGTGTTAGTCACGTTGTGTTCACATGTTGGGAGAACAAACATGTTATAAAAATGATCTATTTAACAATAAATTTCGTATTCATCATGTGTAAAAATCTTTCGGATCAACAGTACCATGAACAAGATTGATTTTTGGCTCAATGGACTAGAAATACCTGTAGCAGGACAAAAAAATGTGTTGGTCTAATTGGAAATTAATAATCTAATTTCTTGAAAATTTATCTTATGTTCAATTTTATGATTACGATATATATAAAAAATTGAGTCTTTTGAAATGAAGAAATGTACTTTAGAGAATAAAATACCCTTATAATTATTGAATGGAAAATTGGTTGAGAATTGTGATAAAATCAAAAGCATATATAATCAAATCCCAAATTAATTAGAATTTTAATCTCTAATTTTCTAAAAAAATAGATATCATTACATTTTATCTTTTAAAATGCACTCTCATAAAGAAATAAAGATATTTCAACCTCAAGTTCATCGGTTGCATCATTAGGCTCATAGCATATGAGTAGTTGAATAAGAGACTAGAAAGCCTTGTGACTCCTGTGTGGCCTAAGACTTCCTTCAACCTTTACTTTTCTTTGGTGTTTATGTATGGCTTATGATTTTATCCTTAAAAGATTTTTTGATAAATTATATAGGAGCATATTTATAAATTAATCTTGATCTCAACTAATAAGCAATATAAAAGTTTTGTTATGTACCGAGAGAGTTTGAGACAAAAAACAATACAAGGGTCAACCTCATTATGTAAATCTATACTATAAGTAACAAAGGTATGAGAGAATGCCATTGATGAACTTGAAGGAAGAAGAAGAAAAAGAGATAGCTTGTGAAGGATATTATTGAAAGAGAGAAATTATCTGATGAAAGAAAGAATCAAGATTATGGTTATCATTGATTGAAGAGTACAAAGTGTTTTACATTACTTATATACTCTCTAACTATCTTAAGAGAAATCTAACCATTTCAAACTAACTATAACAAACTTAGTTAGTTGGGTAACTAACAACTAATTCAAGTTACACTAGGATGGTTAATATCCCCCCTCAAGCTGGAGAATGCATATTTGAGATTCCTAGCTTACATTAAAGAAAATTGAAAGCGTTTGGAGGAAGTGCCTTAGTATATATGTCTGCAAGTTGTTGAGCAGAAGCAATAGGCAACAACTTGATAAGACTTGAATGTAGATTCTCTCGCACAATGTGATAGTCTATCTCAATATGTTTTGTGCGTTCATGAAAGACAAGATTAGCAACAATATGAAGTGCTGAGCGATTGTCACAAAAAAAGAGCTGGTTAAGTGTAAACAATCCCAAAATCATCAAGCAAGTAGGTTAAACATTGTAATTCACATGTAGCACTAGCTAGTGCACAATACTTAGCCTCTGATGAACTTTTAGAGATTGCGGCCTACTTTTTGGATTTCCAAGAAATAAGGGAACTACCAAGGTAAATTGAGTAGCCAATGATAGATCGTCTGATGTCAATACATCCTACCCAGTCATAGTCACTAATTGCTTTGAGTTGGAGTATGCTGGAAGTAGAGAGAAATAAACCAAAACCTGGTGTTGTTTTCAAGTATTTAAGAATTCTATAGGTTGCTTGTTGATGAGCTGAAGAAGGATGAGCTACAAATTGACTTAAGTGTTGCACTACATATGTAATATCAGGCCTTGTATTGGTGAGGTAAATGAGGTGACCAATGAGTCTGTGATATGATGAAGCTTCTGTATCATCAAGTGGAGTACCAGATTGTTGGTGTAGTCTTACACCATAATCAATTGGAGTAGAGACATGTTTCATGCAATATATCAAGAACATATTTTCTTTAACAAATATTGATCCCTTGTTTACTATGAGCCTCTTCAAATCCAAGGAAAAATTTCAAGTCACCAAGGTCTTTAATTTTAAAAACTTCATCCAGCAGCTGAGTGATGGATTTAATCTTTAGAAGATCATTGCCAGACAAGACAATATCATCTACATAAACTAGACAATATCATCTACATAAACCAATAAAGCAGTAGAAGGTTGATGGTGCTGCTTAAGAAATAAAGAATGATTAGAAAAATAGTCTACAACCATGTGAGATGAGGAAAGTGGACAATTGAGCAGACCACTATCTATTGACCTGTTTAAGGCCATACAAAGATCTCTGTAATCTACAGACTTAATTATGTTTGGTCGAGTGCATACCAGGACACAAAATCATGTAAACTTCTTCATTGAGGTCTCCATGAAAAAATGCATTATTCACATCTAATTGTTTTAAATGCCAGTTGTTAACAACAACTAAATCAAGTAATAATCTCACAGTAGTTATCTTAGCCATTGGTGAAAAAGTATCAAGGTAGTCTTGACCATCAATCTAAGTATACCTCTTTGCTACTAACCGTACCTTATATCTTTCTACTGACCCATCAGTCTTGTGTTTAAATTTATAAACCCATTTGCATCAAATAACAAATTTGTTAGGAGGAAGGTCAGTCAAAATCTAAGTATGATTAGCCTCTAAAGCCTCAATTTCATCATTCATTGCTTTGATCCACTTGTCTAATTCAGAAGCTTCTTTAAATGACTTAGGTTTTCTCTTAGAGGATGTAGCCATAAAAAACTACGGTATGTAGGAGACAAATTCTTGTAAGATAAAACCGAGGCTAAAGGATAACGAGTACTTGAGGATTGATTAGTAACAGTTGATGTGAATGTAGTGTGAAAGTCTTGAAACTTGCTTGGTCTGGTTCTTTCCCTATCAGATCTTCTAGGAGTAATAATAACTGGTGAATTTGATGGTTCGTAAAAAGTGTCTGAAGAATCTAATTGTGAATGATCAACAAAAGTGTTAGGTGACTGAGAATTATCAGAGATAGTAAGTGAAGAAAAATCCAAATCGTTACCATGATGATAAATGGTAGGATAGGAATGCACAGGAAATATGGGAAAAAATTGAGAGACACTAAGAGAGGCATAAAGGAAGCAATCTTCATAAAAAAGGACATGTCTAGAACCACTATGGCACTAGTGGAAAGATCAAAGGTAATGTACCCTTTAGTGTGAGGCTTCAAGCCCAAGAAAACATAAGCAATAACTCTAGGATCAAGTTTCTTTTTATTATTAGTGAGAGTGCTAGTGTAGCATATGCAACCAAAGACTTTTAAGGGAAAAAATGTCATAAGCATTGCGATATAATTTTTCAAAAGGAGACACATTATTAAGAAATGGAGTTGGTAAACAATTGATAAGCAAAACAACATGTTATAAGGCAAAAGACCAAAAAATTGGTGGTAACTTGGACTTAAAAAGAAGGGCTCAAGTAACATTCAATAAATGTTGGTGTTTTCTTTCCACTATTCCAGTTTGCTGTGGAGTTTCTGTGACACCCTCTATCCCGATATATATATATATATATATATATATATATATATATATATATATATATATATATAATAAAATACATGGAAATGCGAAGTTACATAAAATAGATTTTATTTTTTAAGCATAAAAGAGTTCACATGAGTAAAAGGTTCACATCCACGTTAATCATCAAATTAAAAAGTTATCAAATAAAGGAATGAAAAAATCTTTGGCCCAAAACAAGACCATCCAATTTTTTTACAAAAGGAAAACAAGTTAAACAACAGAACAATATAAAGTAACATGTTCAGAATATTATGTAAATAATATAGAAACTCATGGCCCAATGCCACATTCTATCAGAGTGTTATGTCTCAGCGTTCTCTAGCACAAGGTTCTTTAAAGCCATCCACCTAACCATCTGCTCCCACAAATATAAGGTTCGAGATCATCACATGATTCAAACTCAAACAACACACAGGGAGTGAATTATCACATTCCTAAACAGGTAGAGATAAACGAAAGTACACACATATATGCATATCACATGGTAATAATATTAATATGACTAATCATCTCATTAAAACAAACATTTAAAATCATATTTGAGCCACTGGAGTTTGAACTATGCAATACACATAATTACTCAATTGTTTTCAAAATCATTTTAACTCATCGTGCCTCAAAGTGATTAAACTCATCAGGTTCCCACAGTGGATCCCATCACAATACTCATCGTGCATCACAATACTCACGGTTCATAGATCACAACTTAATGCATACAAAATCTCAATGCACATCTATCTGTCAATTCAACCCATACTCAATTTATCACATACACTTAATCTCAATCACAATGTTATAATCCCAATGTAACATGTTATCGCACCTCATGAATCATATAAACATCACACAATATTAATATTTACATGGCACAAAACATGTATATATTAAATCAAACTATATTATTTTCAATTAAAAAAAGTTAATAAATAATTAAACTAAAAATGCATTGAAAGTATTTATCGTTGAATCTTAATATATTAATTTCCCTCAATTTAATTTTATTATTTGAAATATTAATTCCTAATTTATTTTAACAATTCTTCTACATATATATGTGTTATAATCATCAACACACAATAAGCTTATGAGACCAAAATATAACAAAGAACATTTCCAACAATCTAATTCTCATGCTAATCTATTAAATCTTGTCCAAAACACAAACGAATTATACAGAAATGTTTCTCATAACATGGGGAGTAAAACCCAATAAGAATTAAACCATTGATATAAAAACTATATGCAGACAATTTCATGAATCATGCCTACATGAAACCATTGTATGTCTAGAGGTCTAGCTACATTACATCCTACTAATAGATAATATTATTAGTTTAGAGAGTATATTCATTTGGTATATTATAGTGTCACATTGTTATATACAATACTATCACGTTGTAGATTTATAATATTTATATGGATTAAATACATTTTTAATTAGACAAATGCTAACCAATATTCTAATGGTTAAAGAATTAGAAGGAAAAGTAATGGAACCATTGAAAGGTTACATTTTCTCTACAGACACCTCGGGATACCACGGCTTGGGTGAGGAACCACCAGACGGTTGTGGCAGCTTTGTTCAATCAAATGTTTCCTTTAAAGACAAGATGATGGAGAATAAAGAAAGGGCACCTTCACGTACCAGAAGGGATCTCTTACGTGAGAATATGACAAAAATAGAGTTTGAAAATGGAAACTCATTGAAGAAAATGGTCCACATTGATGATTCGGTGTTTGATGGTTTGAGGTTTCCTTGGCAAGATGTGCTAGTGGTGAAATTGTTAGGCAAGTCTATTGGTTAGAATGTCTTGAAGGAGATATTAATAAGGCTTTGGAAACTTAAGGTGGGTTTTGATATGATGGACATAGGGAATAACTTCTTCATGTTAAAGTTTAACTTGGGGGAGGACAAAAATCTGGTTATGGATGGAGGCCCTTGGATGGTGTTCGATCACTATCTAGCAGTGCAACTTTGGACCCCAGAGTTTGTAGCTATGACTGCAACGATCAACAAAACAATGACGTGGATTAGGTTTCCAGGGCTTAATCTTTATTTCTATGATGAAAGTGTCATGCTTTCTCTAGCAACCACGGTGGGGAGACCCATCAAAGTGGATGCCAACACCTTAGATGTCAAGCGAGGCAAATTTGCACGAGTATGCGTTGAGGTGGATATGAATAAACCAATGATTGGGAAAGTATGGATGAGGGGCCATTGGTATATGATGGAGTATGAGGGGTTGCATTGCATATGTTCTGATTGTGGGTGTTCTGGTCATTTTTCCCATGAATGCATGAGTCCAAAACCCATGAAGGTAGTTGTTCCACCACCATGTATGTCGGAGGAAAAAATGACGACGACAGTGACTTCTCAGCCACAAGATGCCTCTAGTCTCAACAAACAATCATTAGCCATTTTCAAATTTCAATTCAAAATCTTTGGTTATTGATGGGAATGATACGGTTACAAAAAGTGTGACAATGGGGGTTAATGAAGATTTGATTGTTAAAATCCAAAAAAGACCACCATCTCTCAAAGGTAAGGAGTTTGAACCAATTATTTCTAATGTGGAAGGGGGTGCAAAGTCCACCATGAATTAGTGCAAGCATCAACATTACAATATTCTATGCTGGTTGATGAGAACATCATGGAACAAACTGATGAAATGGAATTGGTGTCAAGGGCTATTCCCACCAACGAGATTGACCCTGATCCAACAAAGGGCACCTGGAGATAGTTGAAGGATATGATAAGAAAATACAAACCTTTTATTTTTATGTTGTATGAGATGCATATTCCATTTTCTGTCACTCAACAACGTTGGACAAAGGTTGGCTTCAAACCTTTATTCACTCAAGAGGCCATTGGTCACTCTTTCGCCTCTATTACAACTGTGAAATTTATCAGCAAGTGGACTGAGTCACAAGTAATATAAAATAGTAAGAACCGAGTATCGAATCACAGGGAGTTTGTTTCATTCAGAAAAACGTTCATTCAGTAAGTAGACATTTGTGTAACATCATGAAATAGAAATAAAAACAGGATATAATTGCAATTCTAGAGATGACTACAAAATTAACTAAGTAAATACGAAAGATAAACAGATGATTAAAACGTTGTGCCTTTCTACCGAGTGACTTGATGTAATTAAAGGGTTTTCTCTATTTAAGGTTATTTTTGTGTTCTATGTTGAGGGAAAATATACCAAACACCGATCCCTCGCATGAATGGACTAATTCTATTTAAACCTCATTCTCGGATGTCTAGGCGAACTTAGTCTAAACGAACTGCATTACGATTACAACATATTAAAAATTAAAACCCTGCACTCTGTGTCCAGTAATGCAGTTATCAAGCCCTGCTCTATCCAGTTCTAAGGATTCAAAACATTTTCCAATGCTAAAAATCCTAACTTTACACACAAATGGATGATCATACTAAAAGCATGCAAGAATTAAGTGCAGATAGAAGCAATGAACACATCAAAACAACATTAAATAGATAGTAAAGAATATTTACATCAAGACTCAGCAGAAATTCCCAACAAAAGCTTTAGCCTTCCATGGCAAGTTATCACATTTCAGTTACAATAGGAGGTTTTGGAAGCAAAATTCAAATTACATAGTAGTGAGGACGTCTCATCCACCTCTAGGAACCTAAAAATCACTCTAAAACCTCAAATCCTCTTGAAAGCTGGGGTTTTTGGTGCTCCCTTGCCCTGTTGCGTCTCTCACGTAGTAATTCTCTGTGTTTTTTGCCAAAGCTCTTGGATATCCATCCTTTTTCGCCAACTTCATCTTTTTGCCAAAGGCTCGCTTAGCACCATTTTCGCGCTAAGCATGAGTTAGTGATATTTGGCTGAGCGAGTCAAGCGCGTTGAGCGCTAGAAGAGACAAATGACTTGCTAGGCGAGTTGATGGCATGCTGAGCGCGTGCATGCGTGGCAAATTCTCTTCCAGATTCTCCTCACTCGCTAAGCGAGCTGATGTCTCGCTTAGCGGATGTTACTCGCTAAGCACACATGTCTCGCTTAGTGAGACACCAGCTGCAACAACCTTCTATTTCTTCATCTTTTCACCTAAAACTGAAGTTGAAAACTCATTAATTCACATTGACGGGCATATCTATTGGATAAAAATCAAACTAAACCTAAAAATATGTACAAACCTACAAAAAGAACCATAAATTGGGGAAAAGACATGATTTTCATAAAGCTTTTCAACACAAAAGTTAGTTGTAAATGACGACTAACAGTCACTCAAGGGGCATTTGGATTATTTGTTGTAGAGATGATCTGTCTTATCAACTTATTGATTCTCATCCTCAGATTATCACCTTCTTTGTTAGCAAGTTGCAACAAGTTTGATATTGTTTTGGGGTGGATGCTTCTCCTAACCCAGTAGTGAGAGCTCGATTATGGGATTATTTTGCTACACTAAGAACTATGGTGAATGGGCCTTGGTTGATTGCAGGTGACATGAATGAAATAATTCAGCCCTTAGAGGTATCAGGCAGAAGTTTCCTGTTGTCTAGATCTTTATTGTTCAAAGACGCACTAGATATTCATAATTTTATTGATATGCCAGTTGTTGGTGGCCTCTTCACTTGGAGAAAAAACACAATGAATGGAGGCCATGTTTGCAAACATCTTGACAGATGCACGACAAACATGGTTTGGCACATTAAGTTCCCTCATATGTTGGTCGAATTATTAAATCGTCATTGTTTTGACCATAATCTTCTCCTCATTAGCTGTCACAAGGCCCAAAGTAAGCATAAGTCTTTTCATTTACAGGAAGCATGGTTATCGCATCCATTGTATGCATAGGTGGCTACTACGGCTTGGAGCAACATAGGAAGGACAATTTTCAAAAAATTGGGGGTGGTTACTCAAGATTCCATCAAATTTAATATTGGTGTCTTTAGTAATATCTTTAGAAAGAAGCAACAAACTGAAGGAAGGCTCAAGAGTATTCACAGACAATTGGACTTATGCTACTCATTAGACTTAGTCCTTTTTTAGAAAGATATCCAAAAGCAATACAACTAGATTCTATATCAGAAGGAGGTCTTATGGTATCAACAATCACAAGAGAAATGGGTAAGGCTGGGGAATAAAAATACAAAGTTCTTCTATACTCAGACAGTTATTAGGAGGAGTAGGAAAATGATCATTAGATTACAGATTGATGACAAATGGACCATTGATGAGGATACTATCAAGAGAAAGGCCACTAGCTATTTCAAAAGGGTGTTTCAAGACAGGAATCCTTGTTGTTTGTTGCTGAATGATATTCCTAAAATTAGTCGGGATATGGCGCATTCACTTCTTCAGCCTGTTGCCTTGCAAGATGTTAGAGATGTTTTTTTCTCTGTGAGTCCCTATAAAGCTCCTGGGCCAGATGGATTCCAACCTATCTTTTATCAGATGTTCTGGGATGTTATTGGGAAGGATATTAGTGAGTACATTGCTCAAGTGTATGTTACTGGAGATGTGAATCCTTCCTTAGTAGCGACTTGTATTGTCCCTATTCCAAAAGTTGATAGCCCTACACAACTTAAGGATTTCCGACCAATTAGTCTCTGCAATGTTCTTTTTAAGGAAATTTACAAAATTCTTGTTCACATGATCCGTCCTTTCATAAATGACTTTATTGGTCCCTGCTAAAGTAGTTCTATTCCAAGGAGAGGTATTGGGGATAATGCACTTGTTGCTTAGGAGATTGTTCATTGTATGCAAAAAAAATAGGGTAAGTCAAGGTTATTGATGATTAAAATTGACTTTGGAAAAGCATATGGCTATGGCAATTGGAATTTTCTTCAGCTTATCGTTCATGAGTTTAGTTTTCCCCTGTTAACTTATTAGAAAGTGTACCAATTTGTCTCAAGTAGTAAAGTACTCAGAAGTCTGAGTGTCGAATCCATAAGGACTTTATTTGTACTTTTGTTGGTGTATATCGTAATTTTTTAGCAAGAGAAGAGTAAAAGAACTAAGAATTGTAAATGTAAAATTTGGAGAAAGTCAAGAATTAGAAAGATAAAGAATTTAAAATAGAAGATAAAGAGAGGTAGAAGATAATATAAAGATTTAAAGTAAAAGATGATAAGAAAGAAGATAAAGATGATGATAATGCGTTTGAATGCTTAAAGGTAAATTTAGAATTTAAAATATGTTTGTAGGGCCTAGTATGCCTAACTACCCTTGACGTAATGTTAAGGTGTTTCTCTATTTAATATTATTTCAATTTCCACCCACATTTACTAAGATACTCAATCCTAATCTCTCATGATGAAAAGCCTAATTTATCTATTCTCTCTCCTAAATCCCTTTGTAGAGATAAAACAGTAAATTGCATGAAGTTTGGAGAGTTATTCATAGGAAAACAAGATCACGTTATCCCTAGCAATGATTCATTTAGATGCCATTTTCCAGTTCTTTAGAAATTACCATTTCTCCATGCCTAATCCCTAAACAAATGCATGGATGATCAGACCATACAATACAATAAAGCACAGGAAAGAAATAATAAAATTGGAATTGCATTTAATAGATAGTAAGGAAAGATTACATTACAATGACATTGGTTGCTAGACTCCCAACAATGGGGGTTTAACCTCTCATTGTCACGAGAGGCTTTACATTTTAGGGGCTGATGTGGATAGAAGAAGAAAGGGGATAGACAAAGAAAGAGAAAGGGAGAATGACTATAGCAAGAGCGTTTCCCATATTAGAGATACTAAAGCTTTGGATGTATTTATTAGAGATCTTTGAGTCGTGTCTTTCTCCTTTACTTCCTACTCCTTTTATAGGCCTAAGGTAGCTTAAAATTCACGACCTCGCGCTAAGCTGACCTTTTGGGCTTAGCAAGTATGGCAGTGATCACGCGCTTAGCGTGCCTTTGTGCTTCTTCGTGGGCCTTCTTCGTGCTAAGCCTGAGCTGGCCGCTGAACGAGAAGACGTGTTGGGCCTATCTTGCGCGCTAAACAAGCTGTCTCAATCTTCAACTTTTTCTTTAAGGATTTTTCTTCACGTTTTTGCATCAATTTTTCCTCCAAAGCACTTGTAATTTTCTTCTTTTGAATCCCACTGGTCAAAATTAAAATGATATTAAAATCCTCATTATTTCATTTAAAACAACAGTAAAGTAGAGGAATAATGAAGTTGATTATGAATTGCACTTCTAGTACTTCATTATCTTTAAAATGGAATAATGAAGTGATTGAACTATTCCCAGCTCAGAGAGGTTTGAGACAAGGTGACCCCATGTCACAGTATCTTTTTGTTCTCTGTGTGGAGAATTAGCTATGCTTGTTCACCAAAAAGTCCAGAGCAAGCATTGGAAGCTTGTCCAAGTCTCCAGAGGTGGACCACATATTTCACACTTGTTCTTTGTCGATGATTTCTTGCTATTTGCTCAAGCTACCACCTCCCAAACACATATCATAAAGAAGGTGTTGGATGAATTTTGCAAAGCTTCAAGGCTAAAAAATTAATTTCCAGAAATCAAGATTCATTGTTTCCAAGAACATTAAGCGAAAGTCAAGTAGATTGGCAGCCATTCTGGGATGCTAGCATACTTAGAAGATGGATAAATATTTGGGGTTCCCCATGCTTTCTGGTAGAGTCAAGAATGAAGACTTCCCTTATATTTTGGAATGATTGAACTTGAGATTAGCAGGGTGGAAAACAAAAACTTTGAGTAGGTCTGGACGTGTTACTTTGGTTAAGTCAGTGTGAAACTCAATCCCCATATATTCCATGCAAAATTTCTGGATTCCTCAGGGGATATGTGATGTGATTGATAGAATCTCAAGAAGTTTTATTTGGGGTAACAACCATCATCATTGGGTGGGGTGGGACATAATAACTTAGCCTTTGAAGGAAGGAAAACTGGGAGTCTGTAAAGTTAGAGAAACAAATACAACTCTCTTAGGGAAACATATGTGGTCTCTATTGCATGATCAACATAAGCCTTGGGTTCAGATCTTAACACACAAGTACTTGAAGGAGGATAATGTTTTCCTTACAAAGGAGTATAAGGGTTGCTCCTACACATAGGCCTCAATTATAAAGGCGGCTTACATCCTTGAACCTGGTTTCAAATTCAGAGTTGGGAGAGGAGACACTTCTATTTGGTATGACAAGTGGAGTTCATTGGGACATATATGTTCCATGATTGACTATGTCCATTATCAGGATGCCTACTTGAAGCTAAAAGACTTTTATCAAGATGGTGAGTGGCAATGGGATTGGTTGGCAATAGTGTTACCTCAGGAGGTTAGAAAGGAGTTCATCTCACTCTATTTGTGTCCTACTGTGGAGGACTCTATTATTTGGGATGCTTCCTCTAATGGTTGTTACACATCTAAAACTTCTTACCAATGACTCTTCTTAAGCCCATGAATCCCTTAGTGGCTCTACAAACAATAGATCCTAGATGTGGTCCATTAACATCCCTCAAAATATAAAATTCTTCTTATGGCTCACTAGCCATAAGAGGCTTCTCACAAATACTTTTCTAACCTTTAGACATTTGTCTACTAATGTGTTTTTTTTGCAGGTGTCCTGATTAAGAAGAGACAATCCTTCACATTCTCCGTGATTGCCAAAAAGCTCAACAAGTTTGGCATCTTCTTCATCATGCTCTACAAGTGGATTTTATGGAGCAAGACAATACAACTTGGCTCCAACATCATAGGACTGGCCCGAAAGGTTTGATGTTTCCTATCACTTGCTGGTTCATTTAGAGGTGTTGCAATTCCTTCATCTTCAATAATGAAGATTGGAAAAATTAGCGTCTTCTTTTTCAAGTTTTTGCTACACTCGACATTGTTACGCATCAACGACGTGGAGGCAATAGGGACACTTAGCTATCTATATCTCATGGAGTCTGCCACCACTAAATTTCTTGAAGTTGAACACTGGTGGTTCTTCTCTTGGGAATCCGGGCAAAGCAGGCTTCAGAGGAGTAATTAGGAACATAGTTGCTGAATAGGTAATAGGTTTCTATGGATCATGTAAGGTTACTACATCCCTTCATGTAGGACTATTTGCGTTGGTTCATGGCGTTAAACTCGCATGGTCCCTAGGTGATCATCATATTATATGTGAAACAGACTCAAAAGTCGCTTTGGAGCTTATCAATCTTAGAGTGCATTCATGTCATCCATATGTAGCTCTCATTACAAAGATTCATTATTTTAAGCAACAACCATGGAATATCCAATTCTCTCACTTTTCGTGAAGGAAACAAGATAGCCGACTAGTTACCAAAGCAAGGTGGCCAATCCTTGCTTAATTTGACTTGTGACCAGTGTTCGCTGCCATTAGCCTCACTGCTTGATGCTAATGTTCCAGGCAATTTGTGGCCTAGGCTTGTTTAGTTTTCTTTTGCCTGCTTCTTTTTATTTTTCCCATTGATCAAAAAATGGTTAAAGAATTAAAAAGAAAAATTATTTTATTGAGATGCACAAAATTATGCTACCCTGATTTTTTTTTTGCATTTTCCTATTATTTTTGTAATAAATTTTTTATTTTAGTTTCTTAATCAATGCCCTAAGGATACTAATTAGCAAAAAAAACCTTCTAATTATTACAAAATGAGTAAATCATGTGTGGTAAAAATGTTTATTTTTGTAATAATTACTTTCAAAATGATACCCAAGGTGATTAATTTCTAATCGGTTAATAATGTGAAATAATTTCAAAAGCAATGTTTTACAATTAAACTCATAATATTAATGAAAGTTAAAATTTTTTGTTAGCATATGGCATTTTTTATGAGTGAATGTTAGAAATTTCTGAAACCAATGCACGCATTATAACGTAACATATATGAAAAGGTGGTGGCCGTTGGATGTGGATGGCAAATTTTCGTTGCGTATGTGAACATTGGTTGTTATTATGGAGTTGGCATACCATTGGGTTTGATTCTCGGTTTCTATTTTAAATTCAGTGCTAAGGTATGTTGATGGATATGAATTGGTGTTATATTTTTTTCTCATCTTAAGCTTTGATTTAATAATGCAAGAATATCGTATATATTACATGTAATTTGCATGCACGTGTTGAGGAGGGTATCTGTGCGCAGGGAATATGGTTGGGAATGCAAGGTGGAACGATTTTGAAAACAATTATTTTAGTGTGGGTCATATTTCGAACGGATTGGAATAAAGAGGTAAATAAAACGGAGTTTTGATCATTCTACTCTACTATGTATATATGCATGGTAATAAGTTAGTTATTTCTAACCAAAGTTTTCTTGGATGTAGGTTGAAGAAGCAGCAAAGAGGCTGAACAAGTGGGAGGACAAAACGGAGCCACTTGTCAAGAACTAAAGCTCTTAATTTGCTTCCCAATGTAGCTTAGTCCATAACTATACCAATCAGGCTTTAGATCTCGCAACTTTATGTTGTAACCTATAAATGATAACATGAGGTGTTATGGTTCACAAGCACAGGAAGCAATACAACAAACATCACCAAGCACGAAGGAGACAAGAACAATTATTTCCCAAAGGCCACCATGCATAATCACCAAACCACTACATCTCAAGGATTTTGTGTAAAACTAATTCTATTAAGAATTGGTGATGTGGCAAGATAGGATTGGATAAGCAAGAATATGGTTATTGGCCACTTCTTAGTGTATCTGCTAATGCTAAATTCTGTTTTTCAAATTTCAACATCTTAATTTCCTATATATAGGCTACTTGAATGTAAGAAAAAGATAATAAAAAATAATATAATTTCCCTTCTTACCTTTCTTTCTGAAGGTCCTAGCCCTTAAAGCTAGCCTATTTCTCTTCTTTGATTTTGTGCCCAAAACAATTGGTGCTTTCATTGAGCTCCAATGGCTGCCTTTCATGACTGCCACGCTAGCCTACACCACCCGCCAAACCACCTCTTTCCATGGCATCCTCTCCACACAACCATCCACCAACAACCATTTTTGTAGGACCCATTCCTTTCATTTCTACACACACCTTCTCCTTATGTACATCCAACTCAATCCCTTGGGATTGATTTTGAGAGCACCTGAAAATGTTTGCTAGGCTTGTTCGGTACTGAGAGAACTCTTCATTCATCATCTCCCACCTTACCCTCGAAAATGGAAAGCAATTTCCGCATAAATGTTGCAAACTCTAGCAGCGAAGGCGACACTGCGGTGAAGCTTGTAGCACCACGTCACCGTGCCTTGCCTCTTGAGAGCATAAACAACTTCCATTGCGGTAATAGTCTTCCTCCTCTTGTGCTCGAGGTACAGGACTGCGCCGATGAGAAAGTCCCTTATGACGCCATGGAGGAACTTGTCCTTTTGTGTACAACAGAGCTGCTGTAGGTACCCCAGCTGTGCCTCAAGCTGTACCCAACCCACCAAACACTCTCCTTGATACCAAGTGGTTGATTGTTAGGCGCTTTGGTGATGCTCAAACGTAAAAAAAGATGAAAATGGTTCCATTCAACATTGTTAAGCCTCTAAATGGCGATGTGTGGGTGGAAGCTAATGGGCAACAGTATTTCCCTAGCCACATTAGTGCCTTTATTCTCACCAAGATGAAGGAAATTGCAGAAGCATATCTAGGGAAGACTGATGAACCATGTGAGCTTAGCTGAAACAACACTGGAGGACCTGGGCAGAAATGGGGTTCAATTAGATTCTGCAGTCCTTTGGTACATGAACGACCACAGTGTCGTCATCCCATAGCGTCGTCACTTGCAGCTGCTGCCGAGTCAGAATCGATGTCGACACACACAACCACTGCGTGTCTTCTTCCACCACCCTGGCTATCAATGTCGTTTCCTTTCGCAACGCGCTTGACCATAGCGTTATCATGCACCACCACGGCTTCCGCACAAGGGTCTTGAACCCCTTATCTCCTGTACATGACCTTTGTGTTACTGCAAAACCCACTTTTTTTTCTACACCTACATCTTTTCCACAGCAATCCCAAATCACCATGGCCCAAACTGCAGTCACGTGTTATTTTTTCTAAACCCACCTCGTGTTTTAGCAATTTTTGTTTTTGAACTGTGTCACCAAGTTGTTTTGAAGTCTGGCATTGAGGTCCCAACACCTTGAGGAAAAGGTATTTTTTATAGGCCAGGGAGTGTTATGGTCCAGCAAGCACAGGAAGCAATACAACAAACATCACCAAGCACGAAGGAGACAAGCACAAATATTTCCCAAAGGCCACCACGCAGAATCACCAAACCACTGCATCTCAAGGATTTTGTGTAATACTAATTTTGTTAAGAAAGAATATGATTGGATAAACATGAATATGGTTGTCTGCCACTTCTTAGTGTGTATGCTAGTGCTAAATTCTATTTTTCAAATTTCAGCATCTTAATTTCTTATATATAGGCTACTTGAATGTAAGGAAAAGACAATCATAAATAATATAATTTCTCTTCTTACCTTTCTTTCTGGAGGTCCTAGCTCCTAGCCCTCGAAGATAGGCTATTTCTCTTCTCTGATTTTGTGCCCATAACATGAGGTTAAACAATTAATTTCATTATCAAAGTGTGTTGGTCTAATTGGAAATAATTTAACTTCGAAAATTTAGTATGTTCAATTGTATGATTGAGGGCAAGCCTTACCACAGCGGTAATGTTGTGCCTTGGTACCGTTGGTTATGGGTTTAAATCCGGAAATAGTCTATGTCTATGCAAGGATAAGGTTGTGTACAATGACCATCCTCCATACCTTTCAATAGCGGGGAACCTTCATGCACCGGTGTAGTTAGCTTTTTTTTTTGTACTATTACTCTATATTACAAACGGATTTAATTCTTTAAAGTGAGGAAATATATTTTAGAGAATAAAACACAGTTAAAGTTGTTGATTAGATTTTGGAGAGCTTGCGTCAATCTTGGGTCAGAGGTTGTTATCTTGGACCAAAAGGGAGACCTCTATGCAACTGGAAGAGATAAAATTCATCAGATAAAAAATCATCACAAGTCACAAAGAAACATGAAATACACGAACTAATTAATTGAGTAATTGATAACCATTAGAAATATCCAAGTCACAAAAGAGGTTAGAGAAGCCAAAAAGCTAGACGAAGATATTAGGCATAAAGTACCTGGCTAATTGGCTATTGACTATTGACTATTGTGTCATGAAACAAGATAGGTTTATAGCCTCTTGAACTAGCAGCAACAAACTAAATACTTGTAGATGGAGTGATGCAAACCAACATTTGAGATCAAAGCCACAAGATTTAGAAGGAATTGAATATTGGCATACTTCTCTGTCAACAATTTTGGTGTATAAACTGAATTATAAGTAGTTAGCCACAAATTAGTTAACACTATTATATTAAAATCAATAATTTCTTTATCGATCTTATGACTGAACTGTTTAGCAGAAAGGAATATTAACATTTAGTAGCATAAAGAACATATTAAATGATAAACAAATTAAGTCTAGTATCATTAAGTTTACAGTTTTTTGAATAAACATTTTAGTTATACAATTGCAGATAATACTTGATACTACACTATCTAACACAAGTTGTGACAACTAGTACTATTTTAGAAGGCCAAAGAGTAGCGTAAAAATTCACATTACTATGACAATGTTAGTGCAAAAACAAGAGTGAAACACTAATTTCAATTCAAATTAGGCATACTTCACGGCCACCATTTTGTTCAAGACAAAGTAAGAATCAAACTACTAAAGAAAACTCCAAGTATTTCTTAATACAGTATATACTCTTCACAAATATAGTAGTAAAATATCGGATGCATAATCATAGTTAAAAACAAGGAGCATTTGTAAGAAATATAAAACCCCACTAAATAGGAAAAAAAATACAAGAATTAACTTCATTACTAAAACATTGACATACTTCTCTGCCAACAACTCTGGTGTATAAACTAAAAAACAGGTAGTTACCCACAACTTAGTTTGCACAATTGATATCAATAATTGCATAATCATATGACTGAAGTGTTTAGCAGAACTGAATCTTAACATTTAGTAAGTATATAGAGCGTATGAAATAATAGATCATATTAAGTGTATAGCAGAAGAATATTCTACTTCCTCACTTGTAATAAATCAAATAAAATTTATAGCAGAAGCAAATGCTTCTTCCTCACACATGAAAGCCAAGTATAATGAAGTTGAGTTTGTTGGATAAGCATTCTAGGTATTCAAATTGCAGACAATAATTGATTCTATGTGATGCACAATCAAACTATAAGCTCCAAGTACGTGAAACGTCTATTGAACTGAAAACAAAACTATATAAACATCTTGGCTACTTGTAAAGTGAAGGCTAGACACCAATTTAATGCAATAGCATTACCTTTTAACGTTTTGATAATGGTATCAACAGAAACACAATAGCCTGAAGTTGAACACAGGGAAAAAGACATCTTATATTATGATTAGCAAGAGTTCAATTTTTAATCTCCGTAATTTGAGTTTATTACATCATAGAATAAACAAAGTGGTTAAACCACTAGGGTAGCCTAACGGTGAGGATTTAAGGTAGTATGCATATTCAAACCTCAATATGATCATTGTAAAAAAAAAAAAAGAAGAATATACAAAGTGGGCAAGTATACACACGTATGACGTATCTCTATATCCTGTCAAAGCCAATTGAAAATTTTCTAAACACGGCACAAATTGTAGACAAATTTGCTTAGTTCCAGAAAAAAATTGTTACATGCACATTCCAAAAGAGATATTCTAGTTAATTTAACTATGAAAATAAATAGTCCTGATCCAAAAAAAAATTAAAATAAATAGTAATCTAGTACAATATTGGTTCAACAAACAAAAATCATAGGTTTCCTAAGCCATTGAATAAGCCGCAAAGATTAAAAAAAAAAACAAAAAAAAGAGCACTAGAGTTAAAGGGAACCCAACAACATATAGGAAGAAAGTAAAGAATATAAGTATGAGATCATTTGTTTAACATTTACCCAACAAGGCAACAACGTGACTATGTGCCTAGCAGCAATTTGGACGCAACGTCGCAACTCAACTAAGGGAAAATTTCAGGCCCAATTTATATAAGAGAGCAAGAAAGAGCAACTACTATATCATTTTATCCTGAAATTGACTTGGTGTGAGATGAATTAGTTGAATATCAAATAAAAAATGTGAGATGAATTAGTTGAATATCAAATAAGAAATTTTAATATTTCCTGTTAAAAAAAAACAGCAAGACATTTATAAAGTATCTTAATATTAAATGTAGTAGAACATATAACTGTGAAATTCTCAATTACTAGGCAAGTGCTGAATGCACCTCATTTTTTTCTTTGTACACGCCTCAAATTCCAAATATTATTTTCTTACTCTTCCTCTCTCAAGAAAACCCTGGTCGCATCTCGCACAAACCTCCAAGACCACCGCACCCCACCTCCACACAACCATCCAACTCCATTGCCACACCCAAACACCACCACTGCATCCACCCAACGCCACCTCCACATTGCACCAGACCTACCAATGTGTCAACACCCAACCACCCACCACCTCCACATGCATCATTGTGACCAACAAACCTCCATGTCGCATCAAACCCACCATTGTGTCAACCACCCCTATATGGTTTCGAATTAAGTAACAAATAATACATTTATATGATGGGCTGAGTAATTCGCAATACAAAAGTATTATGGATTAGTCAATCCAGAATTATAGTTCTCAAATTCGATCTCTACTTCTATGTCACAATAGCCACGCACTTTGACTCCTTTGCCATCGTGTCTCTGGTGGTAATGGGGTGGAGTAAAACACTACCAAGGGGCATAATAGTCCATTCTAGTTCATTAGTTTAGCTTATGGGGTGCAACAAGCAAAAAGATGAGGAGCATTGAGTAATTGTCCATGTACTAACCTAAAATTTTATTTGTAAGGTTAAAAATGTACTTACAAAATACAAAATGCTCACGGCTAAAAATTGAACCTACTTTTTCATGTAATATAATTAAATTAAGACTTAAATATGTTTTGAGTTTCTGATATATTAGCAAATTTTATTTTGCATCTTTAATAAATTATATTTTTTGCATTAAGTCCCTTATAAAACAAAAAACTTATTTTTTTATCTTTGTTATTTTATTTTAGTTCTTCTAACATATCTATTTTTTTATTTGAGTCCTAAAATATGAAGCCCATTTGTTATTAGCCCCTATAAATTATTTTTCAATTTCAAAGGGACTAATAAAATAATTATATTAGAAGGATTGAAACGAAATAAAAAGGATCAAAAATATTATTTTTTGTTTTATTAGAAACTCAATGTCAATACATACATACATACATACATACATACATACATACATATACATATATATATATATATATATATATATATATATATATATATATATATATATATATATATATATTGTTAACACCCAAATTTTATTGCAAAATTTAATTGTTGGGGATTCACGATAATGGTTGCCAACTAAACTGAAATTTGACTAATATTCATGTTAGTTGAATGAGAAGGAGACAATTCAATTGAATACGCAGTTGACTAATCTTCAATATTTGTTGGACATGAAGGTTAGCTAATCATGGATAAGGTCAATACGATTATCTACAATGTTAGTCTAATTAGCAGAATATGACTAATTTTAAGGTTAGTTGAATGAGTAGAAGATCAATTTGACTACGTTCAATATTAGTTGAGTGAGAGATTCAACAAAATTTAGTGTTAGTTGAACATGAATAAGTCATTTCGGCTACTTACAATGTTAATTGAATGATAGATTTCGACTAACTTTAAGCATTAGAAAGTTAGTTGAATTAAGTCAGATTTATTTTAATAAAGATATGAAGATATTTTTTCATGATTTTTTTATATTCAAATGATTTGTAGCAGTTAAAACTAATCAATGGTAGTGCTTCCTAAAAAATAGGAAGTGGTTGTCATCTTTTTCAACGTTTGAAATAACTTATCATTTGGCTCATGGAAAAAGAATAATGTGTCTAGATTTTAGGAACAATTACCAAAATATAAATCTACCTCAAATGTTGCTTGATGAGTTCAACTAGGGGATTCGAGTGACCCCCTAAATCATGTTCTAGGAAGTTATCAAGTAGATAAATGTGGTCCACTAAGGGATTTGAGTTTGTAACCTATAAATAGGCCTTGTACTTCAAATTTTAAGGCCACTATCAATCCAAACCACAAGTCTATTTTATTTTGCACTTGTTATCACTTTTCTTTACCATTTTTGTCATTTATTGATTTCATTTAAAGTTTTCCTTTACAACTTTTCCTTTATTACTTTCCTTTACTATTTTTCTATATAGCCTTTCAACCATTACCTTTCACGCAAAATCATATCTTCTCCATTTCTTCTTTGTTCACCTACACTAAACGCTTTCTGGAGTAGCTTGGGAATCCATAGCCAAGGAGCATATTCTCCTTCTTGGCATAAATTTTTTGATCATTATTTGGAATCGTGTTAAACCAAGGATGGCCAAAAACATATTATGGCTAACTCTACATTTTTTTTTACGCAACATCAAATTAGCATGCTCGGTGGGACCAAATAGGTGAACATTTGCATTCTGGAAAAAAAATTGAATACCATGGACTCCACACATAAACAAAAGTGATTCTTGAAAATAAACTAAAGCAATTACCTTGGGAATGCCTACAATAATGGTGACTACAACTACTTTCCAGCCAACACAAACCACATGTCTTTTTGTTGCAATACTTTCTATTGTAGTTGAAACTCCTATAGAAGAACAACCAATGACGATCTCGTTCATACGACAATAGATTGATATGGGATACATAATAGGGAAATTCTAGTATGGACCATTAAATCATGTGGTTCATTATGAACCATTTTTTACAACTGTTAGATACATCAAGTTGTTTAGTATTATAATAGATCCTCCCACACTGTAACATTTTGTTATTTCCTGCCTTCCTCATTGTTCCTGTTATCCACTCCTTCCTCACCATTCTGCCACCACATGTTCGTCGTTGTCACTATTGCCAAACCAATGCTCTAGCAGTTATTGTGGCCTCTTCAAAGGTCTGCATCACCTTTTTTCCCATCCACAACCAAAGAAACAACAATTAAACAAGGTTCAACCTCACCGCCAACCTTGTCCGGTAGATCTAGTGCAAATATGCTTTTGTAGTTCTAGGACATTTCAGTCACTAATAATTGCTAAATTTAGGTTTTATTGATAGTCAAATTAGACAAGAATGATTAGATTTCCTCTACTTTATTGTTGTTTTTCATAGAATAATGAGGATTTAAATGTCATTTTAATTCTTGACCAGCAAGAGTCAAAAGAAGGGAAATTACAAGTGCTTTGAAGTTAAATTGATGCAAAACTTGAAAAAAAAAGCCTTGAAGAAGAAGTTGAAGATTGGAACATCTCGCTTAGCGCGCAAGACAGGCCTAGTGCGAAGCCTCGCTCAGCAGCCAACCCAAGTTTAGCGCAAAAAAGACCCACGAAGAAACCTAAAGGCGCGCTTAGTGCGTGCTACCATACCCGCTAAGCACAGTTGTCGCGCTTAGCATGAGGTTGCGTGAATTTTAAGCTAACTAAGACCTATAAAAGGAGTAGGAAGCAAAGGAGAAAGACACACTGAAACTCAGAGTTCTCTATTGAATACACCCAAAGCCTATGTATCTAAAATAGGGGAAACCCTTTTTCTAGAGCCATTCTCCCCTTCTCCTCCCTTATCCATCCCTCTTCTTCTTCCATTCCCATCAACCCCTGAAGTGTAAAGCATCTCATGGCAATGAGAGACTAAACCCCCTATTTTTGGGAGCCTAACGATCAACTTCTTGTAATGTAATTTTTCCCTACTATCTATTTAATGCAATGCCAGTTTTTATTGTTTTTTTCTGTGTTTTATTGTTATTGATTGTGGTCTGATCACCCATATTAATGCATCTATTTAGGAAGTAGGTATTGGAAAGTGTTTATTTTCTAAAGAACTGGGAAATGACATCTAAATGAAATCATGTCTAGGAATAGAATGAACTTGTTTAGCCTATTCATGCATCTTTGTTCTTAATGTAATTTACTGTTTTACCTTTGCAAAGGAATTTGGGAGAGAAAATAGATAAATTAGGCTTTTTCACTTAAGGAATCAAGGTTAAAGTATCAAAATAGATGTGAGTAAAAACTGGGATAATATTAGATAGAGAAAAATCATTAATATTACATCACAAGTAGTTTGGTATGCTAGGCCCTAACGCATTTGCATTATGAATTCATCTTCGCAATTAAATTATGGTTTTTCTTTCTTGTTTTTCCATCTTTTACTTTTTTTCCTTTCATTTCACTTATAATTCTTTATCTCTTCTATTTTGATTATTGCTTAAAAATTAGGTTTACACCAATCTAAGTACAAACAAAGTCTCAATGAACTCAATACTCATACTTTCATTTTACTTTATTACTTTTGACAATTTGGAACACTTGACAATGAGTTAACAACTACACTCGTCATCAATCCCATGTGTCACTGTCGGAGATGATTTCCGACAACGACATTTCAATTTGTATTCCACTCTTTCCACATTGACCTCGTCGTGAACCCATCAAGCCCCACCAACGACCCCGTTGCGCACAACCACCATTGCCCAAAACTTAATATGTTTGTGATTGTTGTCTATACGAGCTGATTTGCACCAATGATGATGAGAATGGTGAAGAGGGAAAATGTTTGCTAAATCATTTTGGTTTTGATTTTTAGAGGAAAAAAAAGATTAAAATAAACAAAATGTCACTACCATAAAAAATTATCTCCGACGGCGAACTATAGCCGTTGGCGATAATTGTTGGGCAAAAGGAAATATGTAATACTATTGTGTAGAAAATATACCATAACACTATGAACATTAGATCCATCTAAAGATCATCATTAATAATCCATAATGGACCACCAATCAAGTGAAAATACCTTGAGGTCTTACTAGGGACCTAAATATTCCGTGGTTGAAAAACAAAACTTTTATTATATAAACTAAAAAAAAAAAACTTTATTGTGTAACAAGCAGCCTTTGCTTTTTTTTTTTTGTTGTGAATTTTCACTTTCAGCCTTTTAGACTATGGAGAGCCTTTGTGAATTTTTTTAAATTTTTGTTAAAACAAGTGTAATGATATTACTTATAAGATGCATGCTTAATTAATAAGATAAAGTTTCCCAATTTTATACTTACATGTGCTAACATTTATTTTGTATATTTTTGTAAAAAAAAATATTTTGTATATTATAGAGGCACTTTTAATTCAATGTGTGTGAAATATTTAAAAAAAATTAAGTTGAGGAAAATTAGAAAAATTAAATAGCTTAATTTATAAAACTATTTTTAATTAATAAAATACAATAAAAAATAAAAATTACAGGCGTTTCAAATTTTCATTTTGCAAAATGTAAAAAAATTATTTAATTGATTAAAAATAATTATTATACTAGTAATTTGAAGCTATCCAATTGTACTTATTGTTAATTAAAAAATTTGAGTAATGACTAATGAATTAAGAAAAATATAAAATTTTGTTTAAATCTACAACAAATTAATGAGAAAAGACATTAGCTTAATTTGACATAAGTTTGCGTGTCTTAAAACGAAAATATACTTATATATATATATATATATATATATATATATATATATATATATATATATACTCTCTAGAGAGAGAGAGAGAGAGAGAGAGAGAGGAAAAGTAACACTTTAATTACAAACCATCTCAAATTCAAAAATAAAATTTCAAATAAAATATAAACTGCCTGTCGGTGGAGGATAACAAAACACATTCGAGAAGACTATGCTTGCTAATGTACTACTCCAACTTAATTCATATATAAACAAAAAGATAATTTTATAAGTTAAACTTAAATATAAGAAAATTTAACTAATTATTTTATTATCATTTTTAAATAATTTTTTATTTAATTTTAATTCTATTTTAATAATTTATTTTTATTTATGATAATAAATTTTAATAAAAAAATATTTTTAAAATAATCTTACTTTTTATATAATTTTTTTAAAAAAATAATATTAATTAATTTTTTTAATTAATATAAAATTAATTATTTTTATTTATATATAAGTTGAGAATGCTTATTAAATAACTATCATAAATGATATTTGTGGGTAGTTATGAAAGTTAAAATATTAATTAATGCGATAACCGTAAAATATTGCCGTCAGTATTGACTCAATTTCTTGTATCGTAAGATAGTCCAAAGTCTAAACTCTCGTTATCAGACATTAAGAAATAGTAAATATTTTCAGACATTAAGAAATAGTAACTCAAAATGTGGACACATCTTCCATTAGTGATTTATTTTCACACTTAAGAAGTCACTTACTTTTTTTTTTTTTTTGGTAATATCTTCATTCATTGGTATCTTACCTGAATACTTTAAAATGTTTTTAACTATATATAACCTTTTTAATAAATATTTTTATAAAAAAAATCATTTTATCACAATAGTTTATATAATCAATAATTTTCTTTAAGAGTTTGTTTGATACACACTAGAGTACAATATAAGAGTACAATATAAGGAGAACAAAACTACAAAAATAATTACACAAACCCTTTTTATTATGTGTTGTTTGGTAGAAAATGTAAAAAAAAAAACAAGTAAACTAATCTAAAATTTATTAAAAAAATTTAATATATTAATGATTAATTATCTTAATTATATAACTCGTATTGTATATATATATATATATGAAAACATATCTCAAAAGTTTTTTTTTGTCAGCAACTAAAGAATTTTATTAATTGCATCAGAGGTGCTAAACATGTAGCCACCATGGCTATAGAATATAGAATAATACAGGAAGTATGAAAAATAGACCCCCTACCCGAGAAACAACTAATAGCTGCCCACTAACAACAAACTATTTTCATAGCATGAAAAGCCCACCACATTCTAGAAAACGAATTTTTACCTATACAACTTGGAATTTGCATATGAAAAGATACATACTCTAAGAATCATAGCAAATCAATTACCACACCTCCTAAATAACATCGTATCTCAACAAATAGCCAAAAAAATACCCGGGTCCACTTACCATTGTTGGAAAGAGACATCAAAATTACTTTGATATGTCTTTAACCATGACCACGTATCAAAAGAGGATTTTATACCATAAAATTGTTTTCAAGTAGTACTTGCTCTTCAAAAATTATATTGTTCCTTTGATGTCATAAAATCCATACAATGGAACTCCAACCAACAATCCACCAATTTTCTCCCTTGTAGGCAATGTGAAATTTGATGAAAGTGATCACAAGGTATATTGTGTGATACCGTTTGGATTTTCAATAATTTATACCATTTCCATTGTCCGTATCACTTTGTCAACACAATCCACAAGTAAGACCATCCTCTAGAAATTGAATTTGTCTTTTATGAAGATTAATCCTTATAGGTAATTTATCATGCAAGACTCTCCAAATCATAAAGAAAACTTTATTTGGAATTTTGATTTTCCATAACCACTTTAAGACTTCCTCCTCATTTGATCCCACCTTTAAGTTATGTAGAGTTAGATACGTGGATTTGACTGCCAAACTATATGACAAGTTCACAGTCCAAATCCAATGATCTTCACCAAATCCTTATGAGCATTGTTAACCAATGCAAAGAACTCCTCCACCAATTGTGTCTCTTATTGAAACCATTCTCTCCCCTATCTAAATTCTCAAACCCACCTATCATCTCTCCAACTACCGATCTTTTCTACACATGCATCTTTTTGTTTCAAATTAAGGAAAAACCATGCAAATTTATGTTGCAAACTCTCACTCCCACACCATCTATCCTTCCAAAATCTAGTACATGACCCATTCCTATCTTCCATACCACCAAATCAACAAACCATCTATCATCATCTCTTTTGCACATCCTTTTTATGTTCATCCACCAAATAGACTCCTTTGATGTAATACCACAATCACTCAACCCTTGCCAACTCAAATACTTAGAATCTAACACCCTCTCCAATAGTTCCCCTCTATTGTGGAAAAGATTCCACCTCCATTTAGCAAGTAAAACAAAATTAAATAAAGATACATCCTTGACCCCTAAGCCTCAATTCTCCTTAAAATCTCATTTGTAAACTCATCAATTTCCTAGAAGTTCCTTTTGGAATTTTAAAGACGAACATAAAGAAAAGTGGTAGAGAAATAAGTACCAAATTAAAAAGCATATTCTCTCAACAAAAGAAAGGTGTTTATGTTTCCAAGATGCAAACTTCTTGTCAAATTTGACTAAGATTGGCTCCCAAGTCTTCAATTTTCTAGGATTTGTACTAATAGGGATCTCGAAATAAACAAATGGGATGGTCAAGATTCTACAATTTAAGTACTTTGAAAATCTCCCTACTTTCTCCCTTGGCACTCCAATACCCCCAAATCTACTTTTGTGGAAATTCACCTTCAAGCTGGATACAGGTTCAAAGCATTTCATCATACTCTTTAGAGTCACCATATTATCTTCAATAAATTCCCCCACAAAGATTGTGTCATCCACATATTGTAGTAAATTCACATCCACCTCTTTTGCCCCCACCTTAAAGCCCCTATAAAGGTTTCTAGAAACCCCTTCTCTCATCATTCCACTTAATCCCTCTGCCACAATAGTGAAAAGAAAAGGAGCTAAGGGATCTCCTTATCTTAACCCTTTTTGCAAAGTGAATTCCTTTGAGGTGTTATCATTCACAAGAATCGTTACCAAGCTAGAGACAAGACATCCATGGATCCATTTAATCCATTTTTTCATTAAAACATAATCTTCTCATCATATAAAAAAGGAAACTCCAACATACTGAATCACATGCTTTTTCGTAGTCAACTTTAAATAACAAACACTTTCTCTTCTTCCTCCTCGCTTATCCACCACTTCATTTGCTACCAAAGTGCTATGCAAAATATTTCTTTCCCCCAAGAAAGCACTTTGTCTTCCATCAATAACACCATGAAACATTCTTTAAAGCCTTCTAGCCAATAATTTTGCCACTATTTTATACATGCATCCAACCAATGAAATCAACCTATAATCCCATTTTATGAGAGAAAGTATCTTATATGAGAGTGAGATGATTAAATCTAAACCGTATAACCATACATGAAGGGTTAAGATTTAATGACATGTGATTACTTAAATGCCACATGACTTTTTAAGTGATCGCATGACATTAAATTTTGAATGTCCATGTTTAATTATACAGTTCAGGTTTAATCATCTCACTCTCATATTTTCTCATACGATATGCTCTCTCTCTCTCTCTCTCTCTCTCTCTCTATATATATATATATATATATATATATATATATATATAAATAGAAAAGTCATGACTTTTAGGAAAATAAAAATCCAATGCTATATTTTAACTATGTAAGAGGAGAAGTAAATGAGAGTATGATAGTTTCTAAATAGTTTTAGCTTGTGTTTGATAGATGGGGGAAAGAGAGAAATATAGAAGAAATAAGGTGGATCTCACAATTTCTACACTTTACTTTAATTTAAATATCTATCTTATATTTCTATCTTTTCTATTTCTATCCTCTCTACCAAACACACTACTAATAAAGTGTAAGAGAGAGAGAGAGATAAGGATGTTTTTGTCTTTTAAATAAGTTTTATTTGAGATAAAAAATTATCATTTGATTTTTGGCTTAAATTGATTTTTTATCTTCAATATTTTATTTTATTTTGGTAAACTTTTTATCTTCAACAAATTAATTTGATACTTTTTCATCAAAATTTGTGAATTTTACCTTCTAACATCTGAGCTAATGTGACATGCTGGTATAGTTGCATATTTTACCTCTAGTTTTTATTTTTTCATTTTTAGCGGATTTTATCCTCAAATTTTAGAGACAGTTAATGGATAAATGATATAAGGTAAAAAGTTTACTTTTTTAAAAAGTTGGGAGTACAGTGCACAAAATTATTTTGTTAGGGGTAAAATTCGCTAAAAAGTATAAAGTTGAGGATAAAAAATACAATTAAGTCTTAATTGTTTTAGTAACAAAAAATGCTTAAATAACTTTTTTTAGGCAACTTAAATAACTGTTCCATTCCTATAAAATAGGTTTTTTAATCATTCAATGTTTTTATTTTGATTTTAGCATTTTTTTCAGTGTTTGCTATCAAATAGCAATACTAGTTGATGACATGACAACTACATCAATAATTGATCGACTTGTGAAATCTTCAAGAAGTCAATTAGCATAGTTACATGTAAATTCTTTGGTAAAATTTCTTTTAAAATCATCACTTGTTCAAAATAATTGATAAAGTTAGATTAGTTAATGAGGAATTTAAAAACATAATTCATCCAAAAAATTAGAGGTGATTGTCCTATCAGACTCCTTGATGACGTGCTATCAACGTCATTGTTATGTCATTAGTTAACGTTATTACTTGATAGTAGGAATTTAAACAAAAAAAAAATTATAAGGACAATGTTGTGGTAAAATGCACCAAATTTATTGGTTGAAGGTAAAATTTGCAAAAAAGTAAAAAAATTGAAGGTAAAAAGTGCAAATAAACCTTGATTTTTTAGTAACAAAAAAAGCTTAAATAAATTTTTTATCCTATAAAATATATTATTTTAGTCATTCAAAAATTTTGTTTTAATTTTAGTTTCTATACTTTTATTTTCTAATTTTAGTTCCTCTTATCAAATAACAGTGCTAGTTGATGACATAATAATGACATTGATATCCATTAGCTTGTCACACCATCAAGAAGTCTTATATAATTGTCACATGTAATTTTTTTTATAAATTATCTTTTAAAATGATGATTGGCTATTCAAAATAGTTGATAAAGGTTTATTAGTTGACAAAAGATTTAAAAACATAATTTACCTTAAAAAAATTACACGTGATTATCAAGTAAGACTTTTTGGTAATATAACAAGTCAATATATTGTCATCATTATTATTATGTCATTAGTTAACACTTTTACTTGATAAAAAATATTAAAACATTTCTTTTTATAAAGACCAAAAATAATATATTTAAATATCTAAAATTAAAAGACACCTTATTTTATAAGAACCAAAATTTAAGACAACAAAAATTGAATTTTTGTGCTGTCTATCAGCTTATGATTTGTTTTGTCCCTTAATTTTTTTTAAAAAAAATCAAATCAAACATAAAACAATAATATTTATGTTGTTCAATATGATATTTTTCTTACAAATCAAACGGATATCAAATGTGTAATTTACTTTAAAAATAATGCAAATATTAATCAGTATTTTGAACACTGGAGAGATCAATTAAGGAATAAAAAAGATATACTATTAATGTATTTTATTGTAATTTTTAATAACTTTTTATTATTAATTCTTTAATGCATACTTCTCCATTAGGTAGCCCTAATCGGCTAATCTAATGTTGGAAAGGATGTTTCTCCAACTAAATGGTTGTAATAGTAATTACGAATAAATAGTATACGTCTACATGAATAAATTTTACTAAAAAAAATACAATGAGTATCTCGATTTTTTTTAAAAAAAAATTAAGTTTGTTAAAAAAATAATGATGACTTGATCAGTATCTCGAATTATTAAGAAATGTTTTCTTAAGAATTATCAGTATAATATAAATAATTTATTAAAAAGTTAATTTCTTAAATAAGTACCACTATCTCAAATTATGAGTCTTTAATTTCGGGAAATACAATGAGTTCACCCATGCAAGATTCGAACGCAATCGTAGTAAATGAGACGCACGAGGATGACTTACACAAGTCTTTCTCAATGTTTTTGTCTGCCCATGACGTTGTGTCCAGTTCCTCCCAAGATATGGCTTGTCTGCATTCACAGGTTCATTTAATATACTTTATTAAACACTTTTTAATTATTTTTAAAAGATTACTTTTTAAAACTTCTAATATAAGGAAAAAAAATAACGCATACCCCATCTTTGAAATAAATTATTATTTTTAATTTTATTTTGTTTCTTATTTTTTTTATTTCTATCGATTTTTTTTTTACATTTTATCAAACAAACCTTATACAAAAATCGAACACATAAATTAATTGATATGAATTTATTTTAATTTAATAAAAAAAATTGGATTTGAATCCGGTAAAAATACCTCTAGACGAAACAAAACAAACCTTACACGACATGTAATTAAATTAAATGTTATAATTTTTTTTAAATTGAAAATCTAAATTACCTTTCACATAGATATTAATCAGACCATGGATACATATTACACAGTAGTCCAAATGATCTCATAATTTCTGGAATATTTGACCAGAAATAAGAAAGAGATAAATAACAAACATGATAAATGATATAATTAAAAAAGTAAGAGAGATAGAAAAAAAGTGTAAAACTGAGGTGGAAGAGAAAATGAACAATAATAGTAAGAATCCTAATGTAAATGTAATTAAAAAACTGAAAAACAAATGAACACGTTGATTCCATCCCCGAAACGTCAAAGATCTCTTTAAGCACGACCAATTGTGTAATGAATATGCTTGAAAGCGAGTGAATGATTCTGTTCTTGAACTTAAGACACAGTAACTTCCCTTTTTTGCTGGTTATGTTCCAATGTTTCAGAACAGCACTGTTGCAAGCTTTTTTATCTCTTCAAGTCTGGTCTTTCTTGAGGTAATCTTAGATATTCTCCTCTTCCTAACGTGCTATGTAGGTTTCTGTCACATATTATATTGATTATTTTATATATTAATCAATAATAAATTAAACATGGGGTTTTTCTCCAAGGCACCAACAACCTTATAATATTCTTTTTAAGTGGCTTATCTTTTGGAGTTTCTGGGCGTGATTGGACTATTGTGGTTCACTCATATTTAGAATCACCAAAAGCATGGACATAGAATTTTCATGTTGGGTGCTTATTGAATCCTAGTTTTCTGGGCTAACCCCTCCCAAAAACATAGAATCTTTAGGCACATGGAGTCATGAGTTTTACTTTTTCTTCTTTATTAAACTATGATGGTGCTTGCTTACTTTTGTTTACTTTTTGTGATGTTCATGAAATGGTTTTGGCACTTGACTGGTGCTTAGTTTTCTGTGCTGAATGGTGGTGTAAACTGAAGAAGAACTGAAGCTAAGAGAGTTGCTGCATACTTTGAAGTTTTGAAGGAAGGTTGGTTCTCTTTGGCAGCATGGTTATGGGGAGAACACTGTTCATCTTGGTTTTGTGCTTGTGGATTCCCTTGGAAGTGGTGGGAAGGAAAGAACCTTTTTATTCACCTACCACTGTGAATTCCACTGTTTCTTCTAGACCGAAGGTTGTGAAGTTTGGTGCCCTCTTTAATATGGATTCTGTCATTGGAAGATCAGCGTTACCTGCAATTATGGCTGCTGTTAAGGATGTTAATTCTAGCACCAGCATTCTCCCTGGCATTGATCTGCAAGTTATTTTACATGATACCAATTGCAGTGCTTTTCTTGGAACAATGGAAGGTATTTGCCAAAACTTGAAATTTCAGCAGCTATCTCTCTCACCAATTGGTTTTACTTGACTTCGCTTGACAACTTATGTATGCTTGTATGGTCAAGATTGACTCTTCTCACCTCTCGTGCTTTCATGGTTCTTGTAATGTGAGACGAGCTAATCTTACCATTCTATTCTAAGTGGGGTTTGGTAAAGGTTAGTTTTACTTTAATCTTGACCACACATGTATAATTAAATAGTTAAGATTAGCTCTTCTCATCTCACACGGTGTCCCCCCATATCCATTGTTTATTGAAGAACTACTTCTCTTTAAAGTTTGCTTCTAATCATGTCAAGTCACATTTTTCTTGACTATCTACACCAAGAAAATCTTTATTGGACCAAAAAACATTATGCTTGATTAATATTTAGGACATAACTTTATAGTTCTTTAGGTACTTTTGGTGCTGTTTTCCAATCAAAATTAGAGTTTCACCTCGGTCATCTACATATCGAAGGTTTGCATTGAAAGTTAACATTGATTATCGAGGTAAAACTTTCATCAGATTCTAATTGAAAAACAACATCAAAAGTACCTAAGCAACTATATCCAAGTTTTGTCCTAATTAGGTGTAGCAAACAAGCGTTGGTTAATCTTTTTGATCATGTAGCTCTGCAGTTGATGGAGAATGATGTGGTTGCTGTTGTTGGTCCAGTGTCATCTGGAATAGCTCATGTCATATCTCATGTTGTTAATGAACTCCATGTGCCTCTTCTATCGTTTGGGGCAACTGACCCCACTCTATCTGCTCTACAATACCCATATTTTGTCCGCACTACTCAGAACGACTATTTTCAGATGTATGCAATTGCAGACTTTGTTGATTACTACAGATGGAAGAAGGTGATTGCCATCTATGTAGATGATGACAATGGGAGGAATGGAGTTTCTGTATTGGGCGATGCAATGTCAAAGAAACGTGCCAAGATCTCTTACAAGGCTGCTTTCCCTCCTGAAGCCAAAGAAAGTGACATCAGTGACTTGTTAAATGAAGTGAACTTAATGGAATCGCGGGTCTATGTTCTACACGTGAATCCTGATCATGGTTTAGCAATTTTCTCCATTGCCAAGAGGCTAAGAATGATGGACAGTGGTTATGTTTGGATTGCAACAGATTGGCTTCCTTCAGTGCTGGATTCCTTAGATTCACCTGATACTGACACAATGGATCTCTTGCAAGGTGTTGTGGCGTTTCGTCATCACATTCCTGATACTGATCTCAAGAAGAGTTTTCTCTCCAGGTTGAAAAGCCAAAGAGACAATGAGACTGTGAGCTTCAATTCTTATGCACTTTATGCATATGATTCTGTTTGGTTAGCAGCTCGCGCCCTCGATGCTTATCTCAATGAAGGTGGAAATGTATCTTTCTCCAGTGACCCTAAGTTGCGTGACACAAATGGAAGCATGCTGCAGTTAGCATCGCTTCGTACCTTTGATGGTGGTCCACAGTTTCTCAAGACAATTTTGGGAATGAACTTCACTGGTTTGAGTGGGCAAGTTGAGTTTGACATGGACAAGAATTTAGTTCATCCAGCCTATGATATTTTAAATATCGGTGGTAGTGGATCCCGTAGAATTGGTTATTGGTCTAATCACTCCGGTCTATCAGTTATAGCTCCTGAAGTTTTATATGAGAAAAAATCATCTAAGACTTCTTTAAAGAGCAATCAAGAGCTGTACAGTGTGATATGGCCAGGAGAGGCCACAACTACACCAAGGGGATGGGTGTTTCCCAACAATGGACAGCCACTCAGGATAGCAGTGCCGAACCGAGTGAGCTACACGGATTTTGTTTCTAAAAGCAAGAACCCTCCAGGGGTACAAGGCTATTGCATTGATGTCTTTGAAGCAGCCTTAAAATTGTTGAATTATCCTGTCCCGAGACAATATATATTATTTGGAAATGGTGAAAGGAATCCTAGCTACAACGAGCTTGTGGAGCAAGTTGCACAGAATGTGAGTTTCTAAATCTTATGTTTGCATTGGCAATGTATGTGTGGTCTAAAAAGGACTTCAAGAAGCAATAATATGGAAAGTTGGTCCTTTCCTTGACATGGTTTTTTAAATTCTGATAGCTTTGTTAATTTGGCCCTTTCTTTGTTCAGAACTTTGATGCAGTTGTTGGAGATGTTACAATTGTTACAAATAGGACAAGGATTGTGGATTTTACTCAACCTTTCATGCCATCAGGGCTTGTTGTTGTTGTTCCTGTGGAGAAGAAGTCAAGCCCTTGGTCTTTCCTTGAGCCGTTCACTGCTCAAATGTGGTTGGTCACTGGTGCTTTCTTTCTTTTCGTTGGGACTGTTGTGTGGATTCTTGAGCACCGGCACAATCCTGAGTTTCGTGGTTCTCCGAGGAAACAACTTATAACAGTGTTTTGGTGAGTATGTTTTCCCCATTTGAAAGCCTTTTTAATCTGAATCCTTTTGCAGATGATAAAGAGACCAATTTAAGATGGACCTGTTTATTGCAAGGGTGTGCCATTTCTACCCTGGTTTTATCATATCATATATCATATACAATAGTGGATTGTAATTTGTTTGTCAGAAATGAGTTAATTTTATTTCTTTCATTGTGTTAATATATTATTTCGTATCTCCCAATCCTTAACCAATAAGCCTTTATCCGAGTATCCTGCCTCAGCTCCAAATAGGAAGTGTGTAGGCTTACTTTAACATCAAGTTAAATATTTTTGCTGAGATGAATTCCTTTTTTGCAGGTTTAGTTTCTCAACAATGTTTTTCTCACACAGTACGTTTCCTATATATTCATTCACACCCTCTTCAATCCTTACCTGTAACAGTCCTTGTTTTGTATTGTGTGTGATGAAATTCTGACTTATTTGCTGACCTGACACAGGGGAGAACACTGTGAGTGGACTTGGGCGATTGGTGCTAATAATATGGCTCTTTGTGGTGTTGATCATAAATTCAAGCTACACAGCTAGCTTGACATCTATCCTCACTGTGCAGCAACTGTCATCACAAATTGAAGGAATTGACAGCTTGATCTCAAGTACTCAACCAATTGGAATTCAAGACGGGTCATTTGCACGCAAGTATCTGATAGATGACCTTAATATAGCTGAATCTAGGATAGTTACATTGAAAAACATGGAGGATTATATTGATGCCCTTCAGCGTGGTCCTAAAGCTGGAGGGGTTGTGGCAGTTGTTGATGAGCTTCCTTATATTGAGGTCTTGATGTCCAGGACTGACTGTAAGTTCACAACTGTTGGGCAGGAGTTCACTAAAAGTGGATGGGGATTTGTAAGTATCTTTATTTGCATGTCTATGGTAAAGGATTCTATATGTTCATCCATTAAATAAGTTTAGAATATATTGTGGTTTTCTGTTTTGTTAAAATACTAGAGTTGGAAAGTCTCTCTTAAGGGCAAATTACTTCACAAATGGTGATTTGAAAACGTTTTTGTTTTAAGAAAAGAACTAGAATTATAGAATGACTGATTATGTTGTTCATTTTTTATCTCTCTCCTCCCATTTAAATGGGCAGAATATTATTTTTGTTTGGATTGATGGCTATTCAGAATATCCTTAAGAATACAAGGTTGCTTTTATGTTATGATGCCTCCCTTGCTGTACAATAAGGAAAATGGTCTATTCTTGCTTGAAAGGACATTAAACTAGAGTACAAGTATATATGAATGGTGGCCTGTTTGATTCTATTGTTACTTTTTGGTTTTAATAACAATTTTCTTGAATAATTCTACATTATTCAGCAATCAACTTCTCATCCAAAATCTTAAGTTTTGAAAATTGTTTCCAAGATAAGTGTTTTAAAATCAAAAAACAGAAAAAGCTGAGAGATGTTTTCTCATCTTTTTCTTGTGTTTTCATCTTGTTCAACGTCTCTCAATTCCACACTCTGCTTTGTACCTTACATAATGATTATATGAAGACACTTTCTATGAAAAATAAATAAATAAAGGTAGATCTAAGTTTACACATGAATATTCTTTTACTATTTTTTTCTAACCATATTATTGGTGTAAAGTATTTATTGAATCTGTCAATGACTAAGTTTTGTTGAGAAACTTAGCTGATCACCTTTAGTGAGGTCTCTTCTCTTAATCAATTTTTTTTCGGTCCATAAGGCTTGAACTTGAGAGTGTGCTTGTTGTTGAATATTCTTTTACTATGAGTGTGCTTGTTGTGTCTATATCTTTGATATAGTATATATCTTGTGAGAATTTTCTAAACATGGTTGGATACTGTTCTCAACTTCTCATGTTCGTTTCCCTGACAACAGGCATTCCAAAGGGACTCTCCCCTTGCTGTTGATTTGTCAACTGCCATCCTTCAACTCTCTGAGAGTGGGGACCTGCAAAGGATTCATGACAAATGGCTTAATAAAAAGGAGTGTGCAACCGTTGATGCTAATTCAAACAAACTAGCTCTGACAAGCTTCTGGGGCCTCTTTCTTATATGTGGCATTGCTTGTGTCATTGCCCTGATTATTTTTTTTGCTAGAATCTTCTGTCAATACAACAAATTCAGCCCCGAGCCTGAGAAGACCGACAAGGAAATGCAACCAGTCAGGTCTAGACGTCCTAGCAGAACTCGTAGCCTCAAGAAGTTGATGGTATTTGTAGATAGAAGAGAAGCAGATATCAAAGAGATACTTAGGGAAAACAAAAAAAGGAGACACAGCATTGGATAAGCATTCTGTTTCATCAGCCACCTAGTTAACCAACCCCTCTACATTTTTTTTGTTGGTGCATCTTTTTTGTTTTGATCCTTTTGGCAACCTTAGTGATATAGTGTTGGCACAATTGCACAAATTAGTCCACACTAGTGAAGGTAAAATTCCTTCCTTCTTAGCAAGGAAACTGTGACAGCAAGAATGTCACCACAATAGTATTTGAAAAAGGAAAAAAATAAATCATGCTTTAGTTTGTACCTTTGCTTAGAAAAAGCTTGTGAAGAAAAAAACACCCTAACCGCTATTCACATCATTGCATATATGCTTTTCATTTTCCAAGCTTTTTGGTGGTCCTTTTTATGTTGAGTTTCATTATAATCATAAATATCTGCAAGGGTTTCAAGATCACCATGCTCAATGTAGCATACGGTGTTAATGCGCACGAATTGTTAAGTGACATTTATTCAAGTTTTAATGTGAGCTCGTGTTAGTTGTATGATGATTTTACTAGGGTAGCTTGGTTTATACTGACCCTTGTATTTAGTGATGCAAATTTCTCGTAAAAAATGAAAAGAAAGTAGCAAATTCAAGCTTGATATGATCCTATGCGATCATTACAAGTATTCTTAGATGCCCTTCATCTTTGTTATTTAAAGATTTTGTTTTAATATGAAAAAAAAAATGAACAAGAGTTAGATTGTCAACATAATTTTTATATTCACGAATCTCTATAAAATATAAAAGCTGCAAGACTGCATTTAATAATTTCGTGACTTCACTACATGGGTTTGTCGCTAGTAAGTTACAAATTTTAGAAAATGATTCACCAAATGGGACCATTGTACACATGTTTTTCGATAGCAACACGTGGTCGATGATGTTGTCTTGTTTCTCCAAAGCCTCTTGTTACTCACCAAACTTAAAACAAAGGGAAGATATTTTTATAGTACCCTCACTAGTCACTATTCACTAATCGATGATATCCTTAATTACTTGAATAACATTAGTACTATTTTTTCGTTGAAGTTAATAATTAGATTTAGTCAACTTACAAGGAACACAATCAATTAGGCAGAATTCTATAGGAAATGAAAACCATTCTCTAAAGGACATCTGTTAAAGAGTTAAGACAAGGGTTACTTGGATGGCAGCATGAGACCATAGATAACTGCCACCTGGTACGGTAATTGAACCGTCACTATCTATGTCGCTAACAACAAATAAAAACAAGGCTAAGGCAAATCTATTCTTCCATGTAATAGCATCTTTTTTAGGAAAAGAAAATTACTCATGTACACATTTATTTTACCCGTTCACAACTTATTTTAGAAAATAAAGGAAGCAGAATGGAGTTTCTCTCGTCTCTCCATCAAGTTTTTTCTACAGCTAAAATTAGAATTGTTCGTTATAGTTTATCTTCTTAATCGTTGCATGAATAAATAGTGTATTAACGGAGCCTTAGAATGCACCAAAAGAAACGGGTACATATACGGGTATGGAGAGACAGAACGAAAAATGATAAATCTAAAAATCTCAAGATACGAGTATGACTAAAAATATCAAATTTAGAAATCTCAAGATACAGATACGAACAACAATTTTTTTAAATATTTTTTATTATTTAAAAGTACTACAAGTAACTTAGTTCAATGTCTACAAGCAACTTAGTTTAATGTCTAAAACAACAAATATAATAAAACATCAAGCATTATCAACATTCTCGGTGACCAACTCATTCTCCAATTTTGGCTCATTAAGTGAGAGTTCTGCAAACTCTAAAAATCCCACATCCCTCATTGAATCAAATGCATCACCACCAACATCCCACATTTTGGTCTTCTCATTCTCATATTGATTGGAATTTCTTGATAGGAGACGAGGGTTGTTGTGAATGCAAACTAATTACAACATAAAGGCATTGCGAAGTGCAAAATCTTCCATTCAGAGATTTTATCTTCCCTGCTTCGTTTCTTCCCTCACATGTTTCCAAAGCATGGCCAAAGTCATCCGCCATGAAACCAATTTCAATCATGACATCTACACCATCGAGGTCGTCGGAACTAAAATCTCTATCACCATCAAGGCCACTGCCTTCGTCGTCAAAAAGTGGCTCTCCGCCAAGCTCTACTTCTGTCGCCATCACGTCTACCTGAAGCAGCTCGTCGTCGGTCTTGGCGTCCAGTTTACTCCCGGTCCCTCTGACTTCATTCCTTCACCTGCGGACACATTACAACTTTGCGTCAAGAAGCGCTACTTGATTTTCCAACTCACTAGACTCCGTAGATTCCTCTGTGAACCTTCTCACACCTTCGTTGGATTCTAAAACCAATGTCGTTCCTAATACGTCCCCACAAAATAAACCTGTTGTCCCCATCTTGGTTAGTCGCACCCAATAAGTCAATGACATCTCCTGCTTGTACCCATCCCATACCAATCCCCGTGCAGTATCGAAAACGAGAAACGCCACTTAATAGGTGTCTCGTGCTTCATAGATTGATTCCATCAATTTTTTTCTTGTGTTGTTAAAAGCCTAAAACCAAAATCATCTATTATATTTTCTCTCCTTAATTGTAATATGAATAAATAAATAATATAAATATTGATAATATAAATAATTTTTACATAATTATTTAATCACAAATTATCATATATATTTATTGACTTAAAACAATAATTTCTTAAAAGTTACACAAACATATTAGTCTAAGTGATTAACAGTGTATTTTTTAAAACTCATTATATTATAAACTAATGAAATACTAAGATATTGTAAAATATAAGCATCATGATAATTTGACTTAAGAGATCCTAATTCATGAAATAAGTGTAATATCAATAATTAATAAAAAAAAAGTAATTATCCCCTGAAAAATGTATATATTAATATTATATTATATATACATAAATAAGAGGATCCTAATACATAAATAAAACAAATAATCTCAATAATTATATATACATAAACAAAAGGATCCTAACACATAAATATAACGAGTAATCTCAATCATTAATAAAAAAAAGAGTAAATATATTAAAACATCAATTATTGATTTTTCTGATCAATAACCAATTACCCTTTTTCACAGAAGAACCAAATCTACATTTATCTTACGTTGGTATATATATCTTAGAGAAAGACAAACTGTAGCCACTAATAAAAAACGATTTAAAATTGTGGGAATGAAAGGGCAGTGTCCATATTTTAACGGTCAACCGTGGCGTTAAAATAGTGTTGCTGATAGCACAAAAGTCGTTGGAAGATGTAACTGAAAAGTGGAAACCCTTCACAGAATCAAGAAGATATACATAGGGAGAGGGAGAGCGAAATCCCGAAAACACCCCTGCGCATTCAAAAATATGAGACAACACACGACCTCGCTTTTCATTTTCATGGCTGAGAGGTTCACTCGTTGTTGCACTTGAGGCCATCCCATCCCATTCCATACACAAACACTTCCATTTTTTCTTTCTTATTTCCACCGAAAAAGAACAAAAATTAAAAACAAGAAGAAAAAACAATAAAACATGTCCCATTTTGGTCGGAAACTCAGCCGCTCCTCCACCGTCCGGCGACGGTTCCACCACCGCGTTTCCCTGCTCCAGCGGTGCCTCCTCCGCGTCCTCCACCGCATCCTCCTCTGCTCCGGGAGCAAGGCCACCAATGCCACGTATAGCATGCTGCCGCCGGCATTGCCCTCTCCGCCGCCGCCGGTGAGCTCCGACGGCGAGCTTGGCCGTGAAGAGATGGACCTTTCTTCGTCGGCGGTGTTTCAGACCCATGACTTGGACTCTGATTTGGTTTCCTTGAAGATCAGCTTGTTGGGGGATTGTCAAATTGGAAAAACCAGCTTTTTGGTTGGTTCATCACTTTTTTTTTAATATTTATAATTTATAATTTAACCAACATGGATATTTTCTTATATTTTCGTTCTATTGGGTTTAATCTGAAATGGGTTGAGTCAATTTTATTTTTTTAGAATTTGGTTTCCTCGAAGATCAGCTTGTTGGGTGATTGCCAAATTGGAAAAACCAGCTTTTTGGTTTAACCAACATGGATATTTTTTCATATTTTGGTTCTATTGGGCTTAATCTGAAATGGGTTGAGTCAAAAATATGTTTCTTTTGTTTTGATTTTATTGTTAGTTTATTTTTTTTAATTTTGTTTTTCAGGCGAAATATGTTGGGGATGAAAAAGAGCAGCAAGGGAACCAGAGGGAAGGGTTAAATCAGATGGACAAGACTTTGGTTGTTGAAGGAGCACGTATATCGTATTGTATCTGGGAAGTACAAGGTATATATATAGAGAGAAGATCCCAGATTCTTTCATATGAACGAATTTGGTATCACTTATGGTTATGGATGTGGCCAAAAAGAAAGATTGTTAATGGTTTATTATTTTATATGATTATCTATGCAGGTGATGGAAAATCAGAAGACCAACTCCCAATGGCTTGTATGGACTCCGTGGCAATTTTGATTATGTTTGATCTAACAAGTCGATGCACATTAAACAGGTATCTTCTATGTTGTGTCACTTTTAAATTTAAAATTAATTCAAGCTTTTTCAAGAGCTAATTGCTAATATAAGGTGAATTTTTCACCATTTTTTGGGGGTGCTTTGTGTTTCCATTGTGGGTGTTTGATTTCAGTGTCGTGGGATGGTACAAAGAAGCCAGAAAATGGAATCAGGTACATATATGTTTTTGGCACCTATAGCTTAAATTGTAGGCGTGTGGATGCAGAGGAATGGGGGAATGTTAAAGTGTTTTGCGCTAAATTTTTGTAGACGGCAATTCCAGTGTTGATTGGAACCAAGTTTGATGATTTCATTCAGCTCCCTATTGATTTGCAATGGACCATCGCCAATGAGGTAAGGATTCCAATATTTAACATAAAAATTACAGTTTAAGTATGATCTTCCTCACAACAACAAAAATGCTTGTTCTTAGATCTAGTAAAACAGAGCCTCCGGATCTAAAGAAGTATTTCATATACGTGCTTTTAGATAAATGTTTGTATGTTTGATCCCATATTTAAGAAAATGCTTATGTTTGATCCCATATTTAAGAATTAATTTTTGGATCCGTAATTAATTTTGAATTAAACAACTTTAGGAAGTTTTTGTCTAAATCAAATTTTTTTATACTAAATTTTACTATTTAAGTTGTTTTTAAAATAAAAACACTCCAACATAAATCCTTTTACTTTAAAATTCTAATATAAATCAATTTCATTCAAATTACTATAAGCTGGCATATATTTCTTAAAAAATCATGTATTGTTAGCTGATAAAAAAAATAATTATCATAAAAATTAATACAATTATTATACATGAATATTTATAGCCAGTCAAGAGTTTAAAAGGCTTTCATATGATTCGTATAAATTAAATTCATTTCTTAAAGTAACTGAAAACTGAAATTTAGTCAGATTCTTTTTAGTGACGTATTTCAAATAGTTTTATTCCCAATCATGTTTTAGATATAACATATTAAGAAAAAGTAAATTTGATTACAACTTATCAACGACCACGTTTTGTTTCAACATAACCACCTCAAGCACCTATTAGTCTTAAAGCTGTTAAAGGGGATTCTAGTCCGAGGCATGAATGCCTTAGAAGCCTACATAATGATACTTGCAAGACTAATCAATTTCGTACATTCTTTACTGAGAGAAATGATCAATAAGGACAAAGGACCTTTCTAGTTGATGCTGCAAAACAAGGCCTCTGCTACATTTTATTTTATTTTTTCATTCTTATGATTAAGCCACTATTTGTAAATGGTTGTTTTCGGTTGCAACGTCGATTCTAGTGAAAGGGATTGATGGAATCACTGCAGACAGCATATAAAGAAACCCCTTATTTCCTCCTAACACTTTAATTTGCAGACTCATTAATTTCTCTGTAGGGTAGGATTGTTAAAGATATTGTTAATTATACAAAACCAAGTAGAGTGGCCTGCATAAAGCATAATCAATTATCATGGACCCCTTACACATATCTTTTTCTTTGATTTATTTTTGGTAAATATGGACCCCATCTTGCATTATAAGACATTGCATGTTTGATGATTCATTGAGTCTTAAACCAGACAAGCCCAACCATATTCCCATATCCATTTATTTACAAGCAAGTTAAGCAAGGCATGTTGGAATGCTATGCAGGCTTTCCAAGATAGCAAAAAAATTCTTATGTTTTCAAGATAAGATTTGATGATGATTTGTGTTGTGTTTTGTGACATTGAACAGGCAAGAAAATATGCAAAGGCCCTCAATGCCACCTTGTTCTTTTCAAGTGCAACCTACAACATCAATGTGAATAAGATCTTCAAGTTCATCACTGCTAAACTCTTTGACCTACCATGGACAGTGGAGAGGAATCTAACTGTTGGGGAACCCATCATTGACTTCTAAATTGTACAATACATAAAGTTTTGAAGTTGAGTGATATATCAAAGTCAACCGGCTCCAATAGGAGTGCCATGAGTCCATCTCAATCACACTTGGGGCAATAGAGTTGTTAGGTTTGGACACATGTCAATTCCTATGAAAATTACAAGCCTCTTCAATCACCACCACCAACAATAAGGTTTTATACAAGGGGAGGAATAAAGGGCAAGTTAGAAATAGAAGAAATTGAAACAAAGGAGAGGACTATAAGGTTTTGTAGCATAACAAGAGAAGGGAACTAATGCATTATTGAGTACAAATTAGTCATTAATGGTGCTCTTGTCTTGATTATTAAGGAAGTGTCCTGTGAGTTACTGTCAAAAGCACATAGAAAATGAGATTAGGATGTACCGAATCTCCTTTTGTTTCATTTTTATGCATTTCTCACCCAGTTTTGAAGTTCTGGTAATCCAAAGCTTCTTCTGAATAAATAAATCATTTTGTATGATTCCCTTATCTGTGTCACTCAAGTCTCAGGGATCTTTCAATTTAATAGAATTTAACATCATATAGTAATCCAACATAAATCCTAAGTCCTAACAATAGTGATGGACTTTCTAATATCAATCAATGATAATTTGGAGACTAATCGCTAGCATTCTTGTAGTGGCTCAAACAAAAAGTAGATGATTAAATTTTGGATGATAATTTCCCATGGACTTTTTCTAAGGCATACTAGTCTTGTCTCCCTCATTTTCGCTTGGGCAATCAATGATGTTCCTACTCCACCTTCTGCAGCTGTGCACGAATTGATGCTTTCATGGACTTCTTGATTCACTACGCTCATCCCCAACGCTGGTTACTATTGAAATAGCAACAAATTTGGTGTATTGTGTTATGTTAGAGTCACCGGTGTTGGATATAATCATATATAACTACTCTCCTTTCCACTATAAGCTAGTCCCACAAAAATTTTCATTATAATTTTTGTCACGATGTCAGAGCAATTAGAGTAAAATATGAGAGTAGAGTAGATATACGCTTCATTTTAGAAACTTTTTAAAATTTCTGGTTTGGAATAAAAAAGTTGATTAATATTTAATGTAATAATGACGATGTAATATTATAAAAAAATGTGAAAATTATATCAAATAAATTTTGATTGCTAGTAAGAGGTGTTCGTATGAAAATAGTTTGAAGACTCATAAGAGGAGGTGTTATGTTTCTTCTCATATTTTAATTAGGTCAAAGTTGTGGGTTGGGGAGATTGAGAGTTATTGATGTTCTTAAATAACATCTCAGGTTCAATTTTTATTTTTATTTAAAAAAAAGAAGGAATTATTATAATTTACCTACATTATTCAACTAACTTAGTCAAATTTTCCTTTAATATCTCTTGTTCAAACTTTGAGTAATTAAGAAAAAAAAGCTAAAGAAATTGATTTCTTTGAGTAAGTTTACTCAACTTGAATAAAATTAACAAAAGCTAATAAGTTTGGTTATTAACCAAAGCTAAGTTTGGAAAATAAATTCATATATCTTCTTGAACTAAAGTAAAATATTCAATGAACTTTGTATTTAAGAATCAAACTTTGTTCATATGTTATCTTGAGTCATTATATGTAAAAACTAGTTCCTTTATTAAGATTTTAAAAAATTGAAAGTAAATAACTTAACTTATAAGGGTCCTTTCAGTTAAGGAATTAGAGTTAAAAAATTATTTATTGATTGATTTTGACATTGAGTGATATAAAAAATCAAGGAAGGAAAATAACATATATAAAATGAAAAAAGAAAACATGAAAAGAAAAAAAAGTGATCATAGGAGTTGATGAGTCAGATTGACAATAATCTTACAGAAGACCCTCCACATTAATGTAGGGAAAATCCTCCATGGCTTTGCATGGAGATGAAAAGTGAGGAGAGAAGAAAGAAAAGAAAGTAAGAAGTGAATGTGGTGATTGTGAGTGCAGTGTCGATAAAAGACATGAAATGAAGTACATGCGAAATTGTGTTTGTAGGTCAAGCTTGTGTTTCATAGTTTTAAAGGAGAGCAAACAATCAGGGATCTACTTCAATTGATCGTTTTACTTGAGTGGTTGTAAATCCTTCATCCCTATGTTCAATTCTTAGGGATTAAAGAAGAAAAAAAAATAGGAACAAGCACACTCAATCTCGACAAGCTACACAATGACCTTTACATAGAACAATAGAAATATACAATATTAATCCTGGTTTGTTTGGCAAATAAACTAATCATGAATATATAAAATTAATCTAGGTATGTATAGGCCATCATCAGCTCACAAATCTGAAGCTGGGTAAGCTACTTTAGATCATATTTTGCACTTTCACGAAGAAAAAAGATCATATTTTGCACCGTAGACACAGATTCAAGGGCATTACTAAATAACTTCATGCATATCCATAGTAATTTTGGGAAGAACACCTGAAATAAGTCATTGAAACGTTTTCAGACAAAAGGAAAAGAATAAGAAAAAAATTCAGCATTTAACAATAATTGAATTTAATTACAGATCTTTCGGAGAGGGCCAGGATACATAGTCTATTGATGTATTACATGCAAGATAAAACAAACTATTGGAACAAAAGGGATAATCTCGAAGCAGTTTGCCAAGGACCTCTACACAGAATAGAAGCATATGCCCATTGAGTTACTACGCAGGGTGAAACCCTCACCCTGCAGTAGGGTATGCAGATAAGAAACTGTACCGTACATATAAGATAAGATATTGTACACCAATTTACAATTTACAATGCGATATCATTGATCAATAAGAAAAAGCATTGATCATCAATAAGAAAAAAAAACAGTTGTTTTGCTACTAAGGAGGACGTAGGCACATTTGCCGCGTGTGATTTTTCTCATCCTTTGAAATTCCGGCTGCTATTGCTAACCCATTAAAATTTTCACAGATAAGAAAGTAACAGGATCTGAGTATGAAGCACGGACACCTCAACTCCTTGCCGTGTCCGGTATCCGACATGCGTCCGTGTTAGTGTCCGATACCGACACGACACTCATACTACCTTCTATATTTTGAACATTACAGGTGTCCACGTGTCCGTGTCTGTGTCGTGTCCGGTATCCGTGTTGGTCCATGCTTCATAAGATCTGACACTATTTGATGTCGTAAATTTTTCATGAGAGCATTGCCATAGAACCCCTAGTCAGTTAAACAATACTTTCTCTTTACATCCACATCTCTGTTGGTGTTTATAAGAAAATCCAAAAACTGAACGTAGTCCCTAGTGTATAATGTAAGAAAATAACACATTGGATCCAATGCCACCATCAACCGCGGATTTCAAGAAATGGTCCTAACAAGTCAAATGATTGCAGGTGGCATTGTAAATGCCAGTATATGTATTTATATATAGTATTCATCATTTACCTTTGGGCTGTACGCATCTTGGTTTTGTCTTCGGATACTCAACGAGACTTTGTAGATGCAACACGCAGTAGTGCAGGTGCCTCTGCCCCCTCCAGCATCGCCTCAGTATTGATCTCAACATCACCGTTGTTTGTCATTCTAGCTAGTAATCACCATTGTTTCAATGAAATTTCAAGTCCTTGTAGCGAAACTTGTTTTTGCTGCTCATATTGTGTGTGTGTGTGTGTGAGGGACACAATATCATAAAAACTAATTGAATAAGATTGCATCCATTCAATTATCAAAATTCATGTCAGCCAACCCGTGTGTGTGTGTGTAGGAGTTTGAGGGACACAATATCATAAAAACTAATTGAATAAATTAACGGTAATAAAAATTGTAAAAATTCCAATAAGATTGCATCCATTCAATTATCAAAATTCATGTCAGCCAACCCATGCATGTCTTTGTGTGTGCATGTGATCAAGTTATTATAAGAATAATTTTAAAAGAATTGAAAATTAAACTTTTCACTTCAGATTTTCTTCACTACTTCATTTTCAATCTTTTCTCCCTTTTTTTCCTCTTATTTATATTACTTGATTAAGATTTGAAGTTAATTGTCAAAGTTCATAATAGATGACTTGGATTAAATTGTTGTATTAAAAAATATTAGCAAGTAATTGTCTTTATTTTTAGATTCTATCATTTTTTCATTTTCTCTTATTTATTTTATATTTATAACATATATTGATTAGGTTAACTATTGAGAGTGAAATATTTGAATACCTTGATTTTAAAGCATTGCTAAATGGTTTTGTACCTTAGAAAGTTAGAAGATTCATAACATAATAATAGTAATAATAATTCATATTTGATTAATTTTTTTTTATAAATTTTATCTTAGACCCTAATCTTTCTTGACCCGACCTGGTACAATATTTAGTAAAGTAAAAAAATTATTAGTGCACTCAAATAATAGAACCTACTACACCTGATTCATTCTTTATATACATCCATATTATTATTATTATTTCATTTAAGTAACAAAAACTCTAATTTAAAAAAATATAACTCTAAAATTCATCTCAATTTTATAATATAATTTACTTTATATTTAAGAATATATATATATATATATATATATATATATATATATATATATATATATATATATAATTCAAATAATGATACATTTGTCAAGAAAATTTAACTCAATTGGTTAAGCATAACACAAATTATTATTAATCCACTAGTATTGTCTTTGATTCCTATATACAATCACATTAGATAGAGCAATGAGTTATCAAAGAGGATGTGAGTCAAGTGGGGATCTTGTCCTTCTTTAAATAGAGAGCTATCTTAATACCCAACCATCATGGATATTAAGTTCATTAGGTCCTATATGCAAACTCAACACATTTGTTTGATAGGCTTGACTCAATTAACATATAAACATATGGTGATTCTCAAAATTCAAATTGGATCACTTGATTAAAATTAGGCTGACAGGGACACATATATTAGTTCACACATTCAATTCACATTTTAATAAGACAAAAGGGATATTGTTGGCATTTTTATATTTTAACTAGAAAACAAGGAAATAGACATGTAAAGAGGTAGGGTTTGAGCAAGTTCGTGAGTTGTTGTAAATCCTTCTATACTTTTCTTTGATTCTTACATGTAGAAAAAGACATAAAAAGAGGTAGGGATTTCGATATCTTTCAATGATTCCATTTTTTTTGTTATTCTTCTCTAAGAATCTACCTTTTTTTTTTCTTTTCCCTGGCCTAATGAAAGCCTTTTGCTATATTAAGTCCCCTCCCTTATTTTTTAAATCAAATTACTTAAATAATCTTCTTGTTTCAAACCATCTTCAATTCTCTGCCTTGCACACTCCCTTTTTTCAATGCAATAACATAAACAATCTTTCATAGCTCTAACACATTCCCATTTTCTTCATCACACTCCCTCCTATCTTCCACTCCCTCCCAATCTTTTGTTCTGGTCTATCTTTGTTCTTCCCTTGCTCGTTCTCTTTAATGTTAAGATTTTTTCATCATCCAAACTCCAATGCAATATGTTTGTGCTGCTAATTCTTTCTTGTTTTATTTTTATTCACTCGCATAACAACATTAATGTCTCTCATTTTATATATGCAGCAACATACGACTATATCTTATATTTTTTCCAAGTTGTTGCATGAGATGTTTCTTAGAGTTGTCTAAATTAAAGGATCGATATCAATTATATGTTTTTTTTCACTTCAATTTCTTCACTATTCTCCATTTTTTTCCTCTATATGCTGTGTTTAGTGGATCTAGTGTTTTGCCTAAATTTTTTTTCTCAACATTTAGGAAAATTGTTTGAGACATTAATCAATTTTCAAAATGTCAAGAAAAAAAAATTGTTATAAAAGTAATTTTCAGAACACAATTTTTATTTTTAAACATTTAAAAAAGTGTTTTTTGAAACACAAAATAGTATTCTAGAAAGCACTTTAAAAATGTTAAAAATAAATGTGTTTTAAAAATTATTTTCTGAATGTTAAAAACAAAACTTCGTGCAGAAATTACATCACGGAATAATAATTTTGTAACAGTGTTAGGGGTATAAAGAGTCTATATGATAATAAATTTTAAAAAAGTTTTGGAGTGTAGTTAGAAACAAGAACTGGATATGGCAAAAGCTCCAACGAACTAATTAAAGCCCAAACTTCTTGTCCAATACATTCTCAACAATTACTTAATGTGCTCCTTTTTTGCTAGTGCACCCCATAATCTTATAATATTCCCCTTTTACCTTCTTCTTCCTCCCTCCCACCACTTCCATTAGTTGCACTGACCACCACCACTCCCCTTGGAACCATTACAAGCCAAGATCGCACGACCCTTTCTCGACCCATCCACCCCATATCCATGTCCTCTGTCACACTCGCGACTATGGCCCCACCATCCACGACTTTAGCGCAAGCCAAAACTCCTTCATGATGTATTACAAATTGATCAATCTGTAATGTCAATGCATTACGAATTGACCAACCCTTGCTCTGGAAGCTTCTCGAACCTTCCACCTCGAGCCCACAACAACACCCTCCTCCCTCTTCCAAATCAAGATTTCCAACCATGCCGCTAGAACTTCAGATTATTCCCAACATCACCAACACACAATGTTGTAGGGATTGAGCCGCTGAAGTTGTTGAAGTAGTCAAGCGACTCCAAAGTGGAGGAGAGTGACTCGGGGAGAGGGTCGAGGAAGCTATTGAAGGCCACCGTGAGCTCCTTGAGGCTGCTCATTTGCATGAAAACATCCATCTGCAATGCATCAGAGAAGAGGTTGCTGGAGGAGAGAAGAAACTTGGAAGAAGAAGGGTAAGATGGGGACTTTACAAATTTGGGGGTGCAGTAAGAAAAAATGGAAATAATTGCTTACATTCTCTAGCCCATTCTCCAAACCCACCCAGGAGCCCATACCCTATCCCCAATCGATTAGTCCAAGCCATTTTCTGTAATTTATTTCAATTCAATGACGGCAATTACGTTTCACCTTCTTTCTCTCACCACAACATATCCACCGGCCACCGCCATTTAGATCGCCGGCACTCTCAGCCGCGATCACCATTCCAATCCCTACTTCACCACTGAGGCGTAACACAACAGAGCCATTGAATCTTAGCCATGAGGAGGTACAGTTAGTTCAAATAACAACGGTTCGATGCAAATTTTCATTTCGAATAGATTCGATTCGATCCTTAAACGTCGACGTAATGTTGTTATTTGCAGAACTGGCTTTCACAGGAGGCAAAGCGGAGGAGGCTCAGGATTCAAAGGAATGATTGTGAAGTTGTCGGTTGCTGCTGTGGTGCTCTTGATCTGCACGCTCTCATTGTTCTTCTCCTCAACAGGAACTTCTTCCAATCTTCAATCCAACTATCGCTCCGAGGTTCGTGCAATTCGTTCAGAATCTTTATACATTTTTTTTGGTGAAATGGAATTTGTACTTATTATTTCATGTAATTCAGCTATTTGTTATTCAATTTTCGTTCAGATCCGTTTAGAAGAGCTTTGGAGCAACGCAGATTCCGGCGGTTGGCGGCCTTCGTCTGCTCCGAGAACTCATTGGCCCCGTATCTATCTAGTCTTGTAGTTACAGACTGTTTCTGATGCAAAATTTATTCGTCTGAATGTAATGTTCTAGAACTTACTTTCTGATGCCTTGTTTGTTTGATGTTGTTTTGTCTCAGCTCCTCCGAATGAGAGCAACGGCTATTTGCGTGTTCGATGTAACGGTGGCCTGAATCAGCAGCGTAGTGCGGTAAGTGCATGACTGCATTCACTTAAACTGCTGAGTATTTGCTTTGTGTCTGCTTACTAAGCTAGGTGAATTGAATTTAGTGCTGTTGATAGGATGAGGCTTCCTATGTGTATGCTGGTGCTATTCTGTACATATATGTTGATATTGATATACTGATAAATTTGCATTTCAATGCTATAGATTTCTAATGCTGTTCTTGCTGCGCGAATCATGAATGCTACACTTGTGCTACCTGAGTTGGATGCAAACTCTTTTTGGCACGACGACAGGTAACTGTCTTAACTTTTAATTCTTATCTGACTTCTGAACTGCAGCATGCATTCATCTACTCCTGGACTTATTTCATCCCTTGAACATATGTTGGTTGTTCAATTGGAATGGAATGATGGATTAATAATATAATATATAATATACTGGACAAAGTTGTTATTACTATTAGGCATTAGTTATCATATTAAGAAACAATTAACTCTTTCTGGGTAGTGAATGCATTAACTTTTGTACTTTTTTTTATAAATTAAAATCGCTTTTGCTATGTATGTTTAGATATATGCATTTATTATCTAAACTTGAATTTGGTATTAACTTGTGCATTAATTTATCAAATTTGTTTTTAATTTGCCTAGGAAAACATGTGTTTTTACTAAAAATAAAGGTTTTTTATTTGGAGTAAATTACACTAACTCTCCTTGATGTTTCTTGGATTGCACATGACCCCTTGCATTGTTAATGTTTATCACAACTGTTATGTTTTCTAAACAATTAATTTCTGTAATGTATAGGAGTGTCAGTGTAATCTTTTTCAAACAATCAAAGGGGTTAGTGTGGGGGTAAAAAATCAGAGGAGTACCACAGAGAATTTGACAAAACTTTAGGGGACCTTAATGTAATTTACTTTTATTCTTTTTAAAGTGTTTCCTTAGGACATCCATTATCAAAACCACTATTATTATTATTATTATTATTACTACTACTTTACAGGAAGATTGAGAATAGATAATATGTTGATTTTCACAAATAAATTTGGAAGATAGTGTCTTATTTAGTTCTTATATATCTGATAGCAAGTAATTGCTAGACTGCCTTTTTTTTTTAACAGCAAGTGAGGATAACCATCGGTGAGTTACCATTTAATAAAGGAATCTCCTTTTTCCTTATCTAAATTGTCATTAGAAGTTAAGAATTGCCTGAGTGCATTTTTCTCAGAAACATATTGATGTGGTTACATATAGCATGAATTCTGTCCTTTTCTATAAACTTGCATTATATGCTTGCTCATTTATCATATGGATTTGGATGCTTATTAAACTCTTTAAACTTCCTTGGTAGATGCACAAAAATGAGTTGGATTTATCATCCAAAATCTACATATAGCATGGTTCACTTAAACTTCAGACTAAGTTTCTTAAGTTCAATTGCTTGTGTTTTGTTAATTGGAATCTTTTTTGGATTTACGAAAAGATGCATATAATGCATATCTAAAGAGAAAATTCAATTTTCTTTTTAAATTTAAATACGAGCTTTAAACTTCCTTATTAATATTTTGTTAAGTTCACTG